>NC_056741.1:1374868867-1375238867 GCF_019279795.1 Protopterus annectens | reverse complement strand
GATTTAGTATTCCTGCCAAAGGTAGTAACAAATCTTAGCTGAGACTTGGTGTCAACTTTTCTCAATATTGTAAAGAGCTATGCCAAATAATATTTATTTCTCATCAGGCTCTTTAGATGTATATGTATTGTTGATGAACAAATGGGAGCTATATTTATCTGGGTATTAATACGAATGGAAAACTATGGATATTTAGAAACATTTAATGTTGCATGTAGCTTCAGACAGTTTGTTTGTTCTCTTCAGCTCATACTTCTCCGGACATTCTTATTTAATATACCCATGGGTATTTGAATTTATGACAAATAAGGTTATGTGGGTCGGATGATTTTGTTTGTTGTTATGGGAAACCACTCTACATAAATAATCTTCCTCTGTCCCCTTTTTTAGTAACTGGTTCTGGAAATTTAAATGGTTATTTCAATATTATATTTGAGTAATTATCTCTCATTTAATTACCATTGTACTGGATTGTAGAATCAGGCTATAGATATCTGATTCCTATTTTGGTATATATAGGACTAATGAGGCCTTAGGCTTCCTATTCTGGTCTTTTAGTATAGGGCCTTTAAGATTTAGAATGTCCACCTTGATTTCTTATTTTTTACAAGGGGTGATAGCTAGACCTTCACTATTTGGAGGTATACCACTTATAGTCTTTTGATCTAGTATTTAATTGGTTGCACTTTGGTCTCAATTTTGGCATCTATTGTGGTTGGAATTATTTTTCTTTTTCATATATTGACTAAAGACATCTGATGATGTTCCAGCCTAACTAAACTGGATTCAAATGTTGGGGTCCAGCCTATTAGGAGGTGTATCTTTGATTTTTTTGTGATACGTAGCATTGTGTGTGAGTACTCAATCAGTTTCTAGGACCATAAAGGTCAATCATAACAAGGGCTATTTATTGTATCACTTTATTGGTCATATCTTGGGGTGAATACCCTATCATTGTGGGACCACTTTCTCCTGAATCTTTAATGTATGTGGAAAGATATAGGTGCCAACTTGGGGACAGTAAAGTTTGATGTGGTACGATTTTGGACCCTCATATTTGGAACATAGTGCAAATTATAATTATTATTTCTTTTGGCTTTTTGCCCTGTAGTGGGGCATTTTTCAGTATTGTGGTTCTTCCACCATTTGATGCAGGTCTAGCTAATTTATTTGATTTATTACACACTTTTTTGACTCTGATTGAATGAGTAATAAGTCTAACATGGATTTGGCCTCCCTTATTAAAGGTTTATCTTCCGATATGGATGATTTGGGGCTATTTGGCCTAGGTCCTGCCAACTCAACAAATAGGGTGAAAGATATTAAGAATGATCCATCTAATGAATGCAAGGTGGCCTTTTCTAAATTGACTAGAAACATGAAAAATTTGAGAATGAATGTTTGTCATTTACTCCTTTTTAAAGCTAATCAATGTAAACAGATTTCACCTTGGAGACTTAGAGTTAAGCTACAACCCCTGGTACACAGTGTTGATCAAGTACTTTTGGAACAATGGTCACAAGTACAACAACAGGCCTCCATGGGATTCGTGGATGCCCTAGCTGCCTATTATGAACATATGGTTCAACAGAATATTCAGGAGGTTGAGGCTTTATGTCTGAAACTTAATGTGTTTGAAACCTTATCTTGTTATATATCTTGTGTGAACCAGTTGAGTAGTGATTTATTTGATCTGGAGAAAATACTGAAAGAAAAAAAGATGAAAAAATTTAACAGGGAGACCATTTGAGATCTCCAAAAATGTTAAATGTATGATTTCTGATAGAAAACCATTTACCCCCAAATGTAAGAGACCAAAATCTATTCTCGAAAGGAATAGGGATTCATTTACTTCTGGGGAGGAATCATCATCCAATACTGAGATGGATGATGGCCACACAGGAATGTCACCGGATCCTAAGCGTAATAGCCTATCACACCCTTTAGGGTCAGGGTCAGGAGAGGGGAGAGGAAACATAAGGGCAACAAACGATTTGGAGGGGCTTCTCAAACTGATGAAACAAAGATAGATACCTGCATGAATGTGCATAACACCTATTCTGCCAGTCTTTCTGATACTGAAATAAAGATTCTGAACAAGGGTTTGAGTTTTGTGCCTGTTTTTTTTTTTTTTTGTTGTCCCTGAACACTCCTTTGCCCAGGATGTGATGGACTTTTGCCGTTTGTTAAATTTAAGGCTTTTTTTTGACAATACCTCAGATAATATACAGCGAGGCTTTAGGTTCCGTGGATCCATGTTTATGCCTCCTATGTCACCCAATCTATCTATTTTTAAGGTAATGTTCTTAAAGATCTTCATTTCAACCCTTGTGAACATGATAAGTTTAAAAATAATCTCACTAAGGGTGAAAGAGAATGTATTGACAATCTGAGGCTGAATAGGGACATTGTGATCCTACCTGCAGACAAAGGAAGGGGCTGTTGTCATACAAGACTGGGCTTTGTATAGTGGGGAAGCACATAAACAGTTAGCAGATGGCAGGTATTATATGATGATGCCTTTGGACCCCATTAGGAAGTTCAAGGTAGAAATTGATTACTTTTTGGATGAAGCTGAAGAACAAAGTATCATTACTAAGGGTGATAATTTTCATCTGAAAGTAGTTGACCCTACGCAACAATGCATGTATCTTCTTCCCAAGATCCACAAATATCCTAGAAATCCACCAGGAAAGCCAATAGTGGCAAGTAGAGGGTCCCTTACAGAACCTCTCTGAGAATTTCTAACGTTATACCTGAAACCAATGTTGTCTTGTGTTCATGCCCAAATTCAGGACACTACCCAATTTTGGGTATCATATCAGATATGCAGTTGGAACCAGATTGGCTGCTATGTACCCTGGATGTCACCTCTTTAATTACCAATATCCCACACTGGGCAGGTTTGATAGCCCTCCAATATTGGCTGGAGAGATCTAAATTATATGAACCAGGTTTCAATACCTTTCTTGTTTGCCTGGCTGAACATGTATTAACAAAAAACATGTTCTATTTTCAAGATCAATGATATTGGCAAGTACAGGGAACAGACATGGGGGCTTCTTTTGCCCCTATCTATGCTGATCTGTTTATGGCGTACTTGGAGGAGGAGGAGTTAATTTATGATCCTTCTCATAATCTGTACATTAATGAGATTGATATTTGGAGGCGGTACCTCGATGATTGTTGGTTGGTGTGGAGGTCAGATGAGATGTTTTTGCAGGAGTTTGTTGATTATCTTAATGAGAACAAATATGGTATAGAGTTTGTTAATCTTAGTAGGACTGAGATTACCTTTTTGGATGTCCTAGTTAGTCAGAATCTGGATAACACTTTGGAGACCCAGATATATAGGAAATTCCCCCAGTATAACTCCCACCTGCATGCTACCAGCTTCCACCCACAACATATCATCAAAAATATCCCGAAATCTCAGTTTTTGAGGGTAAAAAGGATTTGTTCCAACTCCTCCTCATTTAACCATTATAAACAAGATTTATTTCACAGATTTAAGGATAGGGGATAAAAAGCAGGTGACATCAACAGGGCCAGCCAATTTGCTTCCAACTAAGATAGGACCAAGTTATTGGAGTACCAGGCACAATCATCAGACACCAAGTCTCAACTAAGATTTGTTACTACCTTTGGCAGGAATACTAAATCATTCATGCAGATTATCCACAGACATTGGAATATCCTGTTGGCTGAAAATAGACTGTCTGACCATTTGGGGGACAAATGTTCCTTCTCTTTCCATAGGGGCCGTACTCTGGGTTCCCTTTTCAGTCATCACAAAAGGTCAGATTATAGGGGTAATGTTTTAACCCAAGGAATACTGACAGGAGACATATTGGTGGAATATGTCCCTTACGGTCATTGTTCGCACTGCCATCAGGTAAATAAAACCAAAGAATTCAGCAGCAGGAATACATCTATGGTGTACAACATTTCTTTTTTAGCCAATTGCAGTACAAGCTGGGTGATTTATCTGGCCACTTGTACATGCACTGCATTTTATGTGGGCCAAACTTCAAGGCCTCTCAAATTTAGAATTAGGGAGCATATGTGTGATATAAGACAAAAAGCAATCCAATGCCCTCTATAAACACACTTGCAAACACATCACTTCAGTATTTAGATTTACTATGCTGTGGTAGCGTTGTCACCTCACAGTTAGACGTTGCCCGTTCGATTCTCAGTTAGAGCGTCTTCTGTGTGGCGACATGTGTGAATGGGCGTTCCTTCGTTGAAGGTTGTACGTTAGGCCCGGCAAGCCAGCACGTAAAACTCTACTGCCAATTATTAGCTGAAAGACACAGACAAACATCATATTATAGGGAATTTCAGGGATAAAGTTGGCTGGCACAGTATTTTGAATATTAAGGAGAAAAATGGATAATTAAACTAGGGGGGCTTTTCCCTTCTGGTTTAAATTCATATTTATGAATTAACCAATAGGAATGTTTGTTGGCACTTGCCTTTAGCTATATAAGAAGGATCTTTTGATCCCAGGATTTGTTCTTTATTTGTCTTCCACTGAAGAAGGCTATTAAGCCGAAACCGGTTTGGTTTGGGGGTTGGGATATGTATTTTTGTCCCTTCACCTATGTTGTTATATTTTTTATGTATTAAACTATGCTAAAACACACTTTGTGCTGGCTCTGAATTGTTTTGACTTTGCTTTGGACTATAGAGCCGTTGAACTTGCCGTACGTGCGGGTTTGAGAGATTTGGAGTTTTCTTGCATATAGACAGTGTTTTGTCATTTTATTGTTATGTACATGAACTTGTTCTAACATATTCTGGTTATTTATAAATTACATCGAGTTTGTATACTCAGGGAAAATCTGAAAATGATCCTTGAGATCAGTGCACTACACTGGTTATTGAATAAAATAAAATAAAATAAATAATTCTTACTCATTTTAAGATACTCCACAATCCCCAAATCTTGGACAACTCCTTCCATAAACTGTAGGCCACCCCACTTTGCCATGGACTTTAAATCATTTTGGTCTCTATTAAGTCTTTTTTTTCCCCATCTTCATCCTTAGTTCACTGTAACTTACCATAACACGTGAGACATTCCATGTTCTTGTACATTTTTATTTAAGTGACCACACTTTTCCACATACCTTAGATAACCCCTGTTGATATGCCACACATCTTATGCCACCCCATATTCACAAACAGCTTAGATCACCTTGTTTTCCTGTACATCTTACAGCATGCAATACATTATTAACTTTGTATTACGCAGCTTTCAAACATAACATAGGCCACACTGCCATCCTGTGCACTTTCAGTAACCTTAACCTCCCAAATACCATATATCAGTCCACACTTATATGTACTTTAGGAATCCTATCCTTGTATGACTGCTGTGTCACTGCTACCCATGCATACATTAGGTAATCATCTTTCCATATGCCTTACACCCTAAGCAACTCCATATTCCCATACAGGGTAAATCACTATAGTCATACATAATTCATATAATTAGCCATGTTCTTTCTGATGTGTCTTCTATAATGAGCCATGTCATCATGTTTGATTTTGTTTTGCTCAATCATGTCTTTTAAATTGAAATGTTATTTTGGTTAGTGTGGTTATTACCAAGCACACAATTAGAAAACAAACTAAAGTGTACATATTCGTAAACAGTCTTATGTGAGAATGCACAGGTGAACAGACACATAATCTCCTTTGAAAGGTAATGCTTAAATTACATTAAAATGAATAAATAAATGAATGTACTAAATGCGAGTGGAACTGTGATACAACATTCTGGACTGCTGCTTGACAGTGTGTGTTATTCCGTTCAGTGCTTGGCTGGGGTGCCTTCTGTGCAGAATCTATGCATCCTTCCTGTGTCTGATTCTGGTTTTACCAGGTATTCATCTTTCCTCCCATATTCCAGAGATGCGCTATATGTGAAAAGGTAATCCTCTAAATACCTGCAGATATACATGCAGTGTGACAATGAGAGAAAGAGAGAGAGAGAGAGAGAGACAGTGTGTGTGCGTGCATGCGTGTGCGTGTGCGTGTGTGTGTGTGTGTGTGTGTGTGTGTGTGTGTGTGTGTGTGTGTGTGCATCTTACAATGGGATGACATCCCATTTAGAACAATCTTCCAGTCTTCCTGCAACCCTGTATTGGATTAATCAGGTAATCAGAGAATACACAAATGTATGAATGTGCTAAATACTATGAGCTAAATGAAATGAATGGGCCTTCAAAGACCTGTTAAAACTCCCCATCACGAGATGGCTCCAGAAGGTAAATATATGCAAGATTCTGTAGGTGCTGTGCTTGATATGAAAATTATTAAAGTCCAGATGACTCAGGCCACAATTTAGCAGCTTCTTGTCCATAAAAAGTAGTAAGTATATTGCACAAGCAGAAGAGTAAAGAACTATAAATTCTTTTAGGTAAAAAGAGCCAATGTCATGCAAGGCCAAATATACTAACCTGAAAATATGATAGGAGTATGATACCAGCTAAGCAGCTAGTACATGTTCTACCACACGGGTGTAATTTGTTGACGATAGGATAAACAGATAGTAGTCAGTCAGTAGAATTCACCAACAGCTGGTGATGGAGAACTTCTGTGTCAGGCAGCTGAGGCTAGAGGAATTACAGTAATTAAGGTATGACAAAAGCAGTGCAGGTAATGAAATACTGACAACGTTCATACGTGACAATCGCAACATGTCCACTCTGGAAATTTCCAAAAGATAAACAAATATTAACTTCATTAAAGAACCCCGATAGTTCTTCCTAGATGGGTATAATTGATAAATTCACAAAATTCATGAATACAAAATTGATAATATTTGTGAAATGAATGTATACTGTAGATGGAGTCAGTTTTTATAGGATTTATAAAGTATATCAAGTCGGTTGTCTGCTGAATAGCATGATGACAAAATTTTACTTAATAATGCAAAAAATTAAATAGGTTGTTCAGAAACAAAGGATGGCAACTGCCTGTATAAATTTCCTGCTGTAGATAACAATTGTACATTTTCCAGTAGAACCATATAACTAAAACAGCTGTTAAAATAAACAAGTCCACCCAAAAAGGCAGTCAAATATATATGACTTCAGCAAATTTCACTGAATACTAGAATCTGAAACCAGTATAATCTTTTTGAAAAATGGAAAACCATCGTAAAATCCAAATATACAAATGCTCCAGAGAGAATAACAAATTATCTGCAGGTAGGCTTAATTGACTACAGAAAAAGAGAAAGCTCTGAAAAAGAATTGCTATTAGATAGCACAAGTCATTAAGCAGGTAATACTCTAGGGTAAATTGAGTCCACAATTGAATCTACACAAATCCAATAAAGTAATGCAGTCCAAAAGAACAGAAAGTAATATCAAAATCAGTGATTGTGAAAAATATAAAACAGAACATTCAAAATGTGATCACAACCCCCAGAAGTAAGATAGTCTCATCTACAAAAAGAGCAGGTAATCTGGACACAACCAAACAAACCACTAAAAAGCTACAAAAGCAAACCAGCAGTTGCTAAATCATTCATTGGATTGTTTCAGGACTGTTTCAGTCAGCTCTGTTTTAGAACTATTCCTAGATTGCAGAAATGAAGCATTCAACTTAATCAAAATACATAAACTTAAACGACATTTAGTAAACTTAAGACTTGTTTATGTCTTTTGGCTTTTCCCGGTTAGGGGTCGCTACAGCGGAACTCCGGTCCGCTAATGATTGGCAGTAGAGTTTTATGTGCTGGCTTGCCGGGCCTAATGCACAACCTACAACGAAGGAACACCCGTTCACGCATGTCGCCACACAGAAGACGCTCTAACTGAGGATTGAACAGGCAACGTCTAACTGTGAGGCGACAATGCTACCGCAGCACCACCACCGCAGTAAACTTAAGACTAAAACTGTAAATTTAGAAAAAAAATCAAGGCACACAAATTGTTAAGCTACTTAGAGTTTTGATGATAGGCAGTCAAATGCTGATAGCTTACCTTTTACATATGTTTATAAACTGTTAAACCCTTTCTTCCCATGTCTCTACCATAAATAGACTGCCTATTTAGAACTTCTCATTGCAGAGTAAAACTCTAAACCTAGGTTTGAATCCCTCTCTTAAGAATGTCCCTTTAGGAATAATAAAAAATAAAAATAGATTTGTTATTCACAGAAATGCACACTAAGAAAACTCTAGAACAAACCAACTCATCCAATGGCAAGGTAAAGCAGCTCCACGGCAGCAGCTTGTCACAAATCCAAATCTTTATTAAATGCAAAGATTTGCCCCTGGATTTATGAAGCCCTGTAGAGCAGGCAGGATTAGTCTAAGAGCTATTTTCGGCAATATGGCCGATGTGCGATCCAGGAATGAGCTCCCCGGGACGTGCACGTGAGCTCTTAGACTAATGCTGACTGGACCGAGCTCCTGTATGCAAATTACCCTCATTTGCAGGTGAAAACCATGCAAATGAGGGTAATTTGTGATTCAGGAAGCCGGCAGCTGTCAGTGCAGGATGAGTGCAGTCTGCAGAAATGTACTCGGTTAGAAATCGAGTACATTTCTGCAAACTACAAAATGGAGCTATGACAGTTCCAAATAAAGGCTGCATATTTTTGAGGAAGCATGCCAATGGCCAAGTAGAAGGCCATTGGCATTGCAAACTGTTTAAAAAATAAAAAAAAAAAAACTTTTATTTTTTTTTTTCGCCGATCTCAGCTGATTAAGCATAGGGCAGCAGCGTACAAATGGGAATGAGGGGAAAATAATAAAATAAACCTAAAATAAGCATTCTGATTAAAAGTAGTATTCTGCCATGCAAGTCAATGGCAGGCATAAGACAACCTGGCCATTGAGTAATGGTTGCTAAGGGGGAAGACTCAGTGTGGTACATGTAACTATGCATTAGCAGGCAATCCTATGCAAATGAGGGGAAGGATAGTGAATCCCAGATTTCCCAAAGGTGTGAGGCAGGTCCCAAGAGTGTAAGAGTATAAATAGCTGGGTGCAAGACTAGGATATAAATGATATTATTGCGGAGTTGTCAGGCATACTGTAAGTGGATTGGAGCCCTGTGGCTCGGGATTGCTCCTAGCTTAGCACAGCTAAACTAGGGGTGTGTCCAAACCTGCCTGCACTCTTTACAAAGTGTAAGTGGGTGTGCGTGCTGCGCACCGGGTTTTACAGGAAGAAAAAGGAAGTTAAACTAGGAAACAGCAGCTCTGTGCACATTTGAGCACTCTGTTTGCATGACGCGCACACGGGCTTAAACAGGAAGGCAATGGGAAGGGAAAACAGAAGTAGGAAGGTAATCAAGGAGAACTAGCTTAACTGGCAGGTGAAATGTATCAGAATCAGCCAATTACACAGACAGCAGACCAGCCCAGCCCAGAACACTACTATAAACTAAGCAAACACCTTCCCCTCTGGTTTTTCCACACTCTACACTACCGGTGTATATCAGCGGGGAAATTTTAACAAACAAACCTACAAAATGAGAAGGGCTGCAGCAGGCAACATAGAACAACATGTGCAAGAGGCTGAGGGTGGTGAGGATGTGAATGCTGCCGAACAACTCACAGTGAGGAGACGGAGTAGAGTGTACAGACCCAGGGTAACCTACCAGGGCCTACATGAGCTGGAGATAGTTGAGTGCTATAGGGTGGACAGAGACCTCCTACAGCAAATTGCTGAGCTGTGCCGGCCACACCTGACACACCAAACTGGCTGAGGGGAACCCATCCCAGTGGATACCAAGGTATGTGTAGGCCTAGGTATACTAGCCACAGGTACCTCCCAAAGCACAACTGGGGATATCATGGGGATCTCACAGGCATCAGCATCCAGAGAATTCCACCAGTTCCTGGATGCCATGTCAGCACATGCCAGTGAGCATGTATATTTCCTCGACACACGTGAGGTGTTGACCAGCAATATGCCTCTCTTCCACCAAATAGCAGAATACCCTGGGGTAGTGGGTGCTATAGACTGCACGCACATATGCATAAAAGCACCACTCGGTGAGCAGGGTAGGGCCTACATCAACCACAGGGGCATCCCCTCCATCAACTGCCAGGTCTTATGTGATGCCCAGGGCATTATAATGAATATGTGTGTGCTGGCTGCCCTGAAAGCTATGACGATTCACACATATGGCATCTGATGCAGCTGTACCACAGATTTGCCAATGTGGACATCCCCTACGGTCACCTAGTGGGGGATGCTGGGTACCCACTGGAGCTGTGGTTGATGACACCCATCAGAAATGCAGACACACCTGAACAGCAATGCCATAATGAGGCACACGCACAGGCCAGACATATAATAGAGCATGTGTTTGGGATGCTCGGGTCACGGTTCCGGTGTCTGGACACATCTGGTGGAGACTTGCCGTATTCACCAGCTACATGTACCCAAATTGTTATGGTATGTGCTATGCTACACAATATGATCCTGCAGAAACAGCTGCAGCAGGAACAGCATGGGGCAGGGCCACACAACCCTCCACCAATGTCAAGGCCTGTACAGGCACAGAGTGACTCGAAGAAGGAACAGCCTAAGCCTGCCTCAGTAGGCAGAAGGAGGCGTGCCCAGTATGCGCTGGCCTTGGCAAAGAGGCAACACATAGCATATGCACTGACACAGTAGGGACCCAGGGAATGACACCTCTCTATGACTCGCACAGACAGTAAAAGAGATGCCAAACATGACACTACCTGTGCTCAACCATGTATAGGGAGTGTACTATGTGCATCCGACATAGGCAGCCCTCCAGCACCATCCTCAGGTCTGGCATACCCTCAAGGTAAGTCAATCAACCTACCAACTGCCAAATGGAGTAGAATGTGTTGTTACCTGTATCTATGGTATGGATGTAAGCATGCAAGGGAATTGGGTAGCCGAATGCTATGGCAGTAGACAGTAGACACCCATAGTGGCACCATGACATCTGTAACACATACTGGAGTCACCATAGTAGCCAGTACTACACAGGGTGACAAAACCCACTGCAGGAAATGGGCTGAGTGACATGTGTGTCCATAAGACCCACACATGCCAGTCAGGAAGGTTCACATACCCAACAACAGTCTCAGCCAGCAGGACAGGTGTAGACAAACACAAACAAATGCTGTACTATGGCCTCTGAATGAGCCCTATGGGTAACCCCTCCCCCAGGCCTACACAGACAGACTACAGCAGGCCAGACAGTTGGATGTAAGTTGTGAAGGCTAGGAAGCTAGAAACTAATATGTAGGTAATTACAGCTAAGATCTGTAGTACACTGGTATGCCTCTAGCCAGCATGATAGGTAAGACTACAGACTGAAATGGAGTACCTGACATACCAGTACAGTCCTAGCAAATATGTACAAGTGTCAGCTGTGCCCCCCCATCCTACGTACACTTATAGTAACAGTCAGGTGTGCCCACCCACTCCTGTGTAGAAATGTAGAAACAGTCAGGTGCCCCACCCCGCTATGCAGAAATGTAGCAACAGTCAATGCCAAATGACTGATGGATATCCTGCAGACACAGCATGCTACCTGTCGGTGTACAACACAAAGGTCAGCACCGCAGTACAAACTGCCTGGACTTGATCCACACATGCAATACAGATGGCCATACTGGGCGTGCTCATACACTTAAAGGAATGAAGGCAATGTCAGTCAACAACATACTGAAAGGTCATACTGGGCATGTTCACACACTTAAGCGCATGAAGGCCATGTCTGCAAACACCAGTGGACCAGACATATCTGGCAGTCGCAGTTCTTAGTGCAGACACATGTCAGTATGCACCACTACTGCCTTTCACACACAGTGGATAGGAATACAGACACATATGTAAGGACAACACACTATAATAAGCCAAAGGTAGATGGACATAGATGTGTGGAAGAGGGTGACTGTGACAAGGAGCCATCCGGGCCTGTCCCACCCAGCACACAGCCAAAGGGCCCCAAACACATGAGGTGCAGATGTTACTCACTGCAGATACTAGCCACCAGTATCTGTCAGCATGACAGACTATGTGGTGCACGTGCCAGTTGTGCAACATGACTGTACAAGGAAGTAGTCATCTAGAAGCTGTATACACGTACCTGTGCCATATGACCCCGTGTGTGCCTGCATGTGGCATGTCAACCCCTACATGAATGGGTTATGGCCCATGCACACACCACACTCCCCATAGCAGTATTATGACAAGCCTGCTGAGGTCATCCAATGTGAAATACACCTTTGGGAGAGCTGTAGCTCAGTAATCTCCATGACGCATCCCATAACTGCGTACTGTTGTAGTGATAAACTAGTTAGATAGTAGTTCTAACCCCAGACTTGGCAATTGTGTGTGTGTTTGCGTGTGTGTGTGTCTGTCTCTGACTGAGTAAAGAGCAATGCTTTTTAGGCTACTCACACTCTGTACAATTCATATACTCAACTTTGGCAAGGCTGCTGATGTCACTCACCTAGAAATACACCTCTGGGAAAGTCATAACCCAGTAATCTCTGTAGTGTGTCCTGTAACTGCATACTGTTGTAGTATGATAAAGTAGTTAGGTAGGTGTTCTAACTCTAGACCTGGCAACTGTGTTTGTGTGTGAATCTGTGTGTGTGTCGGACTGAGTAGACAGCAATGCTTTTTAGGCTACTCACACTCCATGCAATTCATATACACAACTTTGGCAAGGCTGCTGATGTCACTCACCTAGACATACACCTCTGGGAATGGTATAACCCAGTAATCTCCATAGCATGTCCTGCAACTCTGTACTGCTGTAGTGTGATAATGTAGCTAGGTAGATGTTCTAACCCCAGACTTGGAAACTGTGTGTGTGAATCTGTGTCTTCCCCTGTCTTTGACTGAATAGAGAGCAATTCTTTTTAGGGTACTCACACTCCTTAGAATTCATATACTCAACTTTGGCAAGGCTGCTGATGTCACCCACCTAGAAATACACCTCTGGGAAGGTTGTAGCTCAGTAATCTCTGCAGCGCGTCTTATAACTGCATACTATGTATTGTGATTTCGAACTGTGGGAGGGTTCCATCTCCACCCATGGCAGTTCTTGATGCTTTGTGTGTGTTCCAATGTCTATGTATGGAGCAATGCATTATAGGCTACTCACTTGCAGTACATTTCAAATGTCCTACTTTGGCAATCCTGCTGATGTCATTCATTGTGAAATACAACTTTGTGGAAAAAGTTCTGCAGTAATCCCTGTGGTGCAACCTATAACAGCTCCATGCTGTAGTGTGATATAGACCCTTGGTCAGGGGTTCAATACCCACACTTGTCAGTTGTGGATGCTTTGTGTGTGTCTCACTGTCTTTGTAGGGCACAATGCGTTTTAGGCTAGTCACTCGCAGTACAGTTGAAATGCCCTTCTTTGGTAATCCTGCTGATGTCATTCATTGTTAAATACACCTTTGGGGAAGGATTTCTCTAGTAGTCCTTGTGGTGTGTCCTACAACAGCTCCATGCTGTAGTATGATATAGACCTTGGTCAGGGGTTCTATACCCACACATGTCAGTTGTGGATATTTTGTATGTGTCTCACTGTCTGTGTAGGGAGCAATGCATTTTAGGCTAGTCACTCACAGTACAGTTGAAATGGCCTTCTTTGGTAATCCTGCTGATGTTATTCAATGTGAAATACACCTTTGGGGAAGAAATGTTTCAGTAATGTCCATGGCACGTACTATAACTGCATAGTGCTGTATTGTAATCAACTTCCTGACATGACAGGTGTTTGTAACGTGTATCCTGTGTAGAGGTGGTTGTGAGTGTGTGGCACCTGTGGGCAATGTGGAGGGGGTTTTGCTTATTTCTTTTATGGTGGCCCTACTATATATCACAATGTCAACCATACAGGGATAACAGATGTAAATTAGCTGAGAGGCTGGGGTGCAAAGCCATACCCACACATGTGACATCAAAGCCAGCCAATCACAGTTAGCAACCCCAATATTACCCAGAGCACACACTCAACCAATGTATCATACACACACATACACACACATGCCTAGGCAACAGCCAGTATGTGGGTAGTACACTGCATATCCGTGGTGGTGGTGCTGCGGTAGCATTGTCGCCACACAGTAAGACGCTGTCCGGTTCGATTCTCAGCTAGAGGGTCTTCTGCGTGGAGACATGCGTGAATGGGCGTACCTTCGTTGAAGGTTGTGCATCAGGGCTGGTAACTCGGCATGTAAAAATCAACTACCAATCATTAGTGGACCGGAGTTCCGCTGTGGCGACCCCTAACCAGGAAAAGCCAAAAGACACAACAACAACACTGCATACTGGCCACTGATAGCAACAATGCAGTGAAAGCAGTGGGCTACAGAGGGCATGTCACTGTGCCCATCTGTCCAATATGCACATACATGCAGACAGTGCACCTCCCCAATGGACACCTGCACCACCTACGGTGCCTTCACATGTGACTCACAATGGACATACCATGCCTGACAACATGCCCTGTTATGGACAGATGACACTGACATCAGGGAATGCTGTTAGCATGCTATCAATGTAGGTGCAGGGTACACCTGCTGCCCATTACCATTTCCTGCCACAGATGGGCAAGACTGGCACATCTGATGATAATCTGTGTTCACAACATGAGCCAGACACCCCAGGTACAGTAGCACATATCACTGTACATGCATGTGGGAGGTGTTCACATCCCAGACACCATCCATGTCATGGACTAAGGAACACATACATGGCAAGTGATGCACAGCATTGGCCACACACAATAGTCACCCAGGTGACTGGATGGGGGATGCAATACCCACCTGTGTGGGCAAATGCAGAAACTACAGGCCTGAGCCACAATGCAGACCATTGTCATGTGGCCTGATGCCAAGGTATACCCATCGCCTACCCTTGTACAGACTGCTGGCACAGTTGACCACTACACACCCATGCAGACATGCAACCATGCATGTCAGAACTGGCACCCTGTGTGTTCGTGTGTGTGTTGCATGGTGCATATGTCTACATCCACACTCACTACAACCCCCCAGGGCATACTTTAGCATGCTGTCTGATGTCTGACACCTCCTCATACTCTTTGCCCATACGGCCTCCATATGACCAGTGTGGTGCATGTGATAGCTGCACATTGATGTGTTGTGGCAATCCCACTAGAGATGACTTGCACTCCTGGGCCTGCCAAGTGTGTCAATGTGTGTGCTTCCCTGTGTGAGTGTGCCTGTGTTGATGCTGGCACCTGTTCATGCAGACAGGCACATGTACATCACCTAGAGTATATCTACCGTATCCCTGTTGCAGATGTCATGCACCATCACATATATGTTCTGAGTGCTCCACAGCAGGTAACCCATGTGGTGCATCCAATAACCGCATCAAACTGTGATAGCACTACATAGTTGTCAGGGGTTTGATACCCTGTGCTGGTAGGTGTGTGACACAAACATGCTTTAGTTTTACTCTCCCACCCCTCCCTGACATGTATTTGCCTCTGTCTGCCTCTCCCACCCCTCTCTGGTGGATATGGAGGCCCACACCTGCTTTGCCTAGGCAGCAGCATGTGTAGTTTAAGTGATGCTAATGATCAGCTGATGGCCTCTGCACAAATTGCAGCCCTCCCCTAGCTGACTGAATGTGGAACAGCTGTGGTAACATTCCCATAGCCAAATGCATGGAAACACACTCCAATACCTAGGAACATCATGGTGGTGTTGGCCCTTTTCAGTCACTGTGAGCAAGAACTAGATCTGCTGTTTGGCAAACAGCATGTCTGATGGATTGGGGATTTACCTCTAACAACATACACTGTGGAAAGAGGGCAACAAACAGGAGGGGGGTGTGCCTGACCTGACTACAGACTGTAAGTGCTGCTATACTGCATTTGGAGTAATGTTGGTTTAACACTGTTTGTCTGGATATGCCTGTCATACAAGTCGCAATTACTGCCATGTCCATTCCATGTATATGAGGAATCCCCATCTGCAGGGTCATCTGCAGACTGGGCAGTGTTGTGCCTTTGGTTTCATGTGTTAACACTGTGCATCTATCTGTGGAATGCAGAAGGTAGTGTGAAGATTGCAGTCTGTAGATGGTGAAGGCCATGACAGTTACTGACTTCATATCCCTCATAGGACATATGTTGCAACAAACCCCGTTACAATGGTAAATGCATGAGGTTATCACAGCAGCATGTCTATACTGGCCCTGTTTATGTGCTGTCAGCCACACCTCTGTCAACCTTTGTACATATGTTGTGCATGAAATGGTGCATATGTGCTGTACACCATAAATAGTGTCATCATATCTGATAACAAGCCAGTGATATATCAGATTGCTACACATGTCATGTACATTAGGGGTTATATATCATGACATAACCTGGACATTCTGTGGATGTTTGTACAGTACTGAGGTCTGTGTAGTGATGGTGAATGTCGGCAGTGTGTGTATTGTTAATATGCACATTAGCCTGTGTACAGACTGTGGTAGATATCATTGTTCTAGCTCCCAAGAAAAAACGGCAGTTTTCTGTAGAATGTCACCAAGCACAATAGATTCCACCACAGTTAAAAACGAAGTGCAAAAACACAATTTATTAACGCAATTCC
The DNA here is from genome assembly GCF_019279795.1 of Protopterus annectens. Classification (NCBI taxonomy): domain Eukaryota; kingdom Metazoa; phylum Chordata; order Ceratodontiformes; family Protopteridae; genus Protopterus; species Protopterus annectens. The sequence goes on along the minus strand of NC_056741.1, from coordinate 1,375,222,253 downwards.
AAAATCAAGGCGTTTTCGTCCTATAGCTGGACTTCATCAGATAATCTCTTCCATCATTTATTAGCATCCATTATATACTTCCTTCGTTTCCATTTTCCAATCAAAAAATACCAATTAATTCAAATAAACAAATCAGCTTACTTTTAAAAGCTCATTAATATCAAAATACATTTCATTTAATCACATAAATACATCCAATTTCTCTAAAAGACTTTAAATTATGTCTATTCATCACTTTAAAATCAATTCCATTCATATTGCAGGGGCTAAAATATATTTTTGTATACATATTTGAATAAATATATACATTCATAAAATTCACATTCAAATAGCATAAATTTTCATCAAACAGCACCATCTATTGACCATATAATTTATTGCACTCAGGATTATATTTTAGCTGCTCTTAATTTCAGTAGAGGTAAAAATGAAATATATTCATTCTGACCTGGGGATTTATTTGCTTGCAACGTGATCTGCCACCATAATTCTCTATATCCTATGGTGTCTTCCCATGGCCCCCCTCTGATGTTATTCTTTATATGTTCAATTACAAAAAACTGAAATATACTGTCTTCACATGTCTTCCTGTGTCTATACAATGCATTAGCCTCCTTCATTTTTATAATGTCATAGGTATGCTCATATATTCTTCTTTTTAAAGTTCTCTCCATTTTACCTATGTAAAAGGACCCACATTTGACACAGATGGCCAGATACACTAATCCTTTAGTATCACAATTGTATAGCCCATTACCCCTAATCAATTTACCTCTACTCTCTACATATATATTCTCCTTATTTGCTATATATTTACATTGACCACATTTCCCACATTTAAATGTACTCTTTTTATTATTCAGGCTGGTACTTATATTTTTATTTTCCCTTTTCTTTTGTTCCAAATATTCCTTTATATTATTAGCATTTTTATATACTACCCTTGGAGTATCTCTAGGTAAATCTTCCAAATCAGTAAGAGCTATAAATCTTTCCCATTCTCTATAGAAAACCGATTTAATGCTCTGATTCAAACCATTATACTCTAATACAAAGGACAATTTATATTCTTCTTGTAATCTAGCATTACTATTGTTTCCCATATAGTTGCCCATAGTCTCTTTAATACCTAAAATGGGCTCAAATTTTCCCATTCTTCCTCTTTCTATTTCCAATCTAACACTATGTACCAAACTTTTATTATATCCTCTGTCTAGGAACATACCTTCTAACAAGTCACATTCTATCTTAAAATCTTCCAATTTACTTGTCATTCGTGACCCCCTCACAAATTGGCCTTTTATTATATTTCTTTTACTATGTTCTGGGTGTGCACTGTTGTAATGCAAATAAGAATTGCAATAAGTTACCTTTCTATAAACTTTAGATGCAAAATTACCTTCACTTTTAATTATTTCTATATCTAAATATTGTAAAACCTTCTCAGAAACATTATAGGTGAATTTAAGAAAATCAGTAGTTTGATTAATATATTTTATAAATTCTTCCAATTTTTCTTTCCCCCTACCCAGAATATGACTATGTCATCTAGGAACCTCTTATATAGGTTCCAATAATTATGGAACTCCGATTTAAGTACATATTTTTCTTCCCAGTTAGCCAGTACAATATTTGCATATGTAGGTGCACAGGCTGCTCCCATGGCTACTCCCTGCATTTGTTGAAAAAATTCCCCATTAAATAATAGGAAATTATTTTTAAGTACCATGTCCATCAAGCCTGTGCAAATTATTTTATCATTATGTGCCAATATCTTATCCATAAATATTTCTTCTTCAAACATATTCATACCTTCTAAACAGGGAATAGATGAAAATAAATCTATTATATCAATTGTTACAAATAATAGATTTTCAGTATACATACTATTATCTATCATCCTTAATAAATCCCAAGAATCTTTTAAAATAGCAAGCTTATTTACCCATATATGTTTTGTTTTACTATCTATAAATTTGGCCAAAGGTAATGTTTTTGAACCATCCACTGAGACAATGGGTCTCAGCGGTGGGTCCAATACATTTTTATGGACTTTAGGAATGCCATGGATAACTGGTATTTTCATTTTTTCTACCTTTAAACAGTTTAACATATTTCCATCAATAATTAATTCACTATACATTCCCTCTAGTTCCATATCTATCTTCTTGTAAGCTAAAGAAATTTCATTTCTGGATACCACCCTATATTTATTCTCATCTCTCAAGATTTGATTCATTTTTCCTTTATAGGCAATGGTGTCCATAATAACTGCCCCCCCCCTCCCTTGTCGGGTTTCATTATTCTTATCTTCGAGTTATTCCGTAACTCATTCAATAATTTAAATTCCTCCTTACTGATGTTCATATAATTTCCCATCTTTTTACATGTTTTTCTTATTTCTGCGTCCATAATACTTTCCACGTTTTTAAGTTGTGGATGCAATGGGGGATTAAAAACTGAGGATCTCATTAGAGTTCTATCAATATGATATGGATTTATTCGTTTATCATTCCTACCATATATTAATTTTAAATTAACTTTTCTTAAAAATAGTTTTAAATCAAGGAGTGTAGTTGTCAATTCCCCTTTTACTTGTGGAATAAATTTAAAACCTTTTCCTAATAAGCCAAAATGTTCATCTTGAAGCTTCACATCACTGTAATTATAGATAGTAAAACCATTTAAAGTGTTTATAATACTTTCGTCATTTATGTTACACTCATTTATATCAATACTATTTAAAGATGCTGGGTCCGGGGTACATATACTTAATATCTCCCCCTCCCCCTTCTCCCCCCTCTCATGGGAAAATTTCCATGTGACAATCCATCCATTCCACTATTAGTCCTTACTCTCTCTAATGGGGGGAAATTCTTTATCATACAAATCATCTCTCCATCTCTTTCTCATTTCATCAAATTCCCTATCATTTCTTTTTTCATTAATATTTTTATTTTTATTTTTATTGTTAAAAAAATTAATATTCCTATTAAATCCTTTCTTTCCATTATATAAATTTCCATAAGCACCAGGTTTAGGATAACTTACTTCATTTTCATAATCAATCAAATCACGTTTTAATTTCTCCACTTTTCTATTAATTAATCCAGTGCATTTTTCATCTATTTCACCTCTTATTTTATAAAATTTATCTCTCTCTTGTTTTATATCAAAAAACAAATCATCCTTTATCAGCCCCTCCAATATTTCTATATCATTCTGTAACACAATCAAATTTCTATTATTTTCCTTAATAATTAATTTTAAAATATCTAAGCCACTATTATTAAAAACTTCTAACAATTTCTTGTGAAAAGTTGAACCTATTTGTACATTGTTAGGATATTTATACATTCTAAGACCTTTTGGAACAACATTTCTCTTGATACATTCAGTAAGATATGCATTTTCAATATGCAAACTTTTATATTTAAACATATTCTTTGACAGGTTGTCAATCATTTTACTATATGAAACACCATTCCTTTTTCCTTTTGGGCAATTCATATCAAGTTTAAAACAAATACTTTTGTTTAACCAGTCTTTTGTTAAAACGGGTCTACCAGGAGAAACAGTACCTGAAATGGCATCACCCGTATGTTGCGAGTTAGCACCAACACTTTCCGCTCGATTAATTCTGTTTTCACAGTCCTGTAACACCTCTGGTGTGAAGGCTGGATTAAAAGTTCCACCATTCGGTTCTGAAGAGTCGCCGGCGTATAACCCATCGCCCATCAGCGCTCTCTTCCTCTTACTTTTCTGCCCTCTCGGCTCACCATTTCTGCTTCCTGTCCCCTGGGACGCTTGCGAATACCTTCCTACCAGCGTGTTACACAAAGGCGTTAACAAGTCTATCAGCTCGGTCAATTGCCCAATGAGCTTCCTGGACTGGCCAAGCTCGTCTTGCCCTGTATGGGTCGGGGATCCATTCTCCATAATAACCGCCAATGAAAAACGACCAAACCAAAAACCAAGTCAAACAGCAACCAAGAAAAACCGGCAGTTTTCTGTAGAATCTCACCAAGCACAATAGATTCCACCACAGTTAAAAATGAAGTGCAAAAACACAATTTATTAATGCAATTCCAAAATCAAGGTGTTTACGTCCTGTAGCTGGACTTCATCAGATAATCTCTTCAATCATTTATTACCATCCACTATGTACTTCCTTCATTTCCATTTTCCAATCAAAAAATATCAATTAATTCAAATAAACAAATCAGCTTACTTTTAAAAGCTCATTAATATTAAAATATATTTCATTTAATCACATAAATACATCCAATTTCTCTAAAAGACTTTAAATTATATCTATTCATCACTTTAAAATCAATTCCATTCATATTGCAGGGGCTAAAATATATTTTTATATACATATTTGAATAAATATATACATTCATAAAATTCACATTCAAATAGCATAAATTTTCATCAAACAGCACCATCTACTGACCATATAATCTATTGTACTCAGGATTATATTTTAGCTGCTTTTAATTTCAGTAGAGGTAAAATTGAAATATATTCATTCAGACCTGGGGATTTATTTGTTTGCAACGTGATCTGCCACCATAATTCTCTATATCCTATGGTGTCTTCCCATGGCCCCCCTCTGATGTTATTCTTTATATGTTCAATTACAAAAAAACTGAAATATACTGTCTTCACATGTCTTCCTGTGTCTATACAATGCATTAGTCTCCTTCATTTTTATAATGTCATAGGTATGCTCATATATTCTTCTTTTTAAAGTTCTCTCCATTTTACCTATGTAAAAGGACCCACATTTGACACAGGTGGTCAGATACACTAATCCTTTAGTATAACAATTGTATAGCCCATTACCCCTAATCAATTTACCTCTACTCTCTACATATATATTCTCCTTATTTGCTATATATTTACATTGACCACATTTCCCACATTTAACTGTACCCTTTTTATTATTCAAGCTGGTACTTATATTTTTATTTTCCCTTTTCTTTTGTTCCAAATATTCCTTTATATTATTAGCATTTTTATATACTACAATATAAATTATATGGTCAATAGATGGTGCTGTTTGATGAAAATTTATGCTATTTGAATGTGAATTTTGTGAATGTATATATTTATTCAAATATGTATATAAAAATATATTTTAGCCCCTGCAATATGAATGGAATTGATTTTAAAGTGATGAATAGATATAATTTAAAGTCTTTTAGAGAAATTGGATGCATTTATGTGATTAAATGAAATGTATTTTAATATTAATGAGCTTTTAAGAGTAAGCTGATTTGTTTATTTGAATTAATTGGTATTTTTTGATTGGAAAATGGAAATGAAGGAAGTATATAATAGATGCTAATAAATGATGGAAGAGATTATCTGATGAAGTCCAGCTATAGGACGAAAACGCCTTGATTTTGGAATTGCGTTAATAAATTGTGTTTTTGCACTTCGTTTTTAACTGTGGTGGAATCTATTGTGCTTGGTGACATTCTACAGAAAACTGCCGGTTTTTCTTGGTTGCTGTTTGACTTCGTTTTTGGATTGTTCTAGGTCCCCTTCTATCTGATGTTACATGCTGCCCCACTGTATGGTACCGTTTTGCCATACATGTTTGTAGGGCCATACACACACATGTCCCATACCACAGACAGCCATCAGACCGAACTGTGTAGCAGCCCAGTATATGTAGGGTAATTTTGTGAGTGGCACATATGAGGATGGTGTAGAACAGATAGTCCATATACTGTAATAATATGATAGCTTACCATATGTGGCTGTGACGGTGTTCTCATTGGTTGTGGTTATGCGCTTTCACACAGGTGTATCTTACCCTGTGCTGTGACATGGCTGTTGAGCCTGCTATATATGAAGGTACATGTGCATTCTCTCACTGTTACATGCCTAGCAGCCTTGTGCACTTACCCAGTGAGATGTCATGTGCAGATAATTGCCAGATGTGCTGCTGCAGGGCCTCCCTTAAAAGTCATATATGTCAGACAGAGCAGTGGGATGCTGTACAGATGTATGTCAATATCTAGTGGGTAGTATGTGTCCATGGCACCCCTGTACCAACAGTCATTATGTGTCAGGCCAGACAGGAGTGTGCGAATCCAAAACCTATGGTGGCAAATGTATACCAGTTGTTATGTGTTATACCCCTCTACATGGCTGTCTGCATCCATATTGTCAGACCTGGTACACATGTTGTGCACTAAGGGATTATGTGTAAACCTCTGGACTGTACAGGGTGTGTCCGAAGTTCCACATATATTGGCCAATATCTCTGCTGCACTCCACAGGGGTATTACATGCTAGCGGCGGTACTTTACAATTATTTCCTTAGGATGTCTGTCAGTAGCCAGTGGTACACATGTTATAAGCAGATGTTACCTTCCACACACACCATGTCTGTGAAGACAATCCCAATGACAGTAGCAATAGTCAAGTAATATACCTGCTATACATACCTGACATCCCCTTGCACTACAACTTTGGAACTATAGGGGCTGGGGTAGGGCTACACTCCAAGTCCAGGACATATGATGGAAATATATGTACATATACTTATCCAGATAGCTATATATATATATATATATATATATATATATATATATATATATATATATAATTACACATGTGTACTACTTCCAGTTACCTCTGTCATGGAAACCACCCACTATAAATCACTACAGCATGTGGTGTGGTCCCTTTACATTTCCTGTGTGATGGACATTGTTCCTGTGTGTGGGCATCAGTGTTACAGACAGGTAGCAATACCTCTTACAGGAGAACCTGCACACTCAGACCGGCCACATATTCGTAGGAGGATCAGGAACTACAGGCAGACTGTGAGTAGAGTTGTGTTATGCTTTGCATAGTACTGGTGTTACAGGTTGTGTGTGTGTACATACTAGTGTACCTTTAAATGCAGTCTGTCTGCATAGCTTACTACTCTGGGCCTATCCACTTGCTGGACAGAGGCATGCCTATCATGTGTTGTCCGTCCACCACACAGGTCCTGTATCAGATATTACACTGGCAGTGTGTGTGTGTTGCATGCTATCAGTACATGGCTACATCCATTTCTGTGTCTAACCTCAATTCCCTGACTAAGGGTATGTTGCAGACTATCCTGTAACACCAGCACCTTGCTTAGTGTATGGCAACAGTGTTCCACATATGTGCCTGTGTTTCAGACTCTGTCCTCCATCTACATACCAAGCCTTGCACATATGTCATGCTGTTGGGGGTTGTTCTGTAGTGGGCTGTGAGTATATCACACTGCCATTGCTGCCATTAGTCCACTGCTGTTGTATCCCCCACACATACAGTGAGGCTGGGGCCATATATGTGTGGGCATCACCTACACAATACAAGTGTGCCCTTATGCACTCCAGAGGCCAGTGTATGTAACAGTGGTATATGAGCTTGTATTATTGAGTGTAGGTGGGGAGCACCATAAATGACCTAGGCTGTTACAAAATGTGGGGGTGTCACGGGTGAGCTGCCACAAGGTATCTGGATGTACAGTACCGTATACCTCACCTATATTGACAATACTTACATGAATTGGGGTACTGCAAGCCTACTCCCTCCTGCCATACAGACTGTTCTGTTTGTTGGTGTGCTCGTGATGGTGTCAGTTATGCCTTGTTATATACCAGTAACAACCCATTTGATCACAAAACATCTTTACCTCCTACTGAGTTTGTACAGAGTGTAGATAGAGGCTGCTGAACTACACACCTGCAGTACATACTGTTGATTGTTTGGTATCCTGTGGCCCAGTCTGCCTTCACTGTTGTACAATTTGAAGGGCTTGGCCTGGACAGCAACAGCTGTGAACCTTTCCAGACTACTGTATTAGTGTAACTGTTTCACAGTTGCAGTACTCTGTTTATATGGTTGTCAGTATCTGAACAGTTATATGACATGGCATATAGAACTTTTATAGTACACAATTAAAGGATTCCCATTTCTGCAAACCTGTGTGTGGTGTCTTTCCTATGACCTTTCTATGGGTATATGTGGCAGGCAATGATTGACATTTGCATGGCCCATACAGTGTCCAGTTGTTCAGGTGTTAACTGTAGGCATAGTGGCTGTTCCATATTGTGTGCACCTTCTACATATGTATCTTACTGTACATATATTTGCGTGTATATGTGTAGTCACATGTATATATATATATATATATATATATATATATATATATATATATATATGTATCTGCATATCTGTGTCTGTGTATCTGTATCCTGGGGATGTTGAGGGCTTCCACATATTACATGTCCTATGGGAGGCAGACTGTACTTGATAGTGTATTGCAGGGCGCACGTGTTTGGCTGTGGGGGGGTGCCTATTCGTATAAGACGTATAGTGTGTGGGGCCTCTCAACCCAATTAACGGTGCATGTGGACATATGTGCATTTGTTAATCTACCATTGCTATCTACAGATGTATGGCCACATATACCTATACAGATTTATATATCTGCTAACATATATATAACTATGTCCATATATACCTACATAGATATTTATCTGCGTACACATATGTAACGTGCTGTGTATATACAGACATATAGGTATAGACATATATGTGTCGATTTAGGCATATGCATGTATATATGTGCATATATATTGATATATATGTATATAGTTTTAGAAATTAATATATAAATATATATATATATATATATATATATATATATATATATATATATATATATATATACATTGTATCTTTTTAGATATTAATATATTTGCACACACATACATCTAGATGTTGGCATACATTCTCTGTACTATTGTATCACTGGACTGGATGATATGTTTCTGAAAACATCTAATCTCTTCATATTTCTCATGGCTTAGTGGTAAATCACTTTGTGTATGCTGTGCAGAGTCCTTTGTGTGAGCCTTGCAAGAGCTGTTGATTTTTTGCTGGGCAGAACACCGTTGGCTACACAGTGATTAATGCACTTTAAAGCAGTTGTAAGCAGGTTTGCGTGGGTTTGCGCAGAGCTAAGCAATGCCTACACAGGTTAAGCAATTCAGCAGCTGAGTATAAGAAACTGTAACCAGACTTTAGCAGTGCTTACCTCCATGCAAACCCATGTAAAACTGCTTTAAAGTGCCTTAATCACTCTGTATCTATTGACCCTTGTTCTGCCTAGCAACAAAATAAATACCCTCTGCTAGGCTCAAACCCAGGACCATGCAGACCATAGCCAAAGTGATTTACCTCTAAGCCACCTCAGATGTATGTTACCCTGCTGTATTCACAAACATATCATCCAGCCCAGTCATTCAACAATACAGAGAATGTATTCCAACATGTAGATGTATGTGTGTGTGAAAATATATTAATGTCTAAATAGATACAACCAAGGGAGCCCGCAGGATTTTTTGCAGGGGGGTGCAAACCCAGAGCCCCACCCACATAGCTCTCCCCACCCCCTGCCAACATAACCCCACCCACATCCACTCCCAAGCCCCGCCCACACCGCCATTCCAGTGTCCCATTACTTGGCTATTTCTCTCCATTTGCCGTAGACACTGTTCAAATCTCTGTGTGCATACTGTTTTATGCTTTAGTTCTACAATGATTACAGGCAGTTGTATTTAATTTACAACTTCTATTTCAAACATTATAGCCCAAACACTGAGACATTTACTAAACCTAAACAAAGCAATAGTCTTACAATGAAAACAGACTTGGCATTAAAGCTTCTCTACTTTTGAAACTCGCATTCAATGAAACAGCATTGAAACCCACATTCAAAGAAAATGCATCTGGCCAGTGGCAGGTTATTTACCTTTGAACTGTTTTCAAGCAATAAGCTCCTTGAACACTGTTAGGGCCATGCAAAAGATTTGATTTACCTGATTGTATTAATTATAATATATAATTGAATTATATCCCTTGTATTATACAGCAACACTTGAGTGTCTCTGCCGGAGTAAAAGTAATCTGAATAATTCCACATTAAAGATATCTGAAACTAATGAAGATGTTGTTGCTAGAAAACTATATATTTCAGTGTTTCATCTACAAATTCAGTGCCTGCTTCCGTCAAAGAATAAATTGCCTATGTTAAATTAAAAAATGGTAAGCTGGTATATTGCAATAGAAAATGGATGGCAAGCTGAAAAACAGGTTCATAGTTATTAGGCATCTCATCCAAAGGAGGACATCCTCAGGACTGCAGCATACAGATGTACATGCTGTAGGAATAGAACCTCAAGCCTCTCCATTAAGATGCAAGTATTCTACTTGTGCTACTAACATAGCTTTAAAACTTTATACCACAATAGAGATACCATTTGCTAAACAAAACAGTTGCACATTATAAATAGACTTTGCATGAGCAGCAGTAAACTTAGCTTCCCTTAAAACTCAGTTCCTTGAAAATGCACATAATTCCACCTGCTAATTCTAACTTGGGCATTTCACTTTCTCTCTCTCTCACAAACATACCAGACCCCCTCAAGGCCTCAACCTTAGTGCAAGTAATCTGGACAAAGCCTAAAATAAATAGGGACAGATTATACATATGGCTCTCATAAACTTAGAAAATTGCAAGAGTAACAGGATTTGTGTTAGTATGCATTTTTCTAAATGATATGACATCTAAAACTGAAGTGTCTCATTTAGCAACTTCAATCCTTTTAGGAGGAAAATGGGGCAAAAATCTGGACATTCTGCAAAACCTGGACAGCTGAGGGGTATGCTACCTCCCTCTTATACACACACACAAAATAATTCTGGTCAGACTTGAATTAGTTCTGGGAAGGTTGCACTGAACGGCACCGTGCTTGATCTGAAGTGGGTGAAATCCTGGTAGCCAATGATAACTGATCTGCAGCTCAGCAATGTGGAGCATTAAAGCATTTTTAGCAGAGCATTGTTTCATCACTACCTATTGTGTTTGCACATAAGCTGTAGCTATTTCAAACATTTGCCTTTTTTTATTACTACAGAGTACATTTACCCACCAGAGCTATTGTGTTTTGACTTCAGTGTGGAGCTTACCTAGTTGTTGCAGGGCTTGGCTTTTAAGTAAGGTAGCAATGCTTATTTACCATATACCATTAAAGCCACCCAACTACAAAAGTGTACTAACACACAGACACTGCTATAAGACACTGGTCTCCAATAAAACGTAATGAGCTTCTGAAAATACTGTAATCCTGTCCTTTTATTACAAATACTGTCATATGCATTTCAATACCCAAGGCTTATACATTATCTAGTTATGTAAATATTCTCTGCATGGCAACAACGAAAAGGCTTTCAATGCTGGTAATTCTTTAACAATATGCTTACTAAAGCTTAGTTGCATCTTACAATCTCCGACAAGCTTACCTGATGTTCATTAAACCATGGCTACTTAAACAGTGCAGCAGGGCACTGTGACAGCATGCAGTTCCTGAATAATAAGAAGCATAAATCAACAGTATAAAAATCTGATAGAAAACCAGAACATTCTGCAAAATCAAGGACAGATGAATAGCCACAGTCGATTTGTGATCTACCTTGGATGGGGAATACTCTGCACACTTACACTGCATAACTGCTCCTTGCCTTCCTTGGACACATCCAGAGCCACTTCAATGGGGGGTGGGGTGCAATAAGTGTGTCATAATTTGAAATGTCTCTGGCTGACAGTGATGGCTCTGACACTCATACCTCAACTTCAGAGCAAGAAATCTGGACAAAGCCATACATAGAACTAGAAGTGGGACACAGGCAAAAAAATAAGGCCAATTTTTAAATATTGCTCTTATTAACTTAGATAATAGAACAGTAGTAGATCTTGCATCAGAAAATTCGTACTAATGGGTATAAAATCTGAAACTCAAATGTCTGCCATTATTTTCTAACTTCAATCTTTAATGACTTGCCACTAATTTGCCAGAAAACCACAATTTTATGAAAAACAGACCAAAACGTGATGCAAAAATACCTGTCAAAAAAGGGACACTTTTTTAATATTAACATTGTTAACTTGAGCAGCTAACAAAATAAGAGCATCTGCATGCATTTCTGAAATAAAAGTAATCTATAACTCTGATCACTACAGTTATATATAATTGTAAACCCTCCACATTTTCTTCCAAAATTGCCATTTTGGAGGAGGGATTATTAGGGGAGAGCAACATTTTGAGCCAAAATTGGGGACAAATGACAGGTTTGGATATTTCTAATCTACAAAGTGATTTGCACGTACCTCTCAACCTCTTAATGCAGGAAATCTGGACAAGGCCCAAATATATTGGGGGGAACATACAAACACTACTAAAAATTGCTCTTGTATAAACTTAAGACAGTCTTGCATTAGCATGCATTTTTCTGAAGGTTATGACGTCTGAAACTCAATGTCTGTCATTTACTGGCTTAATTCCTAAATGATTTGCTAGAAAACCACAAATTTTATGAGGAACAAACCAAAAATAAGAAGCAAATATCTATTCATTCTGCAAATATATGGACAACTGAGAGGTATAGTTCAACCGGGCTGTCTGAGTTTGCTACCCCTCACAAAATCATGGTCAAATGGAGCCTCCCCCCTGCAGCCATTCCAATGTCCCATTCCTTGGTTATTTTGCCCCATTTACCATAAACACTAATGTGCATACTGCTTTACTTCTGCGATGATTTAGGATTTCATTTGAAAGTTTTATTTTGCATTTTACAGCACAAACCCTAATACATATCTGTTAAACAAAGCAATGCAGTCTGACAATGAAAATAGACTAACATTAACACTTCTCTACCTTCGAAACTCACATGCATTGAAACAGCATTGAAACCCACATTCAAAGAAAATACATTTTGCCAGTGGCAGATAAGTAAACTCTGAGCTGTCTTCAAAATCATAGGCCCCTCGAACATAACATACACATGCTCTTTGATACACCTTCCTGACTGTATTACATTATATTCCTTGTACAGTACAGTACAGTTGTTAGAGGGCATTTTAAATTTGTTTTGAACATTTTTCCAGTAAACAATGAAACAAAATGCATACACCAATGACAAAACTGCCCAATTCAGAACATTTCCATCATAAAGTCTATTCAACCTTCTATAGTCCACCAGTATCAGTAAAAGATATGCACAATCTCTGTAGTAAAATCCACATTAAAGAAATTTGTAACTAATAAAGAGGTTGCTGCTAGCAAACACTTTATATGTCATTGTTTAATCTACAAATAAAGTGTCTGTTACCCTTGAAGAATAACTTGACTTTGTTGCATGCAATAAAAAAATAAGCTAGTAATATCGCAATAGGGAATGGATAGCAAACTGATAACAGGTTCATAGTTACTAGGTATCTTTGCCAAAAGAACTGCAGCATCCACCCCCTTTACAGCACAGTACAGTATCAGCAATGTATCTACCTACTGCAGGAGTAGAACCCACAGCCTTCAGCATCAAAAGCAAGTACACTATCCTGTTGTGCTATTAACAGTGCGAGCAGACTAAACATAAGCAGCACTAAACTTTTGCTCCCCTGCAGCTCTCAGCTCCTTGTAAAATCTACTCGACACTCAGCTGTATCTCTGAACGTTGTAGCACAAGAAATCTGGAAAAAGCCAAAATTTATTGGGGGGGACTAAAGGCCAAAAAACAGGGACACAATTTAAACATTGCTTGTATAATGTTGGAAAGTTGCTAGAATAAAATGCAGCGTTACCACCATACATTTCATTGCCACGCCTTGAACCCAGGGGACCCTGTGCAAAACAGTCAGAGCAACATACCACTACGCCAAATCAGCTGTTTTGTGAAAGAGGAAGACTGAAACTTAAATGGCTATCATTTAGTGAATTCAGTTCTCACCATAGCACAGCTGTCAACCTCTTAGCACAAAATACCTGAACAAAGCCAATAATGGGTGAATACAACCCCCAAACATTCAGTGAATTCAGTTCTCACCATAGCTCTCAACCTCTTAACAAAAAACACCCAGACAAAGCAGTAATGGGGGAATATAGCCCCCAAACATATTCAGTGAATTCAGTTCTCACCATAGCTCTCAACCTTAGTACAAAACCTGGATGAAGCCAATAATGGGGGGAATACAGTCCCAAAGACAGGGATACATTTCAAATATCCATCTTGTACACTTAGACGAAAATTTCTAAAATAAAAGCTTTTGTTACCATGCACTTTCTGAAGAATATGTAGTCTGACATTGAAATGAGTGTCCATTTTTTAACCAGGAAAGTCTGACTTAGAAAAAAAGCAAATTTTTAGCAGAGGTCCAGGGAGAAACACTCCAGACAGCCAATAATCAAACCAGAGAACATGTAGCTGTCAGGCAACAAGGACACATACAGAAAACACAGATTTTATGAGGAACAGAAAAAGTATGAGGGAAAAACCTGCAACATTTTTACAAATGGTAGTGGGTAGGGAATTCAGGCTCTTGCCACTTGGGCCCAAGGTATAGGGTTCAAGACTTATTCTCTACCCACCAATGGTATGTACTGACAAAAGCATAGCCACAGATCATCTTAAGAAATATAAAGTCACAAACAAGAAACAGCCAGCCCAAATTTTCACCAGCAGTTGCAATGCAGAGTCTAAAAGGAATTCACCAAACTCACATCTAGTCCATTGTTCAAAGGACACAAGGTAATTAAAAAATATTCTTGCTCGACACAGCATCATAGAAGCATTAGGCGAACTGCAGTCAGAAAGGATCTGAAGTAAAAGGTGAGGGGTGTATAAGGTGCTTGCATTCACTCTAAATATGCTAGCTACAACAAACACTGATGTCAGTACACAGCAAAACTATGGGTCAGGTCATTTATTCATTCCTTCGTAGTCCGGTATCATTTCAATGAAAAGCAAACTAAAGCTGCCAATCCAGGTGTGATTGAGAGGTGATATTAAAATCATGGTGGAGCTAAAGTTAATCAGTTATTTTTGTTAATAGAATAAGTAATTAGAAAGATGCTCCAAGATTAATTTCAGAAAAAATATGAGACATATACTGAGGCAACACAGAAAAATTAACTGGAGAAAGGCACAGCATTCAGAATAAACACAACAGACAGTCAGTTTACGCAGACATACAGACACCAACCCAACCAACATACACAGACACATACATGCATGCATGTGTGCACACACACACACACACACACACACACACACACACACACACACACACACACACACACACACACACACACATACACACACACACCCATACACACACACACCCATACACACACACACCCATACACACACACACACACACACCCATACACACACACACCCATACACACACACACCCATACACACACACACACCCATACACACACACACACAACCATACACACACACACACACACACAACCATACACACACACACACAACCATACACACACACACACACCCATACACACACACACACACACACACACCCATACACACACACACACCCATACACACACCCATACACACACACACCCATACATACACTGGAACAGTTAGGAGTTTAGCTACCTGCATATTTCTGGGATAAGGAAGGAAAAAAGTCTGCATAAAAAACATGTGTGCACAGGAAGGATATAGACACTCTGCACAGAGGGTAATCCACTAGAAAACAAACCACAGACTCAAGCACTGTGAGGCCCTAACAGAAAATAGTAACTTTTACACAACTGCATTGTTCTAATGAAAAAGGACAATAATAAAAACAAATGAAAATGCACTGCCATAAACTAACCAGTCCCATCTTCCATCAGTTTCCTCCCGCTTGCGAATCCGTCCGTTTCCTCCCGCTTGCAAATCCATCCGCTTCAGGTCCCATCTTCCATCCGTTTCCTCCCACTTGCAAATCGTCCGCTTCGTTCCCCGCCAATCCTCCCGCCATAAACCGTCTGTGAATTCCCGCTCATAAACTTGTTAATATGAGCGAGAGCGATGATGTCAGCACGCCTGCGACTGGACCGTCAGCGCAGACTTCTTCTTAAAGAAGAACGGACTAAAAAAAAAAAAAAAAAAAAAAACTACAGCATTAACTCGTCAGCCGATCTGATTCCAGGGGGGTGTGCAAGTGCACCCCCTTGCACCTGCCTGCGGGCGCCCTTGGATACAACATATTGATATATGTATATATATATATATATATATATATATATATATATATATATATATATATATATATATATATATATATACATACACATATATGTAAGCAGATATTTATATCTATATAGGTATATATGGACATACATCTGTAGATAAAGTGGAAACATAGCTGAAACATATATGTCCACATGCACCATTAATGGGGTTGTCAGGCACAAACAATATACTTCATGCACGAATAGGAATTCCACCCCCACAGCCAAACACGTCTGCCCTGCAATACACTACCAACTGTTGCAGATCCCATAACCAGGACCTTACACGGCAAGAGCACAAGATGTTAACAGTGCTCCATCCCACCTGTATGATGTCGGGCTGGTATCAGTAACATATCATGCAGTACAGTCAGGCTCATAATGACTCCCATTTTGCAGTCATCTGTTACCTTTGTTAGCTCCTGTCTCTATGGGTGTCACAAACATTGCCACTTCTGCCTTGAGTACCATGAAGTTGGCTTTGGAGTGGTCTTTTACGGACAACTGTATATACATTCCTTTCACATGTTCAGTTTGATTAACCTATGATGTTCCCAGATATTGGAGTGTGTTTCCATGCAATTGGCTATGGGAATGTTATCACAGCTGTTCCACACGCAATCAGCTAGAGGAGGGCTGTAATCCATGCAGAGGCCATCAGCTGATCATGAGCATCACTGCCAGTACACATGCCGCTGCCTAAGCAAAGCAGGTGTAAGTCTCCACATCCACCAGAGAGGGAGTGAGAGAGGCAAAACCACAGTCTCTTGTATTGTTGTGATGGCTTTGTGGTTAGCTACTGTGACTACAGTGTACAGGGTCCTGGGTTCATGAACAGCAAAGGCTGGTTATTTTTGTGCTGGCCAGAACAGCAGTTAATGCATACAGACTAATTAGGGCAATTTAGGTTAGTCACACTCAATACAATTCAAATGCCCTACTTTGGCAATCCTGCTGATGTCAATCACTGTGAAGTACACCTTTGTGGAAAGAGTATTCCAGCAATCTCTGTGGTGCGTGCTATAACAGCGTAATGCTGTAGTGTGATATAGAACTCTGTTAGAGGTTCTATTCTCCCACATGGGAGTTGTGGATGCTTTGTGTTCCTATGCCTGTGTAGAGAGCAATGCATGTTTGGCTAGGCACACTCACTACAATTCATTTGCCCTACTTTGGCAATTCTGCTGATGTCCCTCACTGTGAAATAAACCTTTGGGGAAAGAGTAATCCAGTAATCTCCATGATGTGTTCTATAATTGCATAGTGCTGTAGTGTAATAACTAGTTAATTAGTTAACTAGTTAGGTAGGAGTTCTAGTGACATATGTGTCTTAATGTGTTGATGTTTGTCATTCATGTCCTATGTGGAGATGGTTGTGAATGTGTAACAACTGCACTCAATGTTGAGTGGGTTTTTAAATTTTCTTATGTGGTGCCCCTAGCATAAATCACAATATCCACCATGCAGGGATAACAGATGTGATATTAGTACATAGTCAGTCAGGGGTTCGACACCCTGGACTGGTAGGCATGTGACACAAACATGCTTACCTTTTACTCTCCCAACCCACCCTGACTTATCTTTGCCTCTGTTTGCATCTCTCACTCCCTCTCTGGTGGATGTGGAGACTTACACCTGCTTTGCTTAGGCAGCGGCATGTGTACTGGCAGTGATGCTCATGATCAGCTGATGGCCTCTGCATGGATTACAGCCCTCCTCTAGCTGATTGCGTGTGGAACAGCTGTGATAACATTCCCATAGCCAATTGCATGGAAACACACTCCAGTATTTGGAGGTAGATTTGGACACTTGAACCCCTGGGAGAGGGGTGAGGACAACAATAATTCATTGTGATGCCAATTAGACCAGATTACATGTGTCCAGTGGACATATGTGCGAAATGGACAGCTATGTATGGGGCAAGATTTTTTTGTGGGAACAGATTGCCCTTTTTTTTTTCAGGTGGGAGTGGGATATTGGGGAGGGGTAGTAGGTATATTTGGGGAGGTAGGTTGGTTAGGTTAACAGATAAAACACACAAGACACATACAGGGATAGTATATGACACATGTGGGGGGTAAACAACTTGATGAGGAGGGGTGTTGGGATATCGGAAGCCCACAAGCCCCCTCCTAGTGGTAACAGTGGGACTGAGGTCCCCACTCATGGGCAGTCACCACTGCACCTTCACAGCCCCGAAGATGGCTGTGCTGAAGGCTGAGCTGCAGAACCAGGCTGACTCTCTAATTGTGACATGCGGCCCTTAAACTGGCGTAGAAGATCACCGACCTGGTCGTTGATCGCTCTATGCACCACAAACTTGACCTGGCCATGGGTGACAGGTGCCTGTCCGCTCCCACTCCTGGGGGGCAAGCCCCATCCCCTGAGGTGGTTCCACCTGTAGGAGGTGCAGGACCAATGGACAGGGAGGTGCGGGGTTGGGCCCCAGACATTCTGGTGCCCGGTGCCTCGGCCAGCTGAGGTTAGACAGGTGGGTTCACTGGGACCGGCCTTCACAAGCGTGCTATAGTGTTTAGATTTCAACATCATATTTGGGTTAGTTATAGTCAACACATTCCAGGGTTAGGTATAACAGCATGCATAGATATTCCCATTAACCCAGACACCAGATACGGAACAGTTGCATATCAAACAGAACACATGCATATATGGGACCACAGTGATAATACAAACAGCATGCAGGTACATTGATGGCACCGTGCCATCAATGTTGGAATAATTCAATATGGCACATGCATGGGAACCATTAGAATATTTATCAGAAGATTGGCCATTATCAGAGTCAGTACATACCACTTGGGGTGGGTATGTTGGTTATTGTTGGGGATAAGGTAGAAGAAGAGAAAGTTGTCAGTTAATAAGTAGTATATTCCTGTACTCCATATTACTTTCCTAGTCAGTGCTGTTATCTGTACCTTATAAGTGTTACTACACTACCCTATATACCTATATTAGAGACTGATATGGCTGTCAACATCATTACACATGAACCGGTTTTACCTGCAGTATAGACCTCTTACCTGGTTTACCTGTGGAGGGAATGTTTGTTAACACTGACTAACTATTTGTACACATATAGTGGGATTCCGGGTTGATGTTTTGCACTATCCTATCCAACTCTTTCTGCACAGACTTTGGCCATGTATTGATCACATGCTGGTATGCCTGGACATATCTAGCCTATTGCTGTCTTCCACCTTTAGTGACCTGACACACACATGTACATGCTTTCCTACACCATTATATTATGTAGCACCGTGTGGCCGACAGTGACCACTGATACTTTATTATTCAAAGAAACTGCAACACTCACAATCCCCTACAACACCAGGGTGGATGGTACCAGTACAGGTTATACTGGTCTGTATTTCACAGTACAGTGTTCGTATCCAACATACGTGTGGGAGCAATGCTTGTTAGCACTACCTGACTGTTGCCACTGAAGGTTCCAGATTACACGTTAGTATTATGCACATACATCTCACTCTGTTACTGTACACACTCTGACCATGGCTTGACAGGTTGGGGTGTAAATGAGACATATTCTTAGTCACATAAAGTATTGGGGAGTTGCTAGTGTGCCAGGTTTGTTGTCATAGATGTGTGTCAATCAGTTGTATTTCCTATTTGCTGCATCTATGTCTGGGATCATCCCACAGATTTCCCAGGGGGACATGTTGATAGGCATTAGATATGGGCCCCTTTAATAGACAGTCTGGACATATATGTAAAGTCGTGATGTATAATTTTGTATGCAGACTACTACCACTGGCAGGATTCTAACCACGGCTGTGTGTGCTAATAAAACAACAGTTCACGTCTCGGTTGCATGTGCTATTCAGGTTTTGTTTTCTGCATTTCCCCTGTTTACTGTCTATGTGTCTCTCAGTTGTACTAAATGACCTTTGGGGATTACACCTGTCATATACAGACATTCCTACACATTCACATTATGGTGCAAGGTGTGGGTAACAGTGCTTAATACTACAGTACTATTACATGATTTCAAATCTACATTACCATATGATACCAGAATATACACATACAGTCCAGCTGTTAGACCTGTTTTGTCAGGGTATTACATTTTTATTGCCATACTAACAATAATAGATTCTTCCTGCCATATTCTCTAGTGTATGCATTATTTGCCTTGAACAATACAGGTTTTATACTAGCAATTACTTTATTACTACTTTTATTTTTATTTCCTATGACAGTAAAAGCATGAGTATTACTGACCTGCCTCGAGACGCAACCGTGCCAGGCAGCAGATGTGGGCCTCCTGGTTTACGGCCCACTCCATTGCAGCTGTGGGGGACATAAGAGGAATATTTAGCCATACCTATCCATGATATACCTGAGGTGGCCATTATTAAACAGGTAGTGGACTGATACTTACACACAGCTGGGACATCCCCTGATGCTCTAGTCTCTTGTAGCCACTACTCCAAGAGGTTCCCCTTCTGCCGCTTCAAGTCAGCATAGTGGTGCCTGATCTGCTCACCAGTTCGAGGTATGCCAGTGGAACTGGTGAGGTCACGGGGGAGATGGTCCCAGGTCTCCGCCTTATATTGGGAGCCCTGGTACTGGTCCTGCAGCAGTCTCTGTGCATGGTCTTTAACTAGACATCCAGCCATGACCTTGGACTCCTGGATGCACCAGCGCTGCACCCGGAAGCGCACTCCTTCTCCTCTTACTGCCATAGTGTCTGCAAGGGGAAGCTACAACCAGTTATGAGCTGTATTCCCACCTCTTGGGTTTAAGTAGGGCTGATTTCCCTCACTTTTCTGTGATTGGCCGGTTTTGAAAAGGCTAAGCTATGGGCAAACCTGCTTACCTAAGGTTGGCATTGTTTAAAGAGGTATACCACTGGGCAGATTGAATTGGCTTCCCTACGCATTGCTTATACTTACTAAGTTGAGCTGCATTGTGGATGGCATTGCTTAATAGTTAATTAGCACTATATTTGTCTTTTGGCAATGATTTATTATACATTACAGGTTATATATGTGTCTGGTATCCGTGATTCATGTGTACAGACACTGTATGGTGACCTGGGGACTTCTACACTTTATTACAATAACACCTCAAATCTATGCTTACTGCAGTGCTCCAGTTCACATATTTATGTTCTGTTGCAGGTTATACAGCATCACACTGTACATAAATTCAGTTCACATGTTTGATTTGATTTTCCTGTGGTGAGGATTAGTTCGCTGATACCTCATTTATATGTATTGCTATGATGGTTTAGTGGTTAACTACTGTGACTGTGGTGTACAGTGTCCTGAGATTGAGCCTTGTAGAAGCTGTTTATTTTGTTGCTGGGCAGAACATGGGCTGTTGAGTACAGAGTGATTAAAGCACTTTAAAGCAGTTGTAAGCAGGTGTGCATGGGTTTGTGCGGAGCTAAGCAATGCTAACCTCCGGTTACAGTTTCTTACATTCAGTTAGCTCCTATTTTGCTTAATATGTGTAGGCAATGCTTCCCTCCATGCAAACGCACTTCGACATGCTTACTAGTGCTTATATATGCTTACTACTGCTTATTTGTGCTTAAACCTGCTTACTAGTGCCTTATTCATTATGACACTGACACTTCACATGTGCATCTAATGCAGTATTCTGGTTCACATTTAAATGTTATTTAGTAGGTTATACTGCAAAAGAATGTCAAAAAATGTTCATATACAGATGTCACATAAAAAGTGGAATGTGCTGTAGTGGGACTCGAACTGGGAATGCCTGCTTGTTAGGGGGATGCTCTGACCACTACACTATTGCTGTGCTGCTTCATTTGCATATATCTTCCTTGCTATCCTCTTCAGCCTTTTAAACTGCTTTAACCGTAGCTAAGCGATGGGCAAACCTGCGCACCTACAGTTAGCTGTACTCGGGGTTTAAAAAAAAATAAAAGGGTTTCTTAATTTTATTTATATGTACTGCTCCTGTTGTACACATGGGGGACTGTTGGTGGGGATATGCGGACACCTACGAGTGGTCTCGTTCATTTATTTACAGTTTCTGCTGTTCTACTTTGCAGGGGCATGTTTATTCTGAGAGCTCTGCTCTCAGACATGCCCCCTGCACTCGACCATGCTCTGTGTAGAATTAGGAGGTCAGGCAGTGCGCCTTCATTAATATGCATGGTGCGCTGCCATCCTCCTCCTAAACTGCTGCTTCCGTGCAGGACTAGATGAGTCCTGCACAGAAGATTAGTAAATCTAGGGGTTGGTGTGCAGATAAAAGGAAAAAATGTGTTGGGCCACTTTAAATGTTGTTGGAAAAGGTGGGTGTGTACTAATATATTGATGGGTGTTATTTATTTTAATTAATTTGTTTGATTTTATCCATTTGTATCTGATGAAGTCTGCAGAGGCAGACGAAAGCGCTTATATTACAATTTTTTTAATCTTTGCATTTAATAAAGATTTGGATTTGTGACAAGCTGTTGCCGTGGAGCTGCTTTACCTTGTCTTTGGATGGGTTATTCACAGAAATATAAGTCCTAAAATGCATTAAAAAAGTTGGAACTGTTGCTTATAGTTATAAGGCTGTGTATATTATTTCACTGTTAATAAAAAACAATGTGAAATTAAATGAAAAGTATGTATGTTAATGCTACTTCAAGTCTATAACTATTTTCTTTATGTTATATGATATCTTGCACATTTATATATGGCTACATTTCATAGATCATATTTTAAAACTGTTGCTGTTTCATGTTCATTGGCCTTTGGACTTCAAAGCTCGTTGATATGGTCTCAACGTAGCCTTTTTACATATCCAAGAAAAAAATTACCTAAAAACTTATGAAAGTAATATGCTTAAAAAGTAAAACCAGTGCTTCAATTTATTTACATCTAGCCATTCCAATTTATATTATAACCTATTTGGCCATTTCTATCTTGTCGAAAGTATAAAACACAAAGAATCTTAAAGCCTAAAAACAGAATTATTCTTAACTCAAAAGAAATCTTTCCTAAGCAAGAAATAGGATAGAATGACTTCACTATTGAATTCTTCAAATCAAGCAACTTCTTTTGCACATTTATATTAAGCATGTGCGCAAGGGGGAAATAATGTCCATGACCGTCAGGAGATCTAGAGATAGGAGGCAGTATGGCAGGCATCAGCAGCAGGATGCCAAGTGGGCATGTCAGTGGTATGTGTTTTAGGCAGTGCATGCTGTAGTTGGGAGGGTGGCCTAATGGTTAAGGTGTTTGCCTTCCAAACACAAGGTGCAAGGTTTGAGTCTCACAAGGGTTAATTGTCTAAGCTTAAAATGGCTTGAAAGGGCAGTTAGCTTAGTACTAATCTATGAACCTATGAACCTATAAGGATGTACCGTACACAAACACAACATGCATTACATCCCCTGCTCCCATGCATTTGATTACTGAAGCTGTGAGCATAGTGCTGCATGCTTCTGTATGCCCACAATGAATATGCAACAGTCAAATGTATCTGCTGCTGAATTTATCTTCAGTCATGTGTCCCCAAATAAATATAATGCAGGGAAATGTTTCACCGGCCAGCACGCTGAACCCTCAATACATATTTTGTCGCTCTGTTTTATATATTTTATGACAACCCACATCCTGTGATAATGTGTAAACCCAACTCATATTCTGACATACCTTAAGCTACTTCATGTTCCCATGCATGCCAGATTACCCATTCTCCCACTGTACATTAAAGCACATCAGATTTTCATACAGCTTAGGCCACACCATGTAGCCGCAACTCCTTAGATCAACCCATGTTGCAGTGCAGGGTGGCCATACTTAACCTTCCATAAAATATTAGGTCGGCCTATCATCACACACAATTTATGGATGCGCCTTCCTCTCACAATATGTTATGTAATCTGATCCTCATGCACATCTTATGGATATACCTTCTCATAGCTTGTTAAATTACACTGTCCCCATATACAATGTATGGCTACTCTCTCCTCTTATAGCATACTATCATCCTATCCCATGCTCCATTGCAGGTACCTCATTCCTATCTTCCCATAAAATATTAGGTCAGCCTATTGTCACAAACAACTTATGTACTCTCCTCCCACTTATAACATGTTATATAATCCTGTCCTCAGGCACATCATTTGGACTCACCTTCTTCTCACAGCCTGTTTGGTCACCCTGTCCTCATATTCAGCTTATGTTCACACTATAGAGATCACCAGTGGTGTAGGGGATAAAGCCCGGGATATGGCCCAAGTGACGCCAGTTTGACTAGTTGCTCAAGGTCTCAAGCATTTACTGGTGAGGTAAGGGAGGATGGGTGTGTCAGTATTGGAAGGGAGGAAACATGAAAGGTGGTCCTTCATTGTACTCTGGCAGAGCCTGGTGGTCAGAAGGAAATGCCTGGATGGGGGTAGGTAGTAAAAACAAGGAAGGTGTGGCTGTCCAATTGGACTGGAGAGGAACACTGGTTTAAGCCACTCCATAGCCAGCCCAGCCAGATGTATCAACTTCATCATGCTGAGGGAAGTTAGGGCTAAATAAAAATCCTTGATCTGCAAAACATGATGTGAGCTGCTATTAAGGAGGAGGTGAAGGTTATTGGTTCCACTCCAGCCCTGGTCTAGTGGGTAAGCCAGACTACTTAGGTCTGGAATGACCTTCTACTCCTGCTGATGTGGGAGGAGCCAGGAAACCAAAACAATTCTGTCCACATTATCCTTTCAAAACATGTTAAGTCATCCTGTCTTAATACTTAGCTTATGGCCACACCATCCTCCCATGACATGTTAGGCCAATCTTTTCTCATACTGCCTTTGGCCACACTATCCCTAAAACACATTACATCATTGCACTTTTATACACATCTTATGTTACCCCATAATTCTATGCACCTTAGCTCACTCTGCTGTCTTGTAGTGCATTCAGCAACCCCACATGTTTTATAACTCTTTAGGCCACCCTCTCTTCCACTACACTTTAGGCCACCTCATTTGCCTATAAGAACTTAGTTTTCTAAAACCCAGTCACCTGCTGACAATCTGTCTGTGACCATAATCAAATTGAAACAATATCCAGGAGGTTATCAAGGGATTTGTTTGTATTTTGTATATACTCCTTTGCTGATACTCAAAGGATAGGCATGCAAATGGCATGGTGAGTGTCACTCACTCTCACAAGTGCCATAATCCTCCATAGTTTGTATTCCTTGTAAATAAGATGAATCCTGATGGGTTCCACTAGAGATATATTCTCAGATCTGTATTCTGAAATGGGTGCCCTACTTCTATCCCACAGGAAAAGGTGAGTAGATTAAGCATCATTATTTCTTCCCATTTCTAATTAGATTCTCTAATGCCCAGGCTGCTACTGGAATCTAGGTCGTCCAGGTAAAAGGGCTCCCTGCATCTATGCAGCATGGCCAGAGTACCTTCTTATATACTATAGGTCACCCCCATCTTCCTATGTACCTCATGTCAGCCCACTTTCTCCATAAAAGGTATGCTACCCCAATTTTCCATACTTTTAAGGCCACCTTCATCTTTTCTATATCTCTGATGATTGCTAAGCACATTAAGCCATTTTATCTTACTGTGCACCTTATGTTTATTTCATTTTCCTGTTCATATTAATATTGGAGTAGCCAGACGTATGCCATGTACACCATAGTGTACATGTTTTAACATAAATATAATTGATGTTGTGAAATAAGATGTGCTAGAATTGAAGTTAAAAATAAACTGGCACATTCATCACAAGTAATGGTTATATTGGTTTTGTTAAATGTATTTGTTTAGCATGACTGCTTGACTATTTTTTTAAGTCTGTTTTTTTTTGTTTAGAAACATGCAGTGTTTGGCCCTGGGTGGAGGGGGTTACCATTATTTGGGGTGAGACTGTATTTAGGAAGTTGATACAGAATTACAATACAAAACTCCTGACTACACCTGTGCACAGAGGTGCATATAGCTCTTCTGGCTCCCAGGCTCACTTCCAGATCTGGCATCTCCTTTAACCTTTTAAGTTGAGGTAAAAAAAAAATTTTCTCTACTTTAAACTGCAGAAAACCACTTCACTGCATGTCTATAATGAACTAAGCCACACATGGAGTACTAAAGTGCTTCCACAAATCTACTGAATGCAGGTAAGATCTCTCCTCCCAGACATCTTGCACCTGGGGAACCAGCCCCCTTTGTCCCACCGCAAGTTCTCACTCACCTTATGTAACTGCATGCTTCCATGTCACTTTGTCATTTTCTAAGCATGTTAGGCCACCCTACTTTCTCATATACCTTATACCACCTCATGTTCTCCAAACTTCTTAGAGCACCATTATTCTATACAACTTAGGCTACATAGTCTAAAAATAAATCATAGTTTATCACAAACTTTCATGCACTAAGGCCATTTGACTTTCCCATACACCTGAGGTAATCCCCTTCTGACTCATATCAGTTATCCCCATTTCTGTGTGAACCTCAGATCACTGCACCCTCTGCAGATTATACAGGATACCAAACTTGTATATATCATATGGCACATGCTATAACACGTTTAGTCACCCTAAATTCTCAAACATCTTTGTTTAATTTATCTCTCTTGCATTCATAACTACCTTATTCCCAAATACCCAGTTCATGCTGTATCCTATTTATAAGACATCCTACCTTTCAAAACTTTTTAGAGAGCCTCACAGTCCACAGGTTTGTAACTGCACTATTACCCCATACTCTTTATTGTAGCATTTCTTAGGTGGTGAGACCAGTCTCCCTGGAGATGATGCACTCTGCATCAGAGGATGCTCAAACAGATCTAGAAATGTTCTGTATTTAAAATATTAACTTTCATTACTGGTTCTGTGATTAAATTGTGCTAAAGGCAACAACATGCATCAGTGAATCATACACATTACAGCAGATCAGTGGCAAGGGAATATTGTGCAAAGTTAGCTTCTGTGCATTGAACCAAATGACCAAAAACTGTTCATCAGAAATGTCCATTTACAGTTAAAGTTTAATAAAAAGTATGTTTTTTTTGGTTAAGGGAGGCACAAGATAATTCCAGATACTTATGGAAGACACAGTGTATTTTTTGTGTATTGAACAGACTCACTGTAATAAAACCTGAGAAGTAGACAGTGCACACACTTCCATATACTTTAGGTCATCACTGCCGCTTCTACTGTAAGTCTCTACTAGTCACAGTGCACCTTAGTCTAGCCCAATATGATTTATGTTGTGCCACCTATTTGTGTACTTTAGATTATCCCATACTTTCATATACCATAAACATCTGCTTATGCCGCCTTCTCATAAATCTTAGGTCACTCCATGAATCTTATCTTGATCTCCTTCCTGTGTACTTTAGGTCATGTCACACTCTGAACCATCTCAAGTTACTTCCCTCTTCTAAATGCCTTAGACTATGTTATCATTTTCTAAATATTATTTCATACTTTACTTCCAGATATCTTAGGCCAATCCCTTTGTAAATATTATGTTACTTCACAAGCATGTCCATGTGGGCAAATACACATACACATCAATCCAGTTATCTTTCCATATGCCATACTTGTACGATATTCTTCATTCCTTTACACGGTACAGCAATACATTTTCCCATAGACCCTTAATTAATCCCACTTTTTCAAATATTTTGGTCACCCCTTAGTTCTGTGTATCTTATATCCTTTATTCTTATATAAACCTTCTATCACCGCCTCATAACACATTATAGGTTACCCACATTTCACAGGCCATATCATAACCTCCCACACACCTTTGACCATCTCTACTGTATATCTTAGAACACCCTGCCTTCTATCTAGCTATAGTCAGAACACCATCAAGCACACCTTTTGTCACTTCACATTCCCAAACACCTCAGATCGCTCCATCGTTTCATGCATTTTCATCCACTGCACCTTTGCATACATTTAGACAATTCCAAAACATGTTAGGCCTTATACTTTCTACTCATCTTAGGTGACTTCTTACCTTCATTTTCTCCCAGTTTCTATGCATTTGACTGCACTATACTATGTATACCAGAGGACACCCACTGTCCTGTGCATTTTAACATATCCAACTTCCATACTTCTTAAGTCAGCACTAAACACTTTAGATGTTCAACAAACAAACCACCTTACTGACATTCGGATAGCAGTGGCTTGCTTACCCTCCAATGACAGTCTACTAAAACTCAGTTCCAACCACTGCCTGTCTGTGGATGTAACAGGCCAATCACTGCAGTACAGGGACTGCCTTACAATCCCACAGACATGACCCTTTCAGTCTTCTGAATCTCTTCAGCTGCTGATTTCAGATATAAAAAACCTTTTAGGATTTATTTCTTCTCTCTGCCTTAGGGAAGCCGCGGTGGTGCAGCGGTAGCATTGTCGCTTCACAGCAAGACACTCTCCTGTTTGATTCTCGGCTGGAGTGCCTTCTGCGTAGAGTCTGCATGTCCCCCCCCACGTTCGAAAGACATGCGTAAATGGGCAAGCCTTTGTTGAAGGTTAAGCATTGAGCTGGCACCGTAAAAATCTACTGCCAATCATTAGCAGACTGGAGTTCCACTGTGGCGACCCCTAACTGGGGAAAAGCTGAAAGAAGAAGCTTGAATAGTGTGTTCTGACAATTTGTCTCTTTTCTTTTCTAATTGGGAAATTGCATGTTCTTGGGGTTTTACTTTATGTGAGGTATAAAGCTTACACAGTTTATTATAATCTTCATTTGAAAGTTTTGACAGGAAAATGTGCTGATTTTGCAGTTTTTTTCTTTGGTGGTAGAACAGGTTTACAGCATTTTAAATGATTTTTTTCCTTTAAAATCACAATTTTCCCACCTTTTTGTATTGTAAACATTTCTAACAGGAATGCTTTATTTCTGGACGAAGGCTGTTTTATGTTGTTTCTAATCATTTGGGGCTGAAAGTAGCTTTTTTAATTAAAACTGGAGGACTTTTGTTCCATGCATGTTGTGCTTTGAACTATGTTACTAAAAGTATTGTCTTTTTTATTCAATGAAGTGTTCAGAATAGTATCCCTATGGAAATAGACTTCAAATTGATATTTAGAGGGAAGATAGTGGGAATTGTCCATTTTTAATGGGCTGACTGTGTAGCCATTGTTAGATATTGCTCTAGCTAGTTTTTTTTTTGTCCCTTGACTTGATGGATTCAGATATAGTACCCCCCATCTACTCCACGTGCACCTAAAAATTCACAGAAGTAAATCAAGAAATATGCCTCAGGCTATAGCTTGTGATTTTGCAATATCCTTGGACTGGCTATTGGACCACTTGCCTTCTTTTGCCTCTAGGTCCCCTGGCGTGATGTTGGTACTACAACTCTGCATGACATGAGGGTCAGACACATCCTCCAGAGCTGTGCCGTTGCCTGGTTCAGGTGGGGGAGAACCAAGCTCTTTCATTTCAGGAAATGTCAGGGGTGCAGAATCTGTTGTCACTGTTGATGCATCGCCCCCTGGTATTCTCGCAGTAGTGTAGTGCATCCAAAAAAAAAAAAAAAAAAAACCACCTCTTTGCAAGACAACAGACTTCTACTGTGTTTTCATCTGAGCTGGTGACTATGGCTAGATCCATTACTCAGGCCATTGATTATGAGGTGCAAAGCTGGTATTTCTACCCCATTCAACCACCCTAGGATCCTGATTTTGAAAGAGATCCACAATCTGAGGTTTCAGAAGTGTCAGAGTCTAATCCAAACAGATGTTTTCTTTTCCCCAAATGCTCTCTAGATTTAGGAATGTATTCATTTGGGAACAATCTTTATCTGTCCTCGAGATCAGCAGAGAATATAGTCTTTTGGAGGATGAGACTCTAGACGTGATGACCTTCTCTCCATTGGCCCCAGTATTAGAAAATGTTTTTAAGAAAGCTTGCAATTCTCCTGAACTGAATGAGTCATTTCCAAAAAAAAATGGGTTTAAGAAATTCAGGGTGTGCTAGGCCATGCCTACCTCCCAAGCCCCCTTATCTGCATTCCTCATTTCTGTGTCCCCAGCAGCCTCTCCAATAAAATGACTATATCTTCATCAAACCCATTCCTTCAAGATAAACTAGGCAAGTGGATAGGATCTCAGAGAAAGAAGCTGGAACA
Organism: Protopterus annectens; assembly: GCF_019279795.1. Taxonomy (NCBI): domain Eukaryota; kingdom Metazoa; phylum Chordata; order Ceratodontiformes; family Protopteridae; genus Protopterus; species Protopterus annectens. The sequence continues at coordinate 1,375,191,991 of NC_056741.1, read as the reverse complement.
GTCCAACATGGTAGCTTTTAAGGTGTTCAGTTACATGTGGAAGTTTGTGTTGAGATTTTTGTATAGCTTAGACAAGTTCACTGCATTGTTACCTGCAGAACAGAAAGACTATGTGGAAGAGATTGCTAACAATGTTTCTTAAGTGTCTAAACATGCTTTAAAGATTGCCTTAGAGGGGACTAATCCTGTTTTAGAAATGCAGTGACATCGGTTGTGGTAAGGAGGATTGCCTGATTGCACAACCAAAACTTTTCTGATGAGTTAAAAAATGAGACTTTGAATGTTGTGTTTTCTGCTGATTGTTTATTGGTACAGCAGCTGATCAGATCCTTAAACGCTGGGATGACAGAGGTAAACTGATGCAAAGGGTGCCTGAAATGTTTCAGATTCCAAAGTTTTTCTCCAATAAGCAAGAAGTCCCAGCCAAACAAAAAACAATCCACCAAAAGGAAATGGCAGGACAAGAACTCCACCAAACCTAACAAGAGAGATTCCTTTCCCAAAAGGATAACCCCCTCCCAACCTATAACTATGTTGTGGCTCAGCACCTGTCATTCCCAAGTTCGCCTCCAGGTTTCCCCTGGCAAAAGTCAAGTCTCAACAAGGCAGCCTGGCCATTAGTAGTTTCTAGCAAATGGCTGCTTAGCATAGTTGGCAGAGGTTACAGGTGGCAGTGGAAGGAACATACGCCTCCATTCACAGGGGTTCCCCCTAATCCACTGGATCAGACTTTGTTATCCTCCTCCCCATACTCTGGAACATGCTGGATGCATGAATCACACAGCCTGTCTCTCCTTCAGAGAGAATGAAATGTTTCTACTCCAGAATTTTCCTGGTCCCCAAAAAAGAACCGTTGTGGAAACCAGTGATGAACCTATCCTTTCTGAACACTTTTGTCAAGGTCCCTAGGTTCAAAATGCTCATCCTGCAGACAGTGCTTCCTTTTCTGCCATGCCATCATTTCACAGTGACTCTGGACTTGAAGGATGCATATTATATCATATCCTTATTGCTTATTGTTTCAGGAGATATTTGAAATGTGTTGTGCCTGATTCCCACTATCAGTTTTCTGCACTCTTTGGGCTATCCACTGCACCTCAAGTGTTTACAGCGGTTAACGTTGTCACCTCACAGCAAGAGGTTCTCCGGTTCGATTCTCGGCTGGGGTGCCTTCTGTGTGGAGTTTGCATGTTCTCCCTGTGTTCACGTGGGTTTCCTCCGGGTACTCCGGTTTCCTCCCACATTCCAAAGACATGCATCTGGAGCATTTCTCCCCTGGCCTCCGCTGAAAACAGGCTCTGTGGAACCTAGTCGGACATTCCCGGTCAACAAATGTTAAATAAAAATAAAAAAAATAAAATGATTTTCTCCAGTAGTGGTCCACTGCTGGACTTTTGGAATTCACTTTTTTCTGTATTTGAATGACTTGCTGATCTGCATAGTCTGCAGTCCAGGTGTTTGGAATTGCTAGATAAGGTTTTGATCTTACTCTCCCAGCTATATTTCAAGTTGAGTCTTTGAAGGCTGTGCCTGACATCCTCACAAAGACTTATCTTCCTGAGGTGCTTAATAGATACCAACAAAAGAATGTCTTTTTTTCCTGAAGGCAAGGTCCTGTCCTACTGTTTCAGGAGTTCTCCAGGAGGAACATTGCCTCGGCAAGAGAATTCCTAAGAATTCTAGGTCTGATGGTTTCCATTATTCTCATGACATAACTGGCCCTTCTCCACATGAAGAAAATTCAATGGCATGTATGAAATTGTTGGACCCAGCACCTACCTTCCCTGGAATCCCTATTGCCAGTGCTGCCCTTCATCAGATAAGAGTTACAATAGTGGAGAACACACTTGAGTATCAATCCAGGACTTCCCTTCTTCCCACCTGTTCCAATCCAATCTGTCTAAGGCAGATATGTCCAACTTCACTTGGGGAGTTGTGTCAATGGAAGTGCAAGTGAAGGCCACGTGGGGTCCCAAGGATGCCCAGAAGCACATCAATATCAAGGAAATATTGGTGATTATCCACGCCTTGAAAGTCCTTCACCACCTGTGGATTATGGGTCCTCTTCTTGTCATTACAGTCAACACCACACTGGTGTGGTACCTCAAGAAACAAGGGGGTACAAGGTCATATCCTCTATGTTGGTTGGCAGTGATGGTTTGGGAGCTGTCTTTACAACATTTTCTGATTTTTCAGACATTATACATACCATTAGAGCAAAATGTTGTGGCAGACAGACAAAGAAAATCATGGGCAGGCCCACACAACTGGCAACTCAAGGCACCGGTGTTCCAGGATCTAGCCCAGATGTGAGGAATGCCTCAAATACATTTGTTCACCTTCTTTCAAAACAGACAGCTGGGGAAATTCTGTTCCAGACATCCTTGCAGACATTCTTGTAGGGCAGATTTATTCTCATTCCCTTGGCTGGGAATGTTTCTGTATGTGTTTCCACCCTTTCCACTGATTCACAAGGAACTTCTGAAGATTCAGAAAGAAATGCCAGACATTATGGTGGTGATCCCCTATTGGCCCAGGCAATCTTGGTTTTCCCTTATAATGGTATTAGCTAAGGGCAATTACACAGACTTCTTCACACTCTGTATTTACTCATACAGTCTTAGGGGTGACTGATGCACCCCAATTTGGAGGAACTACAACTGACAGCTTGGGTATTCAGTCTTGACTCCATTTAGTTACTTAGTTCATGAAGATGTGCAGCAGATGTTAAAGTGGCCAGAAAACCTGCTAATAGAAGATCATATTTTTTATAAATGGATGAGGTTTTCTAAATAGTGCCTAAGTGGGAGCAGACAATCCCTTGAGGCTTACATCCCTCTGGTCTTGAAATGCTTGTGTGAGCTACTTCAGGATGGCTTATCGTATGCTTCCATTAAGGTGAATTTAGTGGCCATTTCTGCTTGTGTATTAATGGCTCCCCATCTTTCTTCTTCTCTTTTAGTAAAACAGTTCATGGAAGGAGTATTGCATATGAGACCCCCTCACAAGCAAATTCCTCCACCTCCATGGGATCTCAGTAATATTCTGGAAAAACTGACCTTGTCACCTATTGAACCTGCTGCTCATGGTGATCTGAAGCTCTTAACATGGAAAACTGTTTTGCTTATTGCTCTGACATCTGCAAGGTGATTCTCTGAGCTGCAAGCTCTCATGATGGGACAACTTCACCTGATTTTCCACAGAGATATGGTTATGTTATACAATAACCCCTATTTCATGCCAAAAGTGGTCTCAGAACTCACTCTTAATCAGTCTATTAATCTCCCTGTGTTCTTCCCAGAATTTAAGTATAAGGGAGAGTATACTTCATACCTTGGATGTGCATCAGCAGCTCAGGTACTACCTTGACAGACCAAAACCCTTTAGGAAGGATGAAAGCATTTTTATTTCCTACACAGGGGCAAAGAAGGGTCAACCTATCTCTAAGCAAGCCATTGCACATTGGTTGTCCTCTGATATTGTGTTTTGTTACAATTCCTATGGCAAGGTGAATTCAGGAAAGGTGAAAGCGTATTCTACCAGGGCCTTTGCCTCTTCAGTGGCATATTGGAAAGGACTGGACTCTAGAAGTATTCTATTGACAGCAACTTGGTCTTCTGTCCATACTTTTATGAAGCAGTACAAGATGGATGCCTTTTCTAGATCCAATACAGGCTTGGGAATCTACATGAATGCCAGTGTGTTTGCTGAACATAGTGCAGCTGTATAAGTCCCACTTACCTGCAACAGCAGATGTTCGTAGAACACACTGTACCCCCCCCACACTCCATCCTCCTTTCTGGATGTACATACTTTGGTGTTTGGGTTACTATGGAGTGCTGCTCCATAGCCTTTACTGTTGTGTATGTTTGGCTTTTGGTACTGGAACAGGAAAATGAAAGGGTCTTGTCTGTGGGTTTGTAAGACAGTCTCTGCACTGCCAGGTGATTGATACATCACATTCACAGACAAACAGTCAGTTGGAGGGACTCTGAGTTTTAGCAGACTGTCAGAGGAGGGCAGCAGGGCACTACCACCCAAATGCCACTAAGGCAATGTGCTCTATGAATATCTACTGTTACTGGTAAGTAGGACTTATGCAACAGCCTAAATTACCCCATATTTCCATACACCTTATATCGCCTCACCATTATACTATTCCATACAAAAATCATTTCAGCTACATTTAGGCCAGTCCAGTCCAGCCCAGCCTCCTACAAAGCTAGGTCAAGGCACCTAAAGAAGCACCTCAGATTAGCTCATCTTCTCATTCCTGTTAAGCCATTGCCATTGCAGACTGCCACAGACCATTAACCATCCTGTCTCATACTCATTATGTCTCTCTACCTTCCTATATATCTTAAGGGTACCACACTATCCCATAAGTTAGGTCACCTCACATTTTCATGCACTTTAGGCCACCCCATGGTCCTATAACTCCTTAGTTTATCCTATATTTCAATGTACATTGCATCACACTGCCATCTCATAATGCCTTCTATCACCATACCATCATGTACATCTGATGGTTATTCCATGCTTTCATAACTTTTGTGCCACCCACATTTTCATGGATCTCTGGCAAGCCAATATTCCTGTATAGTTTAGCTCAATCCATCCTCCCAAAAAGATTAAGCTACACCAAATTTTTATGTGTCTTAGCTCCTCCCTCCAGATTCCCATAACACCTTACGCCACTGTCAACTCTCATGCACTTTAGGTCCCCCAGAAGTCTACTATCATGTTTCATCTCCTCATCCTCCTATACACCTTAGAGTATCTCACATTAAAATGCACCTTAGGTCACCTCACTTTAAAACTCACCTGAAGTCACCCCATCTTCCTGTGTCACCTCAAACTCCTATACACCTTAAGCCATTCTGTCCTCCATAAAGCTTATGGTACCCCCAACTTGTGAAATAGCTGAGCTCTTTTCATGTTTCCATACAACTATAGTAATCCATCCTCATGTACATTATTGGGTACTTCTTTTTGCACATACCTTGGATCAGCCTGTCTCAAATACACCTTAGATCAACCCACTGTCCTTCAAAATCAACCTCATCCTCGTGTCAAAGTTAATTTACCCTGATAGATGTGAAGCTGCACTACTTCCCCATATGTTTTATTTCACTTACTGTTACTCATAAGACAGGCTCACCTTCCCTTAAACTTTTGACCACCTGATACTCCTACATGTCTTAAGCCTTCAAAAGTCCCCCACACCTTCAATCATCCTGATACACCTGAGATACCAAATTTCCTTGTACTTTAAGTAATCCATCTTCTACTGTATTTTACCCCACTGTCATCTCAGATTCATTTTTTATGTCTGATTCATTTATTATCAGAAGCATTTGCTTTCTCAGCCACTTGGGAATTATTATTGCCTTGGCTTTGAGCATCAAGCCCTGGATAGAATCTAATTCTTCTTTGAAAAAAAATGACTACATTTCTCTCCTTAGTGGTGAGTTTTGCTCATGCCATCTGTTCATTGTGAAGACTTTCAGAGTCTTCATTTCTGTCAGTATCAATGCATTTCTGATATTCTTTTACTTTTCCTTCTGACATTTGTAACTGCAGTATTACAAAAAGAAAGTCTAGCTCCTGTCTAGTAAATGTAGCCTACTCATCACATCTTGTATCATCTAGTATACGTAGTTCTTTGTTTTCTTGTATGTACTCGGTTTAATACTCCTGCTCTATACAGTTCCTTGCTTTCTGTATGCTACTTTCAGATTCTCTGCATTATAATAATTGCCTTTTGCAAGCATGTTCTGAACTTGTTCTATAAGGATTTGTGGTTTGCTTCCACTTCAGCATTACATATTTCTTTGTTTAACTTACTATGATGTTGTTAAGAGAACGCTGCCTAAGCCAGCATAATGTAATGCCTATAAACAAGGGTGGCCCAAGTACAGCCCCTGGTAAATACAAACCCATTAATCTCATTAGCCTCATATGCAACCTCATATGTAAGGTTATGGAAAGTATTACCTTGGACCTCATTAATCTGGACATTGAGAATATCTTAACCGTGGACCGTCATCATTTCGGCTTTGGTAAAGGAATGTCTTGCCTCTTTAACCTCATTAATTTATTTGAAAAAGTAACTGAAACAGTGGATAGCAGTTATGCAGTTCAAGCAGCATATATGTACCTTCTCAAAGCCTTTGAAACTATTCCTCATGCAGGAACTATTGACAAACTTGTAAATCTGAATATAAAACCTTATGTTGTGCAATGACTAGATAACTGGTGATCTGACAGATCCTTTGTGTCAGATACCTGGTTAAAGGAACTAAAATTTCATCAACAGATGACAAATAAAACACATTGGCATGACATATTTACATCCCAACATGTCCCCACCTCCGAAACAAACTTCCAGTACATGTCAAGCAAAGCAGCACCTTTGCCACCTAAAGACAAACCTATATAATTTGAGGAGCATCCTCGAATTATCCCACAGCCTATCTTCTCTGGACCTCCTTGAGGATGGAGAGAGCTTTTGAATATGGGTTTTGGCTAGGTTTGCAATGGTCAGTACTTTCTGTGAATCTATGAGCACTTATTAACCAGGGTGGTGGACTGATAGGAAGGCCCTTTTCAGCTATGATCAGGGCCATTAGGCATCCACAACAAAACAGAAAAGCTCATACAGTAATACATGCCTTAGTAGAAGTATTGATAGAGCAGGAACATACTGTTGAATATATGTTAGTACAACACATTATAAAACAGAGAAAGTTCCAACAATAGTACATGCCATAAAACAAAGTAAAATTAGAGGTGGATCATACTGTTCTATATGTATAAACATATTAAAAATGTTACCTATAATACATATGATACAATAAATGTGCAAATTATTGTACATGTAGAAGCTATGTCATACAATAAGCACACAAACTATTGATTAGGTAATATACAGTATGTGCAAACTTTCAGTAACATTTTTAGCTAAAACTTCAAAGAGCAATAAGGTGGTGGAGTAGATGAAAAGTCAACCAGAGGGGCTAATTTACCAAAATCTTTAAAGAATACATACTTGGATTCATTCATAATGTGCAGAGTTGACTTTTTCTTGAATATTAATAAATTGTTTTGATGTAGGACTACATTTAGCAGAGAGTAACATTTACTTTTCACATTTTCATGGTATTTCTAACAACTATAAACTATTCCTAACAGTTCCTTTTCTCTATGAGAATATATATTCTGTGCATCTGTAAATGTTCTTGATTTAAAGATAACTGTTCTGTTTTATATTGTAGGATCAGAGTGCCTTACCTTTCTGAATGGCACCTACTTGCAGCTCAACTATTGTATTTTATCAAAGTGATTAAATATAAATACAAGAACATATTATCTACTTTTATTGAGTGTTTCAAAAGCTAATATCTTGCTCTAAGGTTTATTCCCAGACTGCATATTGCTCTAACAGAGTTCTTAGAGACATAGATATATCAGGCATGTTAGGTTCAAACTAAGCAAGCTTCTCACAAGCCACATGACCCAAAAAGTGCAACTATTTGAAAATGACGATTGAACAGCATATTCCTCTATTGCCATATCAGCAGGTCTAATGGTATTACATAGTGACCAGGACAGGTAAACAATGCACGCACAGCTTTCTGTTCGGTACCAGACAGACTGAACATTTTAAAATATTGTACTTGGCACCCAAATAAAATTTAAATTTTATATTCTGGCCATTAATTCTCAATACACCTTTCCAGCAGTGCACCTTAAATACTTGTCTTGTTGTCCCTAATGCCTTTTCAGAAATTAAAGTATCAAGCCTTTTCACTTCAGTACTACCAATAGTTTTTCATACTTCTGTTCAATAACATGCACATTTGTTTTGTTTTACATATTTTAGAAAAATAGTGTTTTCTGGCATAGATTCTGCAAGTGCAATGCTTCCTGTCATCCCTATAAGCCACAACTACAGATGTAAACCTTAATGACAATGAAACAGTCTTTTCTGTTGCCCTAATTCTGGATCCTTTCTTTGTAACAGCACATTGCCTCATTGCTTTCTTTTTATTTACAATAAGCTTGTAGCCTTTATTTCTTATTTCTGCCCTTCAATGTGAATTCAAGTTTATTTTGAAGATATCTACTTTCTAAGTTAGTACATTTAACTGTGCAGTGGTAATTCACTTGTTCTGCACACATCCGTAACTCTTGATAATATCATGTCTGTTTCTCTTAAAGGTTGTCACTTGCTTCCTGATTCTTTATACTACAAATTATTCTGTTACTAGAGAATCATGTGGTTCATAAAACTCACAGTCTTTGTCTCTGTTCTTAGTTTCGTTGGTACATACTGTGATGCCCATGCACTGGTCCAGTAATCAAGGAGCCCCAATCCTCACCACTAGCACCAGTGAGGGACATGCACATTGGGAGGATGATAGGTACACACACAGTAAAGTACAATTTCCCTTAAGAGCACACAGGGATTACAGTCAGACTGAGGCTGTTTTTTCCCTCTCTCTCTCCAGATCCCCAATAAGACTCCCCACTGGCACAGCTATAGGGTTAAGATCTCAGCCGAGTGGTCAAGCCAAAACCTCCAGCATCCTCTCTGTCCAACCAGTGCTTCGTGTCCCTGCCCAAGTAGTTGAACTTGACACACACACTCACACACTTTGAGATTTGATTTATATATACACAGACACTCCTGGGGAAGGTTGGCACAGACTCTCTAGCTATGCCCCCTTCTGCCCAAACTATACGGTAGTACCACCTGCCACCAACCACCCTTATGAGTTACTATAAAGGCCCTTACCAAAGGGTTTCCAATTCTACTGTACAATGTTACTATTATCCAAATGGTAAGTGTGCCTAAGGCTAAGGCTATTTAGGAGTGACCTATACAGTGTCACCAAATACATATGCAAGTACTCCGAGAGCTTAAATATCTCTACACAAAACCAGCCACAACTACAAGGTTTAAATATATTTAATAGTAAATAATAAAAACACAAGACAATACTCATTAACTCAACACAGTGACAATAGAGTTCAGAATCACAGGAAATATTTTAAAACAACATTGCAGAACAGTCTCACATAAATACAGAAAACATCTAGACTACTCTTGTTATATTCCTATCTATCTCTAAGAGATACTATGTCCTAAATGCCTTACGTACAGAGCCAGGCAGATATAGATGAGAAGTGCTGAAGAATGGAATGTTTACAGGTCCAAAACAAGATACAAAATGCACTGCCTTTCTCTCTGAGATAGTTGTTAAATTAATAACACACATTACTGCTGAGTTAGATAGATGACATCACTCTTGTCACCTCTGCCTTAGTTTCCAGGCCAACAGAAGCCTAAAAGTTAGCACCTCAGTGTCAAGAATACTTATCTCTTAGAAGCTTTCCTGGAACTGGAAATCATAAAACTATTAAATAATTTTACCCTTGAAACCTATAATTATCTCAAGCTCCAGATAATAGAAGCAATTTTCAGCCGCAGACATTCTGTCTTCTAGTTGTGGTAAACACATTCATAAAAATCTTTACTTAATTTATTTTCTTAGAGTTTACAAGTTAACTCAGTATGTCCCAACTTCTGCTATGAAGACATATATTTGCACAGGCATATAATTATACACATTTCTGCTCTTTTCCAGCAGGGTGCACTGTGGTTACAATCTTGAAGCTCAGCACATAACATGTAGTTTAATCATAACATATAGTTCTATTACATTTGTAAAACAAGCCTGTGGATCATATTAATAGTTACAATGACATAGAATTATTTATAAAATTCTAGCTAGCTGGGCTGGCAGCCTTCACACATGCATCTGTAGTTTTTTTATAGGACCTTGTGCTTTTTTTTTTTTTTGATCATGTGTCTAATAAGTGACAAGTTCTTTTTGGGCTGGTAACCATCACTAACCTTTTCTCTAGGTACTGCTATTCTGTGTTTCTTATCATCAAAGAAAGTAAATGAGTTAATACCTTTATGGCTTCTTCCAAAGCAAAATGCACGAATGCTGCAACAAACTTTTCAGATTGGTCAGCTAATCCAGTTGTAGCGAAGAATAATTCAGATTTCTGGACCCAGGGTTTCTGTTTTCAGCCATGTTTCCTTCTAACAAACTCTTGAAAGCAAATGCATTGCTTAATTTCCAGCCATATCTCTCAACTTCTTTGTGCAAGAAATCTGGATCAAACCTAAAAGAATGGGGGGACAACGACGAATGCCTAAATATAGGGACAAGTTTTAAATATTACTCTTATAAACTTAGAAAGTTGCTAGAATATTTTGTTTGTGTTATGATGCATTTTCTGAAGGCTATATAGTGTGAAACAAGTGGAAAACTCAAAAGTATGTCATTATTTAGTGACTTCAGCTCACAGTGATTTGTCAGAAAACCACAACTTTTATGAGAAACAGACCAAAAATATGAGGCAAAAATCTGGACAGTTGAGATGTATGTTTTCAGCCAATGTTTTATCACCATATAATATAAGGAGGCTTAGTAAACAATGCAGTGAAATAGCTGATTTGATACAAACTCGGTGAGCTCCATATTGCAAAATGAATTCTGAGCAGGGTTGCCAGATACTTTTTTTAAAACCTAGCCCACTTAACTCCAAAAACCAGCCCCAAAACAGCCCAATGTATGTCTTCATATTCCCAAGAGTAAATAAGAACAAAATGACATAAATCAGTATAATTATGTATGTGTTCATATCCCCAAGAGTAAATACTAGAAAAATGCCATAAATCAGCTATAATTAAAGTCATAATAAACCTTATTGTAACAAGAGACTGCACTCGCTGACAACGTGATAAAAATAATATATAAAATATATCATGAATTACTAATAATTAATCTTAAATACCTAATATTTATTTACCTGTAACTGCAAAATATTCTTGAGGTACAGCATAATTGTCATCATGATCATAAGTCGAATAAATGTTCAAATTGAATGTAATCCGCTTTGCTGTTGTTGGGATAAATCCATTGCAACAGATTCCTTCATGTAGCTTCCAATGCATAACAAAGCTTCTAGCATGCCTTGCTGCATTCTGTTTCTTAGTTTCGTTTTAATCAGATTATTTCAAAGTTCTTTCTATGGCTACATTACTGAAAGGCATCATCAACACACTCAAGGCAAAATGTCCCAGCTGTAGAAAGTCAAAATCCCCTGAAGCATCTGCGTGATTTGTTATGGTTATCTCAAACTGCTCAACGTTGTTATCACTGAAATTTGGCCACAACATTGTGCCGATTTGCATCCACTGCTGCTCCAGATCTCCAAAATTCTTTGTACAAAGGTAAAAATGACAACTTTGCCAGTTTTGGTTTCTGTGACCCAAGGACAACAGAAGGTGAGAGATCACCCAGAGACTCTAGCTGCTGCACATTTGCTGGCAAACTCTGATACAGGTCCCTTAGGAGTTCCAACAGAAAATCACAACACTGTTTTATTTGCTCTGCCAAAGAGTGGTTAATATTAGACTCATGCAACAGTAAGTGGAATTCAATGCCATAGTTAATAGCTGCTAGTGATAGACAATTAGACGTGTTTTCCAGATCAAAAGCCATTGTTGCTCCCCACGACGTAAATGTGGTTGGTCTTACAATTCGCTGAATCATGTTTTGATACAAAGTTAACAGTTCAGTCAGCAACGTTACAGGATTCACTTTGTCTAACTGGAATAATTTGTTCAGTTCCTGTAATACGGGCCACAAAAGCAGCAAGTAAAGTTTATTCTCTGATGAACTGAACATCTGATACAGTAGTTCAGCCGTGTAGTCCCACAGCTCATCTTTGGCTATCTGAAAAATGAAGCTTCAGTTCATCATATTGATCAAGTATGTGCTGAACGCCGGAGGTGATAGACAGCCAACAAGTGTCTGGCAACCTCAAAATCTTTAGTGGTTCTTCACCAAAATTAATGCATTTGAATAATCGCTTATATTTCAACTGGTGAATTGCACTGTGGGCAAACCAGTTATAGGTCTCAGATATCAATTCAACATTTCTTGGTATCACCTTCAGTGCATGAGATGAGCTCAGTTGAACTGAATGACATATACACTTTTTGTACACAATATCTGGGCAAACTTCGCAAAACCGTGTTATGACTAAATTATTTTTTTTCACACATAGTATTACAGCCATCAGTTGCTAGGCCCAAGCATTTGTTCATTGGTAGTTTATTTGGATCAAGAAATTTGGTAATTGAACTGAATCTTCCTTTTGCTGTTCCTGATTCAAGCGATATTATTCCATGAAATGTTGTGACAATAGAGCCTAGTGAAGGACTGCAGTATGGCACCATCACACAGTTCTGTTTTTCCAGGTCAGTGTCAGTGCTTTCATCAATTATTAAGGAGTAGGCTGTCTCCTTACTGTCTAACTGGGCTAAGTCCAAGATTCATTCTTCATCCATTGCCGGGCCAGGAACATTCTTGACGAGTGCGGAACATTTCGTTTGGTGGAGGGCTATGTCTTTATCAGAAATGCCTTTAACAATCTCTCCTATGTGATCTGTCAACTACCTTGACAGTGTTGTCTACAGTTTTCACATGACAGTCAACATCATATAAAGTCCATGCATTTGAAAATGGTGAAGTATTCCTTTTATATTTCATCATTCCAGCATGATTCACTAAGTCAGCATGATGGGCATGGATGTGGCATCTGTAATACTGAGAGAAAGCAATAGTATCATTACCAGGTACACTGTACATCCAGTCCTTTAATGTGGCATATTTTTCCAGATTTTGCTGTATTGCTTCTCATACTGTGACCACTTACCCATAACTATGAGTGAAACTAACACACTTTGCTCTTGAAAGGTCAGTCCCACTGCTCTCTCCTGGCTTCCAATAGTTTTTCAATAGTTTTAAATATACAGACGACAGTTAGTTTTTCTAACAAAACACTGTGGAAGTTATCAAAGTGTAAAGGTGTAGCTTCTTGATGTCAGATTCAGAATGGTTTGCTCTTGGACTTAAATCAAAGTTTACACCCTAAAAGAAGCAAAAGAAACGCAAACTCAATTTAATACAGTGCTTACCCAGACAGCCAAGAAACTACTTTTTTAATCACGAGCAGCATCTTGTTAAATAAGGTATTATGATTTTAATTATAGCTGATTTATGGCATTTTGTTCTTAATTACTCTTAGGGATATGAAGAAATACTGTGCTCCACACATTATAAATTTCCCTGTACCATAAATAATTTACCGACTGTAAAAGTGGCGCAAAGTTTCTATCAAGTTTCTGATAGAATTAGCTGTTAGCAGTGTGTAGGATACCTAGTATAGTAACAAGGCTATGAATTGGTCAATATAGGACATGTTGTTTAGACCTTTTATCCTTTCAATAAGGTATCTCTGCTGGCATTCCAGCTGTTCCATGTATCTGGACAGATACATTCCAAAGGGAGCATTATATTCAATGACTGGTCTAATGAGGGTGGTGTAAAGAGGGGCAATGACATCCCTACATGCAGACACAATCCCTGTGTTTATAAACTGTACAGTATAGGAGTTCTTACAATAGACACATGTTGGTCAAAAGTGAGGTCACCGTCCATATAAGTTTCTTAGGGATCCACATTGAAAGGGCCTGTTACACTGTTAAGATTTTTTAATATATGTCCATGGTAAATAATACTGAAAAAGATTAATTCATGAAAAGAGTGCTTTTTAAGTCATCCTGTGAGCTTGAAATTATTAGTAACCTACCCACAGTTGTTCCACATTATGAAAGACAACCTTCCACTGAAAGCATTACTGAAAGGAGTAAGTTTACCATTTTTAATTATTTTTTCAACTACCACTTCACCTATGGAGTTATGTTGCACAAGGGAAGCATAAGTGTGAGACATTTCAGGCCAGACGCGGGGGCACACAGCAAATCTCTGAGCCAAAAGTCAGATAGTTAAAAGCGCTACTGATCTCATACCTGTCAACCTCTTAGAGCAAGAATTCTGGACAGAACATCAAATAATGGGGGGGACAAAGAACCAAAAATAGGGACAATTTCTGTTACAAACTTAGAAAGATGACAAAATAACAGGTTTTGCATTAGCATTCATTTTCTGATGGATATGAAGACTGAAACTCAAATGTCTGCTATTATTTTCTGACTTCAATCTTCATTGATTTGCCAGAAAACCACAGTTTTATGAGAAACAGATGAACACTATGAGGCAAAAATCTGGACATTCTGCAAAAATGTGTACAGCTGAGAGGTAAATCACCATAGTGTAATAGTTTTACCCTAACCCAACTAAAATAATGCAACGAATATTATTTATCCGTAACACCCGCACTTTCATGATACAGCATCTTTAAAGAAAACTACATATATACTGGCTAATTGTTAAAATAAGTACAACAAAAACAGTCAGCATCAAACAAACATCACATTCCACAGTCCTTAAGAACAACAGACAGTTAACTCCTAGTGCCTACGCCCCTATCATGCAAACTTTACTTAAGGCAGCTGAGCGCATGCAGTTTCTTTCAAGCCTGGGCCTGCACTGGCCCTGGCCTTCAGATATAGACAACTTAACTGCCAACAACACCTTGTACCTGCTCAGCAAGTACATTAAAGCAAAACATGAACATTTACTACTTTACTTTCTAATTTGTCAAGTTCAAACGCAAATGTTAACTTATCTCAATAATCTCATCACCAGAGTCACCACCATGCCAGGCAGTCATCAATGAGTCATCAGTTCTTCAGAGTTCAACAGTACTTTTTTAACTTAGTTAAACTATGTTACACACCTTAAGCTCGAAGAAAAATCTTATCTCACAACCACCAAACCAAAGTCACCACACCAGGTAGTCATTTTCTTCTTCTTCAGAATCAGAGAGTTCAACAGCTTTATGGGAGGTCGGCAATTGATTGAAGTTCAGTTCACTTAACTAAGTTCACTTCTTTTTCTGCTCTGCTGCTGCATCTGTGTGTCATGATGTGCTGTGCCTGTGAGCGTTCACATCACAAACCAACTCAGCCAAATGGAAAGCCACCATGGCACCACCCTGACTTTTGCCTTTCCACCCAGCTCCACCTCCAGGAAGTTCCAGTGAATCCAGCCAAAAAAAAAAAAGCACAACCCCAACAGTTTCCGGCCCAAAAACCCACAGCCTGCAACTGCTTCAAATTTCCTGCAACCAACTGCCCAAACCTGCCTATTTGGACAGGAAAACCATGGACATGGCAACCGATTCTCAGGAATGTCTGTGCACCGCATGCCATGCTAATCTCTGTAGTTGTCATTATAATTTAAAGGTGTATGTCCACTATTTAACAACTACCTACCAATGCATCTTTGATCCACTCATACTCCAATAAATCTTAGGTTATTCTGCTGTACCATGCAGTTTTATCTACCCAAATTCCAATATATTTTAGGCCACAATGTAGAGGTCCTGGCAGCTCCCCATATAACTTATGCCATACACCTTTTGTCATTCCATTCACATATATATTTTTGAAGACTCCATTGCAGGCCACCCCATCTTCAGAAGGACCTTTGGTCAAAATTTCACAGAACCTGAATAAATACTTTTGACAGACAGTAAGGGTCATTTTGCTCTCCTAATTTGCCCTTCCACACTTTATGGATATTCTACAGATCCTACTTAACTGTTTATTTTTATTTCACAACCATAAGAACTGCCACATGCTTTCCCATGCATTACTGTTGAGAACATGAGGTGACCTTATTTTCCCATGCTCCTTGCACACAACCCATCCTCATGTACATTTTTAAACAACCTCCTCTCTGTCTTAGACCATCCCATTCCTTCCGTGTATCTTAAGAAAATCAGTCTTCCAATACACTTTTAGGATGTTCAGCTGTACCTTGCTTCTGTCAACTTTCCATATACCTTTTAGGTTACCCAACAGCTTAGGCAACCCTATCCTCTAATACTCCTCAGGTTAGTAAGGTTGTTTATCAGCTCACATCCTATACAATCTAAGTCATTCCATCATCCTATACACCTTAGACCACCATAACTTAGGCCACCCCATTTTCTATAAAATAAGACATACTGCCTTTCTTTCTCCATGTAATAAGCAAAATGTCAACCTTCTAAATGGCCTACATTGTTTCCCTGTAAATTAAAGAGCTACATATCTACTTAGCACCTTTCTCTATAAAATTCTAAAAGGAAGCCATTGTCCCCCTCTTGAAAATAAAACTTCCAGCCAGGGAGCAGTCAAATTCTCTAATACCCCGAAGGACTTAATTTAACTTAACTGCTCCCCCTTTCAAAACAGTCATTAGTGAAAGTGCAGTCTCCAGAATTGGCCCAGCTCTGTGGAATAAACTTCCTGCAAAAACAAAGCATCAAGAAACTGTACGAGCTTCTCTCTCAACCATTCTTGATTTTATAGCAGAACAGAACAAACACTAGGGATCATCATCCGAGTCTGTTTGCAGAGTGAAGACAAAATATTGGGAAGCAACTCCTTTGATTTCATGAAAGAATTGGTTGTGGAACATTAAGGTGGCTATCTGTCATTTGACGAAGGTCACTAGGATGATTGCCAGCATTGAAGGGATTGATGTTTCTGGACATTCGGCATATACTTTAACTGGATGGCTAGAAATATGCATGGTGGAGATATAGGCTTTTGAGTGAATAAGCAAAAGGAGGGATAAATGAATGGACAGACAGAGGGCTACAAAGGTTGACAGACAGCTATGTTTATGTATGTGTCATACACAGATAATTTGAAGGAAAGTTGAATGTTATATTTACATAAAACACAAAAGCTGTACATAGAAATTTACTTATATGGATGAATAAATGTATATAAAGACACAAACAAATAGAGATGTACATATAAACTGTTGCTGTTGTCATTTGCACATTTGAATTATACTTTGCTGCACTGATGCCTGTTAACATTTAGATAAACTAGCTTTATAGCTTGGAAATGAAGGACTTTATTACCAGTTGAGCTACCGTTAGTTTTGCTTGCTGTGGTTCCAGGGGAATGTTGTAGGGTCCCTGTGCCTTGCATTGGCGGATACTGCGGCAGGGTGCTCAAACTCTAGAACCAAAATGTATTGGGTTAACATTGTTGGAGGGGTTAAAATCTGTGTCCAAAGTTGCCTTCTGTTGATCTAACAATTCCACAGCGCTATTTGTAACTACTGTAATATTATAAAGGTGATACTGCCTCTGCGACAATTTACCAGTGAAGTGTTTATCTGGCTTTTGCTGCACAGAATTATAGCTGTGGTTATAGACCTAGAGTTGTGAAAAGTCTCCGGTATATCTCAGCTGAGCTGTAGTGAAGACAGTTACTGATGCCTGGAAGAAGAGATCTCCCTTGAAGGTATTTAGCTCTGCTTCTTCAAAATGTACCTTTAGACTGGTATACTGCACTGCTTCTGTAAGTTTAGCATGGCCCAGGAATACTAATGCAATTTTAACTGGCAAGACTGAATATTCTGCTTGTTCCCTTTTATTTATAGATTTAGTGATCACTGGTTTAATCCAAAATAGACTCTTTCAGCAATGAACTATAGCAAAAACTTTCAAATATTTGCAGTATAACTTTCAGATGTTTACAGAGGTCTCCTATAATTAATTTCAGAATGAATGTGTTATATAGACATATATTGGAGCAAGGCAGAATTGCAAGACTCGTTGACAGTCATTAGTGCAAACAGTAACGTGCAAATGTTTTACTATTGGTATATGACATTTTACAGATGATTGAACTCAAATAGTCAATCCTCAAAACATCAAAGAAATAAAAAAAAGAAAATATAATTTTTGCAGGGGACAAGCCCCAATGCATCCTTCATATCCCCAGCTAAATATATATACCAAGTCCAAGATCACACTACAGTGGGGAAAGGGTAAATTTCTTAATTCCCGCAGTTCTGTGATCTCACTCAGGAAAAGCTGACACAGTTTATGACTTTTCCATGCTTTGATGACAGAACTTTTCAACATAAGGTCTGTATCCCTTTATTATACACGAATTTTGGAACTGCAGCATATTGCAGAATTCCTCTTACTCTTTGGTACAACGGTCTATGATTCAGCATATCTTAGTAGCTGAGTCTAGAGAATAGTCTCTCGCATTGGGGGTGTGCAAAGAGGTTAATCTCCTTTACAAACAAAGCCTTAATTTTGTTAAATCAGGTTTTTATTTTATACTACTTCACATAAAAGTCACAGTTACATGTTCACACCTTTTAATAACACAATTCACTATTATTGACTTCCTCCTGACAGTAGTTTTTCCACATGATCTTAATTAAATACAAATACAACTGCATATATCAGTCAGTGATAATGCTGAGCTGGGTATAAATCCTTTCAACTTTAGTCCTTAAGCCTGATCATTATAAAGGACCAATAATGCATGGACTGCAGTGCATACCATTTACCAGGCCCTTTCACTTTTTAGTATTCATACACCTGTCTCGTCATCTCTGGAAATGGAGATTGTAATAGCATTACACACCAAACCACTTGTTCTTCAAATGAATAAAATCTCTCAATCTCCTATGAGTTGGATGCATTTCTGTTTATTTTCACCAAAGCCTTCTCTTATTGCATAATAAAAAATATATCTTTATTATTCATTACAGATACTCCAACTTCAACTTTCACCTTGCCCAATCCTGATAAGTAATGTTCCATCCATCCACAGTAAATACTCTTGTATACCTTATACTTATGTGGTAATAATATTTTGCATATACTTTTCATTCCATATGTGAAAGTATATGAAAATCTTCTAGTCCAACTTGGTTCATATACCCTGAATTAATATTTTACCTATTTATGATTCCTGTCAGTATGTTTGGTGATTATTTTCGACCTTCCTATATACTCTCAATCAGCAATCAGGCAACAGATTTCCCAGGCTATAGCCATATGACAACTTAATGATGAACTCCACATCCTAGAGCCTTTTAATACTCCCAGTGAAGGGATTCAAATCTTGTAAGTCTGTATTTATCAACTCCCCATAGGAATAATATTATCCTATGGAGTATCCTGCTGTTACAGAATAACAAGTCATACTTCTGTAATTATATAGTTCATATGTTTGAAAATATAACACTGGCAAGGCATCCTTCAAGTTTCAGTTCACCTCAGGTCTTCCTACCCCAAGGAAGTGTGCTCCACATTATTGTATGCAGTCATATGTAACCAGTAATTAACTAATCAAATCACACCATCAGTCAGCATAATGGTTAAGGTCTTCTCCCATGCAGAAGGTACAAGGTTCGATCCTGGTCTCTGGCCAATGCCTGTATGGAGTTTGCACATTCTTCTTGAGTCTCTGTGGGGTTCCTCCCACCTCCCAAAAGCATGTTGAGTATATCCACCTCAAACTCACCTAAGAACAGAACTGTGGGCAGCAGCACAGACTCTATAAATCTATGGGGGAAGAGTTGTATACACCAACTGCTTTTGGCATCCAGTGTGGTGTGCAGTATCCTCAAGACAGGAGAAATATGGATTGCACACCATGTCAGGGCTAGCCAATCGACAAAATGAAAATTGTCTCTGTATGATTCGATCCTGTTGACTAAAGTCGCTAAATGGGTGTGAGCATTTATTAGTCTGTAAATGGGTTGAGTACCTGGCCTACTCTGACCTACGTCAGGGATTCATCCTAATAATGAATGGGGGATGCGTGCCCCTGTTGACCAGTGTTTGCCATCATAAAGCCCACCAGCACTGGGTCAATAAGATACTGACCGGCCGATATTCTCTTACTCAGCTTGGGTTACCTGGGATATCTCTGTTGAGCAAAGAAAACCAATCAGCCTGCCAAACATGAATTAAGAACTGCTACACTAAGATAGGTTTACTGATTAAAAAAAAAATTAAAAAAAACATAGGTTGGCTGACAGGACACTACTTAGAAGGGAATGGCATGATGCTAAGGAAGAGGCTGGATATCCTTTGTACCCAGGAAACAAGATGGAAGGGCAGTGCAGTAAAGCCGCTTGTGTTGGGATCCGATGGGTATTACTTAGGAGAAGAACAAACGAGAAATGGTGTGGGAATTGTAGTTAGGGAGAGGCATCAGAAGAGAGTGAGGAATGTCATAAGAATTGATGACAGACTCATGGTAATCAGACTCCAGTGAAAGGATGGGGCAGTGTTCATAATCTAAGCCAATTGCCCACAGCAGGGCTGTGATAGTGAGGAAAAGAATGCATTCAGACAGTAGTTCCAGGACCTACTAGATAAAGCAAGACAACATAAATTAGTATTGATAATGGATGACCTGAATTCACAAATTAGGGCAAAAAGAACAGGGTATGAGGATTGCCTAGGTCCATGTGGGAGGGGCAATTGGAATAATGAAGGAGAGGGCATTCGAGACTTCTGTCTAGCAAAGGGTTTGATGGTGGCCAACACATAGTTCAGCAAGGAAGACAGTCTCAAGATCACATGTAAGAGTGGCTAACTTGCAACTCAGATAGACTTCCTCCTAATAAAGAAAGGGTGTTGGGGTAGAATCAGTGATTACGAGGTCATCCCCAGTAAAACAGTCAGCCCACAGCATAATCCACTGGTTGCCACAATCAGCTGCAGACAGTGGTCAGAGAAGGCTCTAAGGCAACAGGGTCTAGGCTAAAGTCTTGTAAGCTGACTGGAGAGAAAGCACGACAATTCAAGGAAATCCTCAGGGCTTCAGCACCTCTGGAAATAGAGGAAATAGGTGGAGTTGAAGAAGAATGGCAGCACCTCAGAACAGCATGTTTGAGGACTGCAAAACAGGTATGTAGCCGAGCCAGGTATGGAAATAAAGTACATAAGGAAAGCTGGTGGTTGAAGGCAGAAGTCCAGGAACTCATCAAACGAAAAGAGGAATGCAGGACAAAATAGGAGATAGAAAAGATGGACCTGACTAAGTAGGAATAATGTTTGACTGTTAAAGAGGCTAAGAAAGGAGTTGTGGTAGCAAAGAACAAGGCATCAGAGGTACTCTACCAGCTTCTGGAAAGTGACTCGGTAGTGGCACAAAGAAACTCTATCAGATGGCAAGGCAAAGACAGAAAAATAAGGAAGATAGTCAGACACCCTTCATAAAAGATGACAGCAACAACCTGCTCACTAGCTCACTGGAAATCAAAAGAAGGAAGGAGTACTTTCAGCAGTTTCTGAATGAAGAAAACCCCACAGACGCTGTACTGCCTGAGAAAGCCTACAATGAAAGAAGAGGAGGAGGAGTCTACCCTTAAAGAAGTAAGAACAGCAGTAAGGAGACTAAAGTCAGGGAAAGCAACAAGCTCAGATAGGATCACAGAAGATATGATAAAGATGTTTGGTGAGATCGCTCCTATGGATATTAAAAGCAGTGTGAAGAGAAAGGTGTATTCCGGATGACTGGAAAATAAGTGTACTAGTGTGAGTGTACAAGAACAAAGGAAACATCCACAACTGTGAGCAGTACAGAGGTATCAAACTCCTGTCACATTGCATGAAAGATCTGGAGAGGGTGATTAATAAATGAATACACAGGTTGCTATAAAGTAAGATAGAAGACAAGCAGTTCAATTTCAACTGACCCGATGTTTCCAGTGAGACGGATGGTTGAGAAGAAACTAGAGATGAGAAAAGAGTCCAATTGGGCATTACTAGACAAGGTCAATATATTGGAGAATTCCTTTTACGTTTAGGTACAGCAATCTAAGATTTAGAATATCTAAGTAGCTGAGGTGGGAGGAATAGTCCCCTGCATCGGGGGTATGTAGGGAGATAAATCTCTTTTGCAAACAAAACCTTTATATTGTTACAGCAAGTTTAATTTATTAAAGTTGCAGTAACATATTCACACTTTTTAAAAAGACTTAGAGAAAGTGTATGACAAAGTCCCAAGAAAGCTGATTTGAGCAGCCCTGCATTGGTTTGAAGCACAAGAAAGCACCAGGTCTACCCCTTAACTAAGAGCTGAGGTGCAAAAACACATGTTCCACTTTTAATAACTGTAGCAAGCCACTTGCTATTTGCAAACCACCTGCTTTGATGTATACAGCCCATGAAGGGATGAAGCAAGCCCTTCAGTCGTCACAGCAAATTAATTTCTGTATCAGCATTCAAAAATCCCAGTACTGCACTATAGTTGATCACACCCCTTAGCACCCTTTCCTTTGAGCAGCTATCCCCCTTTAACCCATCCTAGCTACACTTCTGGGGGTTATAGTGTGTGCGGATAGTAGTTAGAACTACAGAGAGAAAGAAGATGGTGGTGTATATGGAAATGAATAAGTGTAGTTAAGTTTTAGGAATGCAAGAATACAGTACGATAGAAGATGGTGTTTATGGAGAGGGGGTGGAGGAAGTTGGAAATGAGTGCATTTACATGTGAGTGGGTGAGAGCTATGTAGATTTTGACTGGATGAGTTTACTAAGTGGAAATATGTTGCTATTGGTTGTGCTGATTGTGTGTAAGACGTTGGATATATTTGCATATAAAGTAAATGGGGTTGGTGGTGAAAAAGGAATAAGGTAGAGGAGCAAAGTACTGCTGAGCATAGAAAGGCATCGAGGTATTGGAAACTCAACTACAGTTATTATTTATTTAACAAGAATCATCTTTATTAAATGATTACTTATGACATAGGCAAGCATACATTTATATAAATGAAAACAAACCATATTAACATAGTCTTAGCTGCAAGCATTTTACATCACCGACCATATTGATCTAATTTTAGTTGCAAACATTATACATCACTTAAAATATACCCAATCATTTTCAGTCAAATATTACATAGCTCATTCAAACCCTGCCTTATTTTAAACCTTATTCCTCCCCGTATGTATTTTTCCCACAGTTCCTATGTTTCCCTATGTAATTTGCTCCTACCGTTTTCTAAGGAACCCAATTGCAGTTGTTTTATCTTTGTTACTATATTCACTACTTCTAGTACAGTTGGTTTAGACTTTGATTTTCATTTCCTAGTAATTGCTTTTTTTTTACAGTCACTGTAATTAGACTCAGCAAGGCCTTACCATGTCTAGGCTATTCTTATTCTGTATCATAGCTCAGAAAACCCATTTCCCTAGTTACACCAATCTGCTCACCCAATATCACTGACAGAGTACTCTGCAGGGAATCTTTAAAGTCTGTCATCTCCTTACTCTCCCAGAAAATATGTTACCAATTACCTCTTTCTTCCCATCACACCGCCAACATTTGCTGTCTACCTGACGAAAAATTCTCTAGAGTCTACTTGGGGTATTAAAATATCTATGTAAACATTTTCTTGCAAAAATTCTAAATCTTCTAGATTTTGTTGCATATTTGGGTGACAAACATATATCCCCCATTGCTTCTTCATGAATTGCTTATGCAGTCCCTCTTCCCAATCCTTTATAACCTCCTCTGACTTCTTCTTATAGTGATCATGCAATCTTTTGTATGTTCTACTCATTATTCCTTTTTAACAGCAGATTATGTTCTAGATTTTACTAAAAATGCTACCAGTGCTGGTCTTTTACTTAGGATCCCCTATTTCTTTCTCTTTGCCTATACTCTGATATCAATCCTTTTGATAGGGAAGGCAATCTATAACCTGCAGTCCAAATAAATTCTTGCATCTTCCCATTCTATTACCTTTCCCCTCTCTAGTTATTTGCTCCCAATACCTTGGTTTCTTTGCCAGTTTTCTCCAATAAATTCCAGCCCGCTCTTGCCTATTGTCTGTATCCATACTTGCAGCCATCCCTAGTGGCAGAATCTCCTTTCTCCATTCCTGTGTTGGCTTAGTTCTTAGAATACTTTCTGCTACTTTATGAGTATAATATTCTGTATTATTATTGTTATCCTCCTTAAAGGTCTGCATCCAAAATCCCAGTCTCTACTTGTTTCTTAAGCTTCCCCCCTGTTTTATCATCATCATCATCATCATCATCCCTTTCCACTTTCAGTTATAAGTTTCTGCTTGACTCTTGACGTCTTCCCCTCCCAGATAAAATCCTTCAGCTCTTTATTAATTGCTATCCACAACTTTTCCTCTGGTTGATAAAAATATGCCTGACCTGTGTAGAAGACTAAAGGGACTAAAAACATTTTAACTGCTTGTATCTTACTATACATATCCATGTAACAGAGCTTCCAGTTTCTCAGTTTTTGTATAATCTTTTGTTTAGTCTCTTCCCACATACCCATAGCTATCACACTGGAATCATTTTAATCCATACTCCTAAATATTTCATTTTATGATGTCCCATAAATATGGATATTACTGAACCAAATCATGTCTGGGTACATATTTACTGCTATTGCCTTTGTTTTAGCTTCATTCATTTTGTATTCCAAAGATATGAAACTGTCTCAAAATGTTCCACAACACTCTAGTGTCCTTTTCTGCTTTTCTCAGGTATAAAATAATATCATCTGCAAATAGAGCCAGCTTTTCTTGACTACCATACCAATTATATCCTTGAATTTTTAGTCCCTTAATTTCTTTGCCAATGTTCCAAATATAATGCAAATAACAAAGGGGAAAGAGGACACCCCTGCCTGGTTCCTCTGCTCAACCAGAAATTATCAGAGAAGACCCCACCCGCTTCAGTTTTCACCTCCAATCCTTCATATATCCTCCTAATCAGCTTTATAGTTTTATCAGGGAATGCAAATGCTTCCATTGTACTGCTCACAAAGTCCCAGCTTACTCAAGTCATTGCTCTGTCTACATCAAGACCCACCAACTACAGTGGTATTTTCTGACATTCTGCTTCCCTCTGAATCATCAGTGTTCTGTTAATGTTGTCAAATGTTTGCCTCCTCTCTACAAACACACATTGATCCACATCTACCAATTTTGGCATCACATCTGTCATTATTTTAGCCATTATAGACATAAACACTTTATAATCATTGTTTAGTATTGAAATGGGCCTGCATGAAGCTGGATCTGATGGATCTTTACCCTCTTTAGGTATTAGAGCTACCATTGTTTTCTTCCAGGATGCTGGTACTTCTCCTCCTTTTAAAATACTGTTAAACAGAACCTTCCAGACCTTTATAAGTTGTTTCCCCTCCTAGCTTCCAAACTTCCACAGGAATACCATCTATTCCTGGGGACTTTCCTGCAGATTGGTTATATATCTCCTCCTAACGTAACTGTTAGTAACTGAGCCTCATCTGCATCTAACCTTGGCATATCTAATTATCCCATAAACATTTCCATTTGTACCTTTTCTTGATCGCCATATTTCTCTGCTTTATACAGACTTTCATAGATATTCCAAAATATTTCTAATACCACTACAGGATTTCTTGTTATCTTCCTTGTTATAGGCTCCCTTAGCTTAGTGACAGCCCTTTCTACTTTCTGTTGTTGTACTAAACATTTTTGTGCTCTAGAGTTATTATCAAAAAACAGTTGCTTAACAGCAATCTTTCTAAACTCATGCATATTATCGAGGTAATCCCTTATTTTTTGTTTAGCATTCTGCAGTTGTTCTTGTTGTTGTGAGATTCCCCTTATTCTGCAACACTTTAACATGTCAGTCCCTCTAAATAATTCTTGTTAATTCTTAACCATATCTCCCTTTCTTTTATTTCCACCCCTATGTTAAATTCCACTTTAATTTTATCCCATTCCCTAGCTATATTTTCAGAAAAAGATTTCTATCTTTAATAGTGAATAATTTCAACAGCCCTTTCCTTAAATTCCTCTCTTTTCAACAGACAGGTGGGAAAGTGCTAATGTCTCATTTTTATTTCATCACCCTGTGTTTTTATTTTAGTTATTATTTGCACATGACCTGAAATAGTTATTGTGTGCTTATCAGACCTTCAACTAAATGCACATGTTCCTGTCTAGCTTTGTCCAGTTTTTGTATCTTGGGGAAAAATATGTAAATTCACTCCGAACTCCAAGTACTAAATTCAGATCTTCCATGTCAAATATTTTTTAAATTTCTTCAAAAATCTACCCTCCTTTGTTATACTTTCCCTTCTAGGCCCCCCAGACACATCTTCACTGCTAAGTATTCCAACTAGCAACAATGCCACTGTGGACCTCAACTGCACAACAATAAACTGATAAATAAAGTAAAAAATGCAGAAACGAGCTGGCTAAAGGCAGCAAATATAATTTAATACCAGGTAAGCGCTTTCACATCAACAATGCAGTACATGGTCTGAAGAAGCATTGTTGATGTGAAAGCATTTACCTGGTATTAAATTATATTTGCTGCTTTTAGTCACCTCGTTTCTGCATTTTTTATATCTTCACTGCTGCAAATCAAATTCCATTCTCCAACTATAAGTAATATTACTTGCTGGAAGCTGATTATTTCTCCCAGAATTTGCTTGAGCTTCATTATAGGAGTTTTAAGTGGAATATAAATCAGGTCATTGTAATCCTCCTCCATTGTCACTAGCCCCTTAGTACTACATACCTACTATTATTATCTTTTTATCCTCTTCTATCACTATTGCAGCCCCTCTTGCAATTAATATAAGTACTCCTCTTTTCCTTTGTCACAAGTGTTCTGCTGAATAACCACCCTGAAAACCTTTGTTTAACAAATTCACATGTTCAATTCTTTCCAAGTGTGTCTTCTGTAGCATAGCTCTTTGCACTCTACATTTTTAATGTAGTTCACTGCTCCTTCTATTTTTGTATTTATCTGTGAGACCATTGACATTTAAAGACATTACAGAAACCATCACTGTATTAAAAAGATATTATTCCCACCTTTTATGTATAGCAGCTCTTCTGTTAAATGTTTAGTGTGAAGACTGGTAGAGATGGGTGAAGGCTACCAGCCTAATCAAACAGAATTTGGTACATAATTCTATATCACTTGTAAACACTGTGAATGTTGAACTTAAAACAATGTGGCAACATTGCCATCTGCTGTAAAAAAAACTAAGTCAAGCATTTCTTGTTGGTCCTTTGAAATTAAAATTATTTCATCACTGCCTTTGATGTTTTACAACTTGGCTCCAGTCCGGCTAGATGAAGGCTTCCTGCCTATTGTTTTAAGGCTAAAGTTAATATCCTTTATTGCTCTAAGTGTAAAAGAATGTAAATGCAGTTTCTGTCAGCCTGGGAACTCCAGGAAGTGTAAAAAGATGATGTAATGTTTTAACAGAACTGCAGTTTCAATTTAAACAGTGAGAACCAGAGATTATTAAGCATTTTTGTCTGACTATCCAACTCTCAGCACTGCCTTACGCTCTCTTTATGTAAGCAGTATGTTAGAACTGTGTTTTCTCCTAGAAGTAGCTAGGAATTAGAAAAGATTAGACTAAGGGCTGGATTTACAAAAGCTTGCACAGAGTGCAAGAAGAGTGTAGGAGCTCACGGCAGCAATATGTCTGCCGTGCGATCCAGGTACAGCCGGCAGGGGCATGCACGAGAGCTGTTAAAGCTACTCTTGCACGAACAGCATCATGGTATGCAAATTACTTCATCTGCTGCTGAAAGCTATGCAAATGAGGTAAATTTACAATCCAGGAAGCACTAACCTGTCCGTGGAAGATTAGTGTTATCTACAGACATGTACTCCGTTGGTAACGGAGTACCATTCTGCAAATAGCTAAACGGAGCTAAGACAGCTCCAAATAAAGGATGCATACAGTTGAAGAAGCATGCCAATGGCCAAATATAAGACCATTGGCATTTATAGATGTTTAAAATTATTAAAAAATTACTTTTTTTTTCCCCGATCTCCAATGTTTAAGCATAGCGCAGCACTGCGCAAAAGTGCGGCGCTTTAAAAAACAAGAAAATAATTTAAAAATAGCCAAAAATAGGCATTTTCACTAAAAAGCTTATCCTGCCATGCAGGTGAATGGCAGGCTGAAGAGAACATGGCCACTGAGTAGTGGTTGCTAAGGGGGGAAGCTCAGTGTGAGAGATGTAACCATGCATTAGTAGGCAATCCTATGCAAATGAGGATAAGGATAGTGAATCCCAATTTTCCCCAGCATGTGAGCCATGTCCCAAGAGTGTAAGTGTAGGAGCAGGTGAGTAGTAGAGTAGAATATAGGTGACATCATGAGGGCGTATGTCAGAAAGGCTGTAAGCTAATTGGAGCACAGTGGCTTGTGTTTGCCCTGAGTTGCTCAGGATTGCAAGATGTGTGCCTACAGTTGTCCTGTTTGAAAACCGGAAACCAAAGGTGCACACTGTTAAAATATCGGAAATTTCTTGCAAACATGCACACAGCGTGTGCGCTCATGTGCACGCGTGTACGCGGCACTGCCCCGGGCGGAAACAGAAAGGGAAAAGGAAGGAAAGGAAGTAGTAGGAAGTTAACCAAGGAGAACTAGCAGAGCTGCCAGGTGAAATATATCAGAATCAGCCAATTACACAGGCAGCAGACTATCCCAGCCCAGTCCAGCATTTTAAACTCTGCAAACACCATTCCCCCTTGTTTTTTCCCCAAAACTCTGCAACACTGCAGTATACAAACAGGGAAAGCTTAAAAAGCTTAAGTCAGACAAAATGTTAGGGGCTGCTTTTGCTATCATAAACCAATATGTGCAAGGTGCTGAGGGTGGTGATGTTGTGAATGTTGCTGAGCAACCCACAGTGAGGAGATGGAGAAGATTGTACAGACCCAGTGTAACCTAGCAGGGGCTACATGAGCTGGAAATAGTGGAGCGCTATAGGGTGGACAGAGACCTCCTGCAGCAAATTGTTGAGCTGTGCTGGCCACGCCTCACACACAGAACCAACAGAGGGGAACCTATCCCAGTGGATACCAAGGTATGTGTTGGCATAAGAATACTAGCTACAGGTACCTTCCAGAGACCAACTGGTGATATGATGGGGATTTCACAGGCATCAGCATCCAAGGTACTCCACCAGTTCCTGGATGCCATGTCAGCACTTGTTGGTGACCACGTATATTACCCCACTTCCCATGAGGCATTGGCCAGCAATATGTGTCTTTTCCACCAAATAGCAGAATACCCTGAGGTAGTGGGTGCAATAGACTGCACGCACATATGCATCAAAGCACCACCCGATGAGTGGGGTAGGGTCTACATCAACCACAAGGGCTTCCCCTCCATCAACTGCCAGGTTGTGTGCAATGCCCAGGGCATAATAATGAATGTGTGTGCTGGCTGCCCTGGAAGCAATCACGATTCCCACATGTGGCATCTGACGCAGCTGTACCAGAGATTTGCCAATGGGGGCATCCCTGATGTCACCTAGTAGGGGATGCTGGATACGCACTGGAGCCGTGGCTGATGGGGTTCATGTTAGAACGTCGACAACTGACTATATCGACAAGTAGCCCTGCAGCACCAAATAAACGAAACCTCAAAGCATCGACATTTCAAATAACCGACACTTACTCCATCGACAACGCGCTACACCAACATCGCGTATTACAGGTAACGGGTATTAACATATGTGAGGTAGGGGATGTATTTATAAACTTATGTCACTTAGTCTGACATTATAACTACATCCCCCACTCAACATATGTTAATACCCTTTACCTGTAATATGGGATGTGGGTGTAGCGCGTTGTCGGTAAAGTGGATTGTCGGTAAAGTCGTCTCGATGGAGTAAGTGTCGGTTATTTGAAATGTCGATGTTTTGAGGTTTCGTTTATTTGGTGCTGCAGGGCTACTTGTCGATATGGTCAGTTGTCGACGTTCTAACATGAACCCGGCTGATGACACCCATCAGAAATGCACACACACCTGAACAAGAACTCCATAATGAGGCACACGCACAAACAAGAAACATAACTGAGAGTGTATTTGGGATGCTCAAGTCACAATTTCAGTGCCTGGACACATCTGGTGGATCCTTGCAGTACTCACCAACTACATTTACCCAAATTGTTATGGTATGTGCCATGCTACACAATATGATCCTGCAGAAACAGCTGCAGCAGGAACAGCATGGGGCATGGCCAAACAGCCGCCCACCATTGCCAAAGCCTGCACAGGCACAGCGTGACTCGGAGGAAGAACAACCTGAGCCTGCCCCAGTAGGCAGAAGGAGATGTGCCCAGTATCCCCTGGCCTTGGCAAAGAGGCAACGCATAGCACATACACTGACTCAGTAGGAACCCTGGAAATGACACCTCTCTCTGACTCGTGCATACAGTAAAAGGGATGCCTAACTTGACACTACCTGTTTTCAAACATGTATAGGGAGTGTACTATGTGCATCCGACATAGGCAGCCCTGCAGCACCACTTGAGGCATGAGTGCCCTATTCTAAGAAATATAAAGCACTGCTAAGCACATTTTACCAGTATTGAGCATATTTAAATACAATTGCGCATAGCTGCGCACAGTGCTAACCAGTGCAACGTTGGGCAACATCGGGCAAAGTTGGGCAATGTTGGGCAAAGTCGAACAAAGTTGGGTAAACACGCTCACACCTGGTTTACTGTTAACCAGTCAGGTCTGCCCAGCAGGAAAATAAAAAGCAGTGACAGGGCTCGAACGCAGGATACTGTGCACTATAGTCACAGTACTGAACCACTAAGCCATGACAGCAGTTCACTGGCACAGATACAACTTAAGTCACTCACACATACCAGTTGAGGGGGTCACATACCTAACAGTCACAGCCAGCAGGACCATTGTAGACAAACGCAAACACAAACAAATGCTGTGTCATGCCCTCTGAAGAGGCATATGAGTAACCTCCCCCCAGGCCTATGCAGACAGATAACAGCAGGCCAGGCAGTGTGATATGGGTTGGGTAGGCTATGAAGTCACAAACTAATATGCGTGTAATTGGAAACTAAGGTCTGTAGTACAGTGGTACGCCTCAAGCCAGTATGATAGGCAACAGTACAGACTGAAATGGAGTACTTGACATAGCAGTGCAGGCCTAGCAAATGTGTATAAGTGTCAGGTGTACCTCTCATCCTATGTACACCCACAGTAACAATCAGGTGTTCCCCCCGGGTAGAAATGTACAAATAATAGCTGTCCCCCTGTATATAGAAATGTTGATAAGTCTATGCAAATTGACTCATGGAAGCCCTGCAGGCACAGAGTGCTTCCTGTCGATGTACAACACAAAGGTGAGCCCTGAAGTAAAAAACAACTTGATTTTTCACACACATATAGTATATATGCCCATAGTGGGCATGCTCATACACTTAAACAAATTTAGCAAATTTCAGTCAGCAACATACTGAAAGGTCATACTGGGCATGCTCACTCACAAACAAACGAAGCAAATGTCAGTCAACAACATACTGAAAGGTCATACTGGGCATGCTCACACACTTAGGCCATGTCTGAGTACAGCAGGGGCCACACATATCTGCCAGTTGCAGTTCTTACTCCAGACACTTGTCACTATTCACCAATCCTGCCTTGCTCGCACAGTATAAGCACTTGCATGAGTCCATGGATCGTGCTATCCAAAACAGAACCAAGACACTATCCTCCAAGAAAAGGAAGCCAATCTGGTGGTCCCCTGCCATAAACAAACTGCACAACAGAAGGAAGAAACTGTTGCAAAAGAGGGTAAAATCCCATGAGTGGAGGAGCTCCCTGGTCAGCCTCAGTAAGAAGCTGCTATCCCTGATAAAATCCTCCAAAGCTAGTTATGAAAACAAAATTGCCAGTGATTCTAAAGACAACCTCAAAGCATTCTATAGCTATGTCAAGAATCTCAATGGCAACAATCAGATCTGCTCTGAGTTACAACAAAATGGCACTAAATATACAGACACAACTGATATTGCCAACATCCTGGCAGATAGGATCAGTGCTAACTTTACCCCCCTCTCACCCATGAAATAGCCCATCTCTATACCAGAAGAATGCAAAGTTGCTGTCATCATGGCTACACAGGTAAAAACCACTCTCCAAAGCCAGGAACACAGCATCCATGGGACCAGATAACATCCCAGGCTGCATTCTACATGAACTACAGAATGAACTGGCACCACACCTAAGTACCATATCCAATCATAGCCTCACCTCAGGCTTTGTGCCTGCTGAATGGCGCACAGCGACGGTTATCCCACTACACAAGGGGGGAGCCACCACAGACCCCGGGAAATAGCACCCCATTAACCTGATGAGCCCGGTCTGCAAGGCCATGGAACGTATCATCATGGAACTTATAAACAAAGACATTGGTAATTTCCAAACTCTGGACCACAACCAGTTCAGGTTTGTAAAAGGCAGATCATGTCTCCTAAACCTGATACACTTCTTTGAAGCAGTCACCAAAGCCGTAGACAAGGGTAAGGTGGTTCACATAGCCTATCTAGATCTTGCCAAGGCTTTCAACACCATCCCCCACTCTGGAATTATAGATAAACTCACTAAACTAGGTAAAAATCCCTATGTCACAAGATGGGTTGCCAACTGACAGAACCCACACTGTGAAAGTAGCAGACTCCAAATTCGACTTCAGATCAGTGACAAGTGGAGTACCACAGGGCT
The DNA here is from genome assembly GCF_019279795.1 of Protopterus annectens. Classification (NCBI taxonomy): domain Eukaryota; kingdom Metazoa; phylum Chordata; order Ceratodontiformes; family Protopteridae; genus Protopterus; species Protopterus annectens. Next base: position 1,375,159,566 of record NC_056741.1, on the reverse strand, counting down.
CAGTTCTGTGTCCTGTCCTGTATGGTATCTACTTCCCTCAAGTACAGGCTAACACAGAAGGTCTTTGGCTAATGAAGTTCCCAGATGACTGCAAACTAGGAGCCATAATCAAAACTACTAACGATGTGGACATCCTACAAAAGGGCCTCACTGAGACAGAATCCTGGTGTCAAAGCCATGGCCTCAAGCTCAACGCCAAAAAGTGCATTGTCATCCCCTTTGGTAAAAACTCTGTACCCATGAAGTACAACATAGGTGATAGTATACTTAACACTGAAAGTGTGATAAGAGACCTTGGGACACAGGTGGACAGTAGTCTCTCCTTTGATAATCACCACAGTAGTCAGGAAATCCTTCTACATGACACACCTCATCACAAAAGGTTTCTCATGCAGAAAAAAAAGAGGTCATTGTTCCCCTCTACTCGTCACTCATTAGATCCATTATAGAGTATAACACCCCTTTTGGTATGTACCTCACGAGACATCTACAACAACTGGAAAGCCCGCAGAAATACCTCACAAAGAGGTTTAGTGGCCTCAAATACATGCCCTACACAGACTGTCTCAAAACACTCCAGTTTTACTCTGTCGCATACCGCCTACTCAGAGGTGATCTCTGCCTAACATACACAGCTATGTCAAACACAGAGCTGTTGGACATGCTCCACTTAAAAAAATCCCAATCCCTCCGAGCTTCTGCCCCAAAACCTGGACCGAAATACAAAAGGAGGGGGTGTATCCATTTTCATAAAGGATACCCACACCTCCAGATTAGTGGTACAGCACGAGGCCTCGGAGACCATCCAAGTGCAATTAACAGTGGGCAAAGCTACTTATCAGATCGTAGCCTGCTACAGATCACCTACCTTGTCTCAGGACCCTCACTCAGCATTCCTGAGAACACTGGAAAATATAAAGGTCCTACCAAACACCATGATATTAGGAGATTTCAACTACCCAAACACTGACTGGGAGAACTACTCAAGTACAAACTCCTTTGCCCAATACTTCCTAGAGCTTATAAACTCAAATGCCCTGGAGCAGCTGGTCACCACACCCACTAGAGGTGACAACATACTGGACCTGATCATCACCAACATGGGGGATCAGTGTTTCACACCAGAGGTAAACCCCTCACTGGTAAGATCAGATCATAAAGTAATCACACTGGACATCCACATCCCAACCCCACCCCTAGTCAAGGAAAGCACTGTAAAAAACTTTTCAAAAGCAAACTTCACACTTCTCAAGACCAAAGTGGAAAGTTTCAAAGCCCCCTTGCTATAGGATAATGCTATCCAATCCACAGAATCCTTTACAAGTGCATTCTATGAGCATCTACAGGGATGCATGGATCGAGCCATCCCAAGTAAAACCAAGACTCACTCCTCCAAAAAGAGGAAACCAGTCTGGTGGTCCTTGGCCATAAATAAGCTATACAATAGAAGGAGAAAACTACTACATGATAGAGCAAAATTCCAAAAAGGAAAGGCATCACTGATCATTATTAGCAAGAAACTACGATCGCTCATAAAATCATCCAAGGCCAGTTTCTAAAGAACAATTGCCAAGGAATCTAAAGATAACCACAAAGCCTTCTTTAGCTATATCAAACATGTAGGTGGCAACTCTCAGATATGCTCTCAGCTACTGCAAAATGGCAAAAAACACACTGAACCAACTGACACTGCCAACATCCTGGTGGACAAGTTCAGTGCAAACTTCACCCCCCCTCACCCCCAAAAGGGCACGTGTCCATCCCAGAAGAATGCAGAGCCCCAGACATCACAGACATGCAGATAAAAACAGCCCTCTCCAAAGCTAAGAACACAGCATCAATGGGACCAAATGGTGTCCCAGGCTGCATCTTACACAAGCTCCAAAAGGAACTAAACCCTCACCTAAAGTCACTGTTCAGACTCAGTCTTACCACAGGCTATGTACCCAAAGAATGGCGTACAGCAACAGTCATCCCGCTCCACAAAGGTGGTGCTACAACAGAACCTAGGAACTATCACCCAATAAGCCTGACCAGCCTGGTCTGCAAAGCTATGGAGCAAATTATCATGGAACTCATAAACAGAGACATTGGGAAGCTCCAGACACTGGAACCTACCCAATTCAGCTTTGTTAAAGGCAGATCCTGCCTCCTAAACCTAGTTGACTTCTTTGAAACAATTACCAAGGCCATAGATTAAGGGAAGGTAGTCCACACAGCCTACCTGGACCTCACTAATGCCTTCGGCACCATTCCCCACTCTGGCATCATAGACAAGCTTACCAGCTTGAACATTAACCCCTATGTCACGAGATGGGTGGCCAACTGGCTCACAGATAGAACACACATGGTCAGAGTTGCTGGTGCCATGTCCGACTCTAAACCAGTCACAAGTGGCGTCCCACAGGGCTTGGTCCTGGGACCCCTCCTGTTCAGTATATACTTCTCTGAGATACAGGCAAGCACAGGGGGACTATGGCTGACCAAGTTCACAGATGACTGCAAACTGGGGGCCATAATTGACTCTCCGGCTGACACAGACATCCTCCAGAAGGGTCTTACAGAGACAGATACCTGGTGTCAAAACCATGGCCTCAAGCTGAATGCCAAAAAATGCATAGTCATCCCCTTTGGAAAAAACAAAGTGCCCACGAATCACCACATAGGTGGTAATCCACTAGGTATGGAAAATGTAATTAGGGACCTGGGAACCCAGGTAGATAGTAACCTCTCCTTTGATAATCACATTACCAAAGTGGTTAGAAATTCCTTCTATGTAGCCCACCTAATCAGGAAAGGATTCACCTCTAGATCAAGAGAGGTAATTGTGCCCCTCTACTCATCACTCATTAGGCCCATAATAGAGTACAATGCCCCATTTGGCATTTGGTATGTACCTTAATTGGCACATGTAACAGCTGGTAGAACCACAGAAGTACCTCACCAAAAGGATCACGGGCCTCAAAGAGATGCCCTATACAGCTCGACTAAAAAACTCCAGCTCTACTCGGTTTCTTACTGCCTGCTCAGAGGTGATCTATGCCTGACGTATAAGGCCATGTCCAACCCAAAATTAGTGGACATGCTCCACCTCAAGAAAACCAAATCTCTTAGAGCCACACACTCCAGTGAATTAAACCTCAGCACAGCAATAAACAGGACATGCTGGAAGGATAGATTCCTGCCCCAGAGACTTTCCTCGCTCTGGAATAGAATCCCCGTTTATGTTAGGCAGAGCCCCTCGCTGACTCTCTTCAAGAAGAATCTTGACGAGTGGATGGGAAATTGTAAATTTACCCCTGGGATCACTTCAGTGGCCCTGCTAGACAGAGGCCCAGGAAACTAATTTAAAAGGGAGGTGAAAGCCAACACATTCTGTCTAGGCTTATAAATGCCCTTGGGCAGATAGCCTAGTACCTACCTATGAACCTATGATCCTACACGCTCTAGGGACTTAAACCTTGTCACCACAATAAACAGAACATGCCGGAGGGATAGATTCCTGTCCCAGAGACTTCCCATACTCCGGAATAAACTACCTATCTATATCAAACAAAGCTCCTCATTAGCACTCTTCAAGAAAAATCTTGAGGATTGGATGGGAAATAGGAAATTCAACCTGGAGATCACTTCTCTGTCTCTGCTCGACAGTGGCACAGGAAAATAAATTTCTTGGATGGCAAAAGCCAGGGTAACTTTTTGGCAGGGCTTGTATAGGCCCCAGGGCCGATAGCCTAGTACCTACCTATGAACCTTTGAGCCTTGCCTAAAAAAGGTAATATGGGGACAGCAAGAGCCTTGGCCAGTATTCAAAAGCACAGGGGTGACAAGTGCAAACCATCTGTAGCGAAACAATGAGGCTTGTCTATCATGTCATCACAGGCAGACAGAGACTGGATCCCCTTTGAATGACGCCAGAAGCTCAGCCAATTGTTGAAGTTTATCATCTTTCTGTTATATTGCAGTATCATGTTGGTGAAGGTAAGATGCTACTCAAGGTCAGAGTCATACCAACCTCAGCTACATGATCATAGAGCTAATATATATCTCTTGTCGTGTTGTCCTGAGAAGTATGTCTCAGATCATTCACACTGACATGTACAAAGAACACATCATATATGTACCTGTTCTGGAGTGATGTAAGTGCTTGTGTTATGTGGCAGATCATAGCACCTGACAGACAACTGACAGTAACCTTCCCCTTGTCCAGCCGAGTGAGTGGAACATCTGTGTGCCTGACTATGAAGTCACCTATTACTACTGTGTTGGGTATGTTGTTTTGCCTTAGGGCCTGTTGTGAGGCGCACTGCTTTGGTGTATTATGTGGTTTCTGGCGTGTGCTTGGAGGTGCATGTTGCTTGCTTGTCTGCTTAGGAGGACACTCTCTCTTTTTCAGGTTAATATTTGTATTCTCCGAGTATGGTAATATGTGTGTGTTTTGCTGGTGTTATATTGTAGGTCTATGTGAGACAGTTGGTGTTGTGGTTGTATGACCCTACTCCTCCTGACTGCATTGTCCAGTATTGGGTTGACAGAGCTTAGCCACCGGTTTGACCCTGTGTGTGCCAGCATGTGGTGCATCAACCCATATATGATATGGTCATGGCCTATGCATACAATACACCCACAATACACCTAGTATGATAAGCCTGCTGAGGTTAGCAAATGTGAAAAAAACCTTTGGGCAAACTGTCAGCAAGTAATGTCTGTATTGTGCCCTGTAACTCCATATTGCTTGCTGAAGTGTAAAGATGTACTTAGTTTGGATTAAGAACACCGCACTTGCCAACTGTGTGTGTGTGTGTGTGTGTGTGTGTGTGTGTGTGTGTGTGTGTGTGTGTGTGTGTGTGTGTGTGTGTGTGTGTGTGTGTGTGTGTGTCTCCCTGGGGAGAGAGCAACCTTTTTGGAGACTACTCACACCCCTTAAAAGTGGTATACTCATCTTTGTCAAGTCTGATGATGTCACCATCCTACAAATATACCTGTGGAAAAGAGAAATTTCAGTAATGTGTATAGAGTGTCATGTAAATACGTACTGCTGTAGTATCATAATGTAGTTTCATAAGGGTTTGAATCCTGCACTTGCCAACTGTGTGTATGCGAGTGTGTGTGTTTCTCGCGGGAGTAGCAACCTTTTTGGAGACTACTCACACCCCTTAAAAGTGGTATACTCATCTTTGTCAAGTCGGATGATGTCACCATCCTACAAATATACCTGTGGAAAGAAAAAATCCTAGTAATGTATATCGCGCGTTGTGTAAATGTGTATGGCTGTGATATCATAATGTAGTTGGGTAGGGGTTTAAATCCTGCATTTACTGACTGTGTGCGTCTCCCTGGAAAAGAGCAATCTTTTTGGAGACTACTCACACCCCTTAAAAGTGGTATACTCATCTTTGTCAAGTCTGATGATGTCACCATCCTACAAATATACCTGTGGAAAGGTCAAAGGTTAGTAATGTGTATAGCGCATTGTGTAAATGCATACTGCTGTAATATCATAATGTAGTTAAGTAGGGGTTTGAATCCTGCACGTGCCAACTGTGTGTGTCTCCCTGGGGAAGAGCAACCTTTTTAGAGAATACTCACACCCCTTAAAAGTGGTATACTCATCTTTGACAAGTCTGATGATGTCACCATCCTACAAATATACCTGTGGAAAGGTAAAACGGCAGTAATGTGTACAGTGTGTCATGTAAATGTGTACTGATATAGTCTCATACTGTATATAAGCAGGGGTGTGAATCCTGCACTTGCCACCTGTGTGTGTGCCCCCCTGGGGAAGAGCAGCCTTTTTGGAGAATACTCACACCCCTTAAAAGTGGTATACTCATTTTTGACAAGTCTGATGATGTCACCATCCTACAAATATACCTGTGGAAAGGCAAAATCACAGTGATGTGTATAGCGCATCGTGTAAATGTATACTGTTGTAGTATCGTAATGTAATTAGGTAAGGGTTCAAATCCTGCACTTGCCAACTGTGTGTGTGTCTCCCTGGGGAGGAGAAACATTTTGGAGACTACTCACATCCCTTAAAAGTGTTATACTCATCTTTGTCAAGTCTGATGATGTCACCATCCTACAAATATACCTGTGGAAAGGTCATATCCTAGTAATGTGTATAGCACATCATGTAAATGCATACTGCTGCATTGTCATAATGTAGTTAGGTAGGGGTTTGAATCCTGCACTTGCCAACTGTGTGTGTGTGTCTCCCTGGGGAAGCGCACCCTTTTTGGAGAATAGTCACACCCCTTAAATGTGGTATACTCATATTTGACAAGTCTGATGATGTCACCATCCTACAAATATACCTGTGGAAAGATGAAATCCCAATAATGTGTGTAGCGCGTTGGGTAAATGCATATTGTTATAGTATCATAATGTAGTTAGGAAGGAGTTTGAATCTTGCACTTGCTGACTGTTCCTGTTTCAGGTGTGTGACACTGTTGATCAATGTGGTGTGGGTTTTGATTTTTCTAGTGCATGACATATCAAAATGATAACTGTATGTGCATTAGACATGCAAGGTAGCTGTGGGGCAAATCCATATACATACATGTGACCTCAATTATTTCATAGGTGGGTACTCTGCTTTCTCCATGAACGCATCTGTTATCTTTGCCAGAGCGTGCTGGTGCTTTCCAGACCTTAGGTCACTTCTGTATGCTTGTGACAAGCTTAGCCACTGCAGTGATCCCTGGGCTATGTCTTCTGTTTCACATACACTCATCACGGTTTCTATTGAAGAGTGTGAGTGAGGGTTTATGCTTGAGGTATATTTGAAACCTGTTCCAAAGCAAGCAAAGTCTGGCAAAGATGACTAATCATTATAGGTGTGCAACAGCCTCTGTGGATCTGCATACAAACCCTTTATTGCTTATGTGCTCCACAGAGGGATTCCCAAAACCCTTTGGTAATGTGATTATCAAAGGAGAGATGACTAAACACATGGCTCTATGTATACATTAGTACCTGTTCCACATTTTGGGGGCTACTACCTATGTGGTACTCTGGGGATACTTTGTTTTCTAAAAGTGGATAACTATGCTTTCTTTGGCTTATAGCTTTATAGCATGAGTTTGACACCAGGTATCTGTCTCTATGATACCCTTTTGGAGGATGTGTGTGTCATCTGGAAAATAAAGTATAGCCCACAGTATGCATTTTCATCAAACATGGGCAGACATATCCCTACTGTGTTTGCTTGTATCTAAGAAAGCTATATGCCAAACAGGAGTGGTCCCAGGACTGAGTGCAGGTGAATACCACTTGTTACTGTCATAGAATAGTACATGGAGGCTGCAAATGTTACTGCATGTCCTACATCTATGCGTCAGTTGTTATCATCTAACAATCGTTTATGGTCAGTCTGTTGAGGTTATGTATAATACCAGAATGTGGGATGGGTATGAATTGCTGGTGAGCTATAGCTTGTCTGTGTTGACCTCCCCTCCCTCACTTATAGCCTTGTTAACTGGCTTGAAGTCTACTAGGTGTAGGAGCCATGATCTGACCTTTAGAGAACCTAAGTGGGTATGGTGCAGTGTTTGCAGGTTCATAATGTTTCTGTTAATCAGTTCCATAATGCTGTGCTCCATAGCCTTCCAGATAACATTTGTCTGGCTTATAGGGTGAGAGTTTCCAGGATCTGTTGTAGTTCTACCCTTAGTCAATTTATGTTAACATTTGCAATGGGTGTGACGAGGGTGGACAGGTTTAAGAATAAGTATATTAGAGGGTCAGGCCAGGTTTGAAGGTTAGTAGACCAAGCCAGATAGGCAGGATTAAGTTGGTTTGTACATGTGCTGAGGAGGGATGCAGAGTATATTGTGAAATAGATGCTAAGGATGAAGCCGCCAGGTAACAGGAAAAGAGGAATGCCTAAGATGAGGTTTATGGCTGTGGTGAGAGAGGACATGCAGGTGGATGGTGTGACAATGCAAGATGCAGAGGGCAGGAAGAAATGGAAACAAATGATCTACTGTGGCGACCCCTAATGGGAGCATGCAAAAGGAGAAGAAGAAGAAGATGTTGTAGCTCAACCCTTGTGGACTGTGAACACCATTACCATGCGTCATTCCACAAGTATGTAACCTGTATAGAGGCTACATCTGGACAGAGTGTTTAGGTGAGTGGTGACTTCATATGTCAGCTTGTGTATGACGCAGTCAGGGATACTGTCCAGTACCATTGCCACTGTGGTTTGGACTTTGGTAAAGAGATGTTTTAACTAGAGTGTCTGTGAATCATCAGGTTTTACATTCTTCAGGTCTGGAAATGTGGCCCTTGTGTAATGACAGGGTGGTGAAATCCGCATTCAGACTGTCTGACAAGGAATTGGTAATGTCAGTCAGATAAGTGTACTTTGTGACCATTTACATTAACTGTGACCCGATCTGAGATTTCCCCTGTAGATTATAAACAACACTAAAGAAAGCTTTAGTGTTGTCTTTGGAATCCTTGCCATTTTGTATTTTGAAGCTTGCCTTGTATGTTTATTGGGGGATTGTATTTTCCCAATGATACTGACCAGAGAGGTTATCCCTTCTTGGTATGTAACTTTTTTAGTACAACTTCACACCTTCTATTATATATTTAGTTTATGGCAGGGGTCCATGAGACTAATGCACTTTTACTGTATAAGTGAGAATATCTTGTGTCTGTGATAGCACGGTCCATGCAACCCTGTAGGTGAACAGTGTGCATTACTAAAGGATTATGCAGCTGGGGCGGTGTTACCCTTAGTAATGCAAACCAATGACAGATAGCAACAATAGCATCACCCATAGCACAGTGTCAACCCGTCTCATACACACACATGCGTACTCAAGTTCCAAAATGTGTGTAGTACAGTGCATACTGGCCACCAATAGAAACTATGGAGTGTTAACACTGGCCAATACAGGGCATGTCACCCTGCCCATGTGTCTAATATACATGTACATGCAGACAGTGCACCTCCACCATGTTCACAAATGGACACCTGCAAACCTGTGTTGCACACACCCCACACTTACTGTCCACTGTATAACGCATGCTGACACAACTACACACATCAGCCAAGTGGCACATGGGCAAACAAAACACAATTGGAATAAACACTGGTGAAAACAATACAACATTTCTAATTACAGCTTTAATGTATCATGCCTGCTCAGCTACACCTTCAAGGATATCATTGCACTTTACTGCTGACAACATGCTAGACATCCAACCATTGCTATACTTTATTAAAGTCACCCTGTATGCATCAGCACCATGTTAGCCTGTTCCTGCATCAATGTTACAGATGACAGGAGATGACACAGGTTTCATGATATGCACAGGGTGTGTTGTTGGTTTGCCAGAGGCCTACACTGGGACATACAATTGACATGTGTGTGTGTGTGTGTGTGTGTGTGTGTGTGTGTGTGTGTGTGTGTGTGTGTGTGTGTGAGAGGACCGTGAGTACTGTTATGGGCCAATGTTGACGTAATGTGTGCAGGTATGTGTTTGCCCTAGGTTTCTGGTTTATGTGTGTGTGTGTCTGCATGCACACAGTTCCACCATGTGGCTGCCATATACGGGGATTTGTGAGACAGGTACAGACGGTATCTGGCAGGCTTTACAGATCACCATCTCTGGCCACGGATATGGAACCTGTACCTGGCAGGAGTGCTACAGACAGTATCAGGGTACTAATCCAGACTGGGTACTATCAGAAGAGGTTGACATATATCCACTGGATCCAGGTCCCTGCTGGGACTGGCCAGAGTCACGTACACGTGGTCTGCTAGGACGGTCTATGGACAGCCCCCCCCAACATTGCTGGGGCTGGTACTGGCACTACGGGAGTGACTGTGACTTGCTGGATGTCCACGGCAACCTCTAGCTGCTAATGTTGCTGGCATATGTCCATGTCGACGTCTCAACCATCCCGCACTGTCCAGACATATGGACATGACATTGTGGAGGACATCCAATGTCTCACCCCAATGTATATCAATGACCTCAGTGTAGTTACGTATGGCACCTGCTAGGTCGCAGATACTGTCATTTACAGAGGTGTTATGAGCCCTCTGTGCCCTTAGTCCCTGTCTGGTGTACTGCTCCATTCATGTCTGTGCCTCCATGACAGCCTGGAACATGCGTGTGGTAGAAAGAGGTGTGGCACGTCTGCCAGGGGCATGATGACCAGCAGTGCTCTGATGAGAACCCCTGGGCATCTGCCTATGTGGTACCATTCCAGACATCTGGCTATGGTTGCTGTGTCCTGATACATGTGCCATAGATACCACACTGTCCTGGCTAGTGCCAACCGTACACTGTCCCTCAGCTAAGGGCAATGGTGATGATGGATGTACAGGCAGTATGACTGTGTGCATGGATGGGGTGGAGACTTGTGTACTGTCAATTGGTGGCCCAACAACAGACCCTGACAAACCTGCCTGTGCCTCAACACACCTATCCTCATCATCACTGTCTGTCTAAGTGACTTCAGCATCCCTGCTGTACTGAACCAGCCCCACCTCGGCACCTGTGAGAGGAAAACAGGAAACACACTTTCAGATCTGAACATGACTTCAGACCACATGCACACATGCACACATGCACACATGCGTACATGCGCACATGCACACATGCACACATGTACACATGCCCACAGGCACACATGCGCACGTGCACATATGCACACATACAAAAATACACTCCTCCCCAAAGTAGACACACACAACATCAGCAATCTCAGAACATACACAATAGCAGGTGATGGTGGGGTACAGTATCATAAGCAAAACAGTCATATCACACGTCAGCATGCAGGACATGTGTTGCTCAACAGCATGTGCAGTGCAAGTGTAGACAATCCTTGTTACTAACAGTATACATGGCTTTGATGCATGTGTTTTGTTATTAGGTGATTGGCTTCCCCCTGGAATACAATGCACACATGGACACAACATTGCTGTGCAGGTATTCATAACCCTGTAATGTATTGTGCACCATAACTCACAGGTGTACATACCATTGCTGTATGTGTATCTGTGTGTCAAATAGGTATCCAATGCTGATTACAGCCTCTGTGTCTTTAGCAAATAATTGTGGACACATTTTAGCACATGCATGATGAGTATTCACACATCATCAGTGGTGCATGGATAATTGATGGAATACCATTCTGCCACATACCCAATGTACGGTACTTATGGTGAGTGTAGATCATATTGTGGACATGCCAGTCTCATCCATGACATGGCATGCTAAAACACAACTGCATATGTAAACACTACACATATCCAATGTGTGTCATATGACCTAGCCACTCAATAGCATCACAAGACATATATGTGTCAGTTGTGCAAATGGTGATTGGTATTCATATTGTTTAGAGGTGCATATGTGTGCACACACACAACATTAAGGTGTATAGCAATGAAAGCTATGTATAGTACTGTGGTTACAATAACTGGATGGGGGTATAGTACCATAGGCCATTATCATGAAGCATCATGTGGTCACTCAAGGCTACAAATGTTTCCCAAACCAGCACTAATCATGCTGTGCTGGAACTGTACTACCTTGGCTACATTCACCATTTCACAACCAGTTGTTATGTGAGTTTTTAAGGAGGCCAATAAGGAGCATTTCCTGACATGAATGTGTAGTGTGTTGCAGAGTGTTTAAATACCCCATGATAGGCCTCTACCCCTCAGGTATATTATGTGTAATGTGTGGCATTTTGGATACTGGAGTGTGTCTTTACAGAGGGTTTGGGAATCCTTTATGTGTAGCATGTTAAAATGCTCTGTGTATGACATAGATGTGTATGTTATGTACATGTTGAGTGTCAACTGTGCCTATCCAATGGTCACTACAGTCTAGCCACATTTGTTTGAGATGGTCTGGGTATTGCATGTGTTTGAGGCAGCTAATCACATTAGTGAGATGTGCGCGCTCTTACATCAAACATGCACAGCATGCATTATGGGTAGGTGTGTTACATGTGTACATGGCCTACACCTTAACTATGACATGCACTTTTTATTTACAATAATAAATGTAGAACACACTCACCAGCATCTGTCCGCCGCCTTGATGTCACCCCAGACAGACCTACATAGAGATGAGACAGTTTGTCAGTGGCCACAACTGTGACATTGCTACTGTGTGTTTGCAATCTTACAGTACAACAACAGTTTACATTTACAGGGCTACAGATTATGGTCCAAATGATCAGTATTGCACAACAACAGGCTCCACATCTTTGAACGACACACTCCACATCTCACATATGCATGATCTACCAATACAGATATCAGTAGTCTACAGATATACCATGTTACCTGCATGCTCCATGTGTGCTTGCTGGGTGGCTCCAACCTCCATCATGGTGTATGTCTGCTGCTGTTGTGGGGCAGGTGTCACCAGGTTCAGGAGCAGCTCCTCCACTCTGGTGAGGGGGGATGGATATTAACACCACCTCATGTTGCAAGCTGTTGTCTGCGCACATCAGCTGCACACTGATGGACATGTCTGAGAAGATCACTGCAGTGGTGGCGTACCGGCTCATATGTCCGGTTATGCAGGCCTACCTCATTTACCCTGCAGGCAGCATCTTGCCACATTGCAGTATGGTCCTGCTGGTCCTGGCTGGTTCGTGAGACATGAGATGGCAGTGCTGAATCATACTGCTAGTAATTATATCATCTTCAGCACTACTGTAACTGGGGTTCCTGCAATGGGCCATGATCCCTGGAAGACATAAATACAAAAATATGTCTGAGCAAGTCATATGGCACATTTAACATTATACAGTATAGATATCACTGAACTGCCATATATAGCAACCTATTAGCTAACTGAGAGTGAAACACTGTACCTGCCACTTATCACTGCTCACTCCACAACTGCTTGGAAGGGACTGGCTCACTCTCTATCTAATGAACCATGTTCTGCACAGCAACAAAATAAAATCACTATATAAGACTATACAAGAGTACCTGGCACACTGTATGCAACATGATGCACCACCTAGCCACAGCAGATATACATCAAGCTGATGTGTAAAGAAATATATCATCCATCACAATCAGTGTAAGGTCCAGTAAATGTATTACTATTATACCACACAACTTGTTAATGGCAAACTCATGGCCAGAATATGTGTACAATTGGGAATATAGGTCGCATACTGCTGTAGAACACTATGAATGTTGCTAGTTATATGTTTTACCACACATATGTCAAAGGACATGTTACAGACGTACCCACACACACATCAGACATAATTACAGGACACAAAGGTATGACAACCCAGATAAGCTTTCAGTGTGTACTATACAGTATTGTGTGTCAGTACTTACACAACCTTAATCTTGAGAAATGTAATCTGTGATGAATACAGGGACCACACAAAACAGAGGATGCAAGCAATGTGGACATACACCATACTTTGCTGTACAGGCCCAGAGCTTCAAGTATTACTACACACAGTGCACACAGGATTTTGATTCAACATCGGTACCAATCAATAATCATAGATGTAGTGCTTTAGCCTCCAATGACACACCCTAGTTAAAACCAAGGGACTTAATCACACTGTATGCAATAGCACTTGTTCTGCCTAGCAACAGAATACACAGCTTTTGCTAGAATCAAAGCAAGGACCCATAATACCATGACATAAACAGTTTCCCACTAAGCTATCCCACAGATACATATATTTGATGTATTCACAAACACATTGACCATCACAGTCAGTCAACAGTACAGAGAATCTATTGCAACAAGTAGATGTAGGTGTGTATGAGTATATATATATATATATATATATATATATATATATATATATATATATATATAAAATGTGTGTATATATACATATACACATCCATTGGTCTACATATACATATATATGTAGGCACATATACATTTCAGCTTTCATAGTGAGAATATCAATTATACAAAGGATGTAAGGTGTACAGTAATGTAATAAAATTGCACAGTCTTGGGATAAATGCATTGAAGGTGTTGACAGCCCAGGTAGCTTTAGCAGGCCTTACTGGCTTCAACATTGCAAACTGAACAAACCACCCACAGTGTTTAACCACCACATGTCATATACCAGCACTGTATGCTGTCTTGTCTGTCACACACTAAAACCTTCATACAAATATGCACATACTAACCTTCACCGACATATATATCTCCACCCTTCACAAACAGTTGCAATATGTCCCCTGCTCTATGCACATATACAGATGTGAATATATATGACACATATACATTTCTCTGTATGCGTGTGGCATACACACACAAGGTCCACACTGTTGTAAGTCCCTGGACCTCACAGCTGAACTGTTGGGTCTTGCTGCAACACAAAAAGGTGTCACATATGAACACACACTAACATTAGGGGGGTATATATGGCTACAGATGCTAGGTAAGCATACTAGACTGCTACAGCAGTTGCCAATGCTAAGCTACACTTTAATATGACTATCATGCATGTGTTGTTCTGTCACACCCATGTTTATATAATGTCAGCGCTAATTCCCCCAACAGCCATTAGCCACGCTACTGTACAGAACACAGATAACATGGATCACATCTTTGACATTTAATGCTGAGCTACACATTTCACAGGTATGTCCCATTGCCCACAGGTACACACAGTATTGTCCATAGCAGTAGTTAAGCAGAACATCTATGCATAAAGAAGTACTGCTGCCACATATGAATGGTTCACATTATGTAGACTATTCTTCAATAACATCTACTATATGCCAGTAAATACATATGTGTCACATACCTTTCTTTTGTATGATTTGGTAATATTTCTTTTTCCTTTTCTCTCTCTCTCTCTCTCTCTGTCTCTCTCTCTGTCAGTCTCTGCAATAGAGTGATTGTGTTTGTTGGCAGAGATTGCAGCCTGCTTTTGTAGGAATTTGCACATGAGCATGTGATGGCCTCTGCACCAATAAGTGGCCACCATTTACTAATTGCATGCAGCCTGCTGTGTAGTAATTGCAGTAATCACTGTCATAGCAACCCAGTACAATAAATTGCTAACTCATGTAGGTGTGGCCCTTTCAGCTTTCCAAGATGGAGATCATCCTTGTTTACTGTGGACATCATTGTTTAAGACAGAAGGTTGTTATAGTTCTTATATCAGAAGAAAGGGGTGTAGCCAGAGATTTACATTTTGTACTCAGAGCTAATGTTGCTGCTTCCAGTACCCACTTGTCAGTGTAGAAATGTACTCACCCCTCAAAATGCTACCCCAAGATACATGGAAAGATGTACTTTCTTTTCAACTGTTACAATTAACTGCCATACAAGCTAGTTATTGAGATGTATTCCTTTGACAGAATAATTGTTTGTTAACTGCTATACTGGATTTACTCAGTTCTAAACAGTTTGTGCTTTTTTAGTGTTGCCATTAGCACAAGCTGCTCAAGAAAACTGGACACATTTCAGTACTATGAGTATGCTTACCTACATCCTTGGTAGACCCTGCACACACAGGTATATTCTACATTTGGGTAGGGGTGCAGAAGTACAGAGAGCATAAGTACTATTGTGTGGACTTACAGGGTTGCTGTGTACATGTTAGTTTATCAAGGCAAGTAGTCTGTCTGTGTAACTCCCAACTGTGAACCTATCCACATGATAGCCAGAGAAAAGCCTGTTATTTTTTGTTTGTGCACCACACAGGTCTTTTCAGCAAAAGAGCAATGGCATTCTTACAGTTGGTTGCTACCAGTACATGCCTACATCCATTTGTATTTCAGTGTTGTATTCCTACATAAGGGTATGATTCCAAAACTCCTTCCAAAGCTATTTGCACAGTGTGTAACAGCAGAAAGGCTGATATGCCTCTGTGTTTCTACCTCTGCCAGACCTCTCAACCACTCAGGTACATATTTGAACAGACTCAGGGAAAAGTAAAGAAAAAGTCAGGGACAGTCAGGGACACCTTTAAAATATTAGTGCCATTAAGTTGAGACATTGAGAGAATCAGAGCATATGAATTAATACACCTTGTCTGAAGTAAAAGAAGTGTCTAACTCTTAATTATTGTCATTATTCATTAAGTGTTATTCACCACATTTCTGGCCAAAGTCAGTAGTTTTCAGAGGGATTAAGAGGGACAGAGCTAAAATTTGTTTCAAAATCAGGGACATCCCTGAAAATTAGGGACAGTTGGGAGGTATGGCTTCTGCCCTAATCAGATATGACAGTGTTTGTCCTACTGTGATACTGTCTGGGGTTGTAAAGTGATGGTGTAGCATTATTTCCTGCTAGAATGGCTGCTTCTCTTATCACAGTCATGTAATGTAATCCTACAACAACTGTTGGTCAACATCCACAGAACAAGTTGTGTGGTATGGTATTCCTATTTTTCCTTTACATTCACTCATTCTTTTGCATGATATATTTATTTAAGCACCAACTTGATGTATATCTACTGTGGCTTAGTGTTACTTCATGTTGTGTAGTGTGTGCAAGGTCCGGAGTTCGAGACTGGCAGAGGTGGTTTATTTTGCTCCTGAGCAGAACAACGGCCCTTACATACAGAGTGACTAAGGCACTTTTACGCAGCTGTAAGTGGGTTTGCACGGGTTTGCGCATCGCTGCGCATTGCTTAGTCAAGCACAAACAAGTGCAAACTCGCGCAAACTCGCTAACTACTGCTTAATAGTGTTTACTCCCACTAGCCCCCACTCTCATTTCTTTGAAAGAAAAGAAAAATGGGGAGATAGGAAAGTGGTGAAACGGGGGCACAAAGAGGGAAAGACAGTATGGAAAATAGCTCGGGATGTGCAGGACAGGTGTAGGGAAGGTCCATAGCTGCCCATTTCTTCAACAGCAACGGCTGTGCATATGCAATAAATTTGGAGGTAGATATGAAACCTTCAACCCTGAGAGATGGGTGAGGACAACAAAGTATGTTGTAATGCCAGTTAAATAACATTTCATGTGTCCAGTGGACATGTGTGCAAAATGGGCAGCTATGAATGGGGCGTAATTTTTTTTCTGGGAGCAGATTGCCTTTTTTTTTTTTTTCAGGTAAGAGTGGAATGTGGGGTAGGGGAAGTAGGTATATTTGGGGAGGTAGGTTGGGGAGGTAAACAGCAAGACAAACAAGACACATACAGGGGCGGTATATGACACATGTGGTGGGTGAACACCTTTGACAGGGAGGGATGTTTGAAAATCGCAAGCCCATGAGCCCCCAGATGGAGACAGTGGGACTGAGGTCCCCACCCATGGGCAGTCACCACTGCACCTTCACGGCCCAGAGGGTGGCTGTGCTGGGGGCTGTGTAGGAGGGGCAGGCTGACCCGGGAGTTGCTCCACTCGAGCCTCAAGATGGCGTAGAAGTTCTGCAACAGAACATTCAATCTCTCTACGCACCACAGCCCGGACTGTTCGAAGGGTGATAGGTGGCGCTCCTCCACCCACGCTTGCACGGGGCGGCCAAGCCCCATCCCCTGCAGTGCTTCCACCTGAAGGTGGCACAGGGCTAACGGAGGAGGAGGTCCCAGGCTGGGCACTGGATCTGCTGGTGCCAGGTGCCATGGCCAGCTGAAGTGGGACAGGTGGGTCTGCTGGGACCGGCCTTCCCATACAAACTATGTTTTGGAGAGTTTAATAAAGATATGGGTTAGTAACAGTCAACAGCATTCCAAATTAGTTATAACAGCATGCAGAAGTATTCCCATTAACCCAACACACCAGATTTTCAACAGTTGAAAAGCAAGCATAACACATGCATATATAGAACAATAGTGGAGATTACAACAGCATGCAGGTTGAATTGATGGCAACAGGCCACCAATATTGTGGTATTTTAACAGGGCACGTGCATAGAAATAAATGCAAATATTTCTAAACCAATAGGACATATGTCCCAACAAATGTTTTGAGATTAGACATACCGATTGAAGTGTGGAATTGCATTTTTTATGCACATATAGTAGGGTGGAAAAAGATAGCTCAATTAACTACTTATATATCCTTCTAGTTTTCACTACATTCCTATTAACTGCAGTTATATGTCCCTTACATGTATTATTACACTACCCAATGTCCTTATATTGTGCAATTGGATTTTGCTAGATCATTATATACATGAGCTGTATCTTACATACAAACTGTTCAAGATGCAGATGTTACTGCTGCATATTTTGAGAGTTGCTCTCACACACACTACTGCTAAGATGGTACACTGACAGCTCTACTTTCATATAATTATCTACATATGTTCAGGTGAAAGTATCAGTTATATGTTAACAGCCACCTACATTTCTGGCAGCACACTGACATTTCTGGGGAACACAATACCAAGTTACTCATGTGTCAGATTAACCTGTACATGCTGGGCATGAACCAGCAGTTGAGGGCTGTAAATATGCATAAAAGCTACTGGCACTCCCTTCATCCACATTATATGGGCCTACCCAAGTGTGGGTTGACACTGCTTAATACAACACTACTATTTGTAGAATGCCACAGTACAACAGCATATCAATGAAAATGACACAGACGGACTCCAGGAATTATACATTTATTAAAGGATTATTACACCTTTATTTATTGGGTTAAAACACTTTTTGAAGGCTCTCTCATTTATTTTATATAACAGTACATGCAGAATAATTACTAACCTGCCTGATGATGCAGCCTTTGCAGCCTATCTTCATGGGCTTGCTGATTCATAGCCCGGACACCTGCAGCTGTGAAGTAAATGCAGTGATATTGAGACATACCTATCCATAGTATAGACAAGCATAGCAATTCTTAACTACTTAATACAATGGCTACTTACTCAGTACTGGGGCATTAGGCATTGCATGGGATTCTTGGATCCACTGGTCTAGTTGATCCTTTGATAGATATGTGTCTGTTGAAAGTGCATGTTTATGAAATGCTGTCATGGCTTAGTGGGTAAGTACTGTGACTATAATGCTCAGTATCTTGAGTTCGAGCCCTGTCACTGCTTTTTATTTTCCTACTGCAGTTTAAAGAGGGGGATAATTTTGATAGTTTCATTCATATGTTTGAGAGGGTATGTAAACAGTATAAAGTTGACCAAGGGCTCTGGGTACAGTTCCTGACCCCCTTACTCCATGGTAAAGCTGTAACTGCATTATCTAAAATGTCTAATGCTGTATGCTTTGATTCTACTGCTGTAAAGAAATGTCTTTTAGAACTGTTTAAGCTAACTCTTGAAATGTATAGGAAAAGGTTTTGTGAGCATAGATGCAAGGCAGATGAAAGTGTGTGTGAATATGTTGCTGAATTGAGCACTTATTTCCATAGGTGGGTGAGTGGATGTCAGGTCACCACTTTTGAAGGGCTGTCAGACCTTTTGGTGAGGGAACAAGCCCTTAGCACTTTGTTTGAGAACATGAGGATCTGGTTAGCTGATAGACAATGCGCTACTTCAGGCAAGTTGGGGAAGAAGGGAGACATATACCTGGCAAGCAGGGCAACCCAGCACATGAAGGCAACCCCCAGTACTGCTCATGGGTCTAAAGGAACCCATGGTGGGCAGCACAGACTGCCACAACAGAATCTGCTAGTAGCAGGGGAAGCCACTAGCCAAGGTACACATCCAGGAGCTAGGGTTAAATGTTTTGAATGCAACCAGTGGGGCCATGTGGCATACAGGTGTCCACAGAGGCAAGGTGGGGAACCAAAGGTGAGGGAGCCAGTAAGTGGGAAAGACAAAATGCCAATAGTAGGTTGTCCTGAGACAACAGGGGTACTAAACTACCATCCTGCAGATGTCCTGAGAGGGAAGGATTTGGATGAGGCAGTACCATGTACTTATGCAGTTACACACAGTCAGACTAGGAGACAAGCATGTGGGTCTGGTAGCCTTGGGGAGACCCAGACAGACTGCATACTTGCAGCCAGGACTGCTGAGGTGGTTACTTCAGGGATGGAGCTACTCTGTAGCAGTGAGACTGAATGTGAGCCACAGCTGCTTGTGGGTACTGATGGTCCCTTGGACAGAGTGACTGCAAAGGTAGAGGTGAGTAGCAGTACCCAGGCTGACAGTGAGGCACCACTGTCAGAGAATGCCAGACTTCCTGTGGAAAGGGAGCTGGGAAGGGTTACAAGGAGAGAGCTTAGACAGGCTCAGCTCTCAGACCCTACATTGTAAGGTCTGAGGCAGGTAGATAGGGAGGCACCTGATTCTTAAGGAAAGGAGGAATCTGTATACTGGGACAAAGGGTTACTATACATAGAGTGGACCCCTGAGGGAGGGCTAGAAGGTGAGAGAGTACGGCAGTTGGTAGTGCCTAGAGCCTACCGTCTGGTGCTTCTAGTCATAGCCCATGATATTCCCTTTGCAGGTCATATGAGCATAAAACGTACAAAAAGGCATATTATGCAGAACTTCTATTGACCTGGAATTTCCAGAGATGTAACAGGGTACTGCAGGACCTGTGAGCAGTGCCAAAAGGTAGGCAAGGCAGGAGACAAGGTGAGAGCTCCTTTGATGCCTTTGCCTGTGATTGAGGAGCCATTTCAGTGGGTAGCTATGGATATTGTGGGTCCACTGAGTACCCCAAATTCCACAGGGAAAAAGTATATCCTAGTGGCAGTGGATTATGCTACACGATACCCTGAGGCAGTGGCTTTGTCCTCCATTGAAGCAGAGAAGATAGAAAATGCTTTGTTAGAGATTTTCAACAGAGTAGGTTTTCCAAAAGAAATACTAACAGACAGAGGTGCCAGTTTCATGTCAGACCTGCTGGCTTGTCTGTGGAAGTCCTGTGGGGTGAAGCACATGAAGACCACCCCCTACCATCCCCAGACTTATGGTTTTGTTGAGAAGTTAAACTCTACAATCAAGTCTCATGCTAAGGACATTTGCAGATCAGTTTAAGAGGGAGTGGGACAAATATTTGCCCCATCTGTTGTTTGCGTACAGAGAAGTTCTTCAGGAATCCACAGGTTTTTCACCCTTTGAGTTGCTGTATGGGCATAGGGCGAGGGGACCTCTAGATTTAATTCAAGATGAGTGGGAAGGTGAGTGGGAAGGTGAGTGCGAGTCTCACAGGGAGACTATTGTGGCATACATCCTAAACCTCAGGACAAGGCTCATGAAACTCATGGACTTGTCCCAGGAGAACCTGGCAGAAGCCCAACAACAGAAAAAGGTGTGGTATGACAGGAGTGCTTGAGCTAGAGAGTATGCTGTGGGGCAGCAGGTAATGGTTCTCATTCCTGTCAGACACAACAAGCTGCAAACAGCTTGGGAGGGTCCCTACAAGGTGGTAAGAAAGGTAAGTGATGATGTTAAGTTGTCTATCTCGCCTTCATTCTTGCTGGTTGGGATCGGAGCCGATCCTCGGCTCCAACTCGGCCATCTTCAGTAGCTCAAGAGATGTTTACTGATACAGACTTAGATGATTCAGAAGGGTCCTCGAGATCCCCCTCTGAAGATGTTTCCTTCTCGGACATCTTAGAAATGCTTAAGCAGAGGGGGAACTGGAATCCCCTACCCCCTTCTGAGGATGAGTCTGTATTTCTGGATGCCTTTGGTTCCCGATCTTCCACCTCCTGGGTGTCTCCACCTTTCAATCCACTTATGACAGTGGTGGCTCGAAGGACTTGGTCAGCTCTGGATACAGTGGAACCGACTCCGAAGAGACCTAGTAAATTCATTACAGCACCCCAGGATAAGCAGTTCCTTTCAAAAGGTGTCTCTGTTGATGCTATGGTGGTAGCAGCAGCCACCAAAAAAGAGCTAGCAGAGACCTCTTCATCTTTCCATCCCCCTAACAAGGAGTCTAGGACGATGGACAGATATGGGAAGCAAATGTTTGCTTCAGCGACCTTCTCTATGAGGTCACTGAACTACCTGTGTCATTTTAACCGACTTCAAAGGGATCTCCTTAAAGAGCTTGGAGATACCTTCCAAGATCCAACAGCTGAGGGAGCACAAGCCAAGGTAGCTTCCCAGCAAGCGACACTTAATTCTGTTGTTAACTCCTCCATGAGGCTTATTTTCTATGCAGCCGATGGGGCGAGTAGAGCCGCTGGTACCAGGGTGGCCCTTAGGAGGCATGCATGGATGCGGCTGTGTAACTTTGCGGAACCTGTTCGGGCATCCTTCACCAACACTCCCTTTGATGGTTCCTTTCTTTTTGGACCACAGGTGAAAGACATTTTGACTAGGTGTGAGCAAGAAGGCAAGACTCTCTCTGCTGCGGGAGTCCGTTTTTCCACTCCCTCTAGACTTTACCCCAAGGGTCAGAAGAGTGGGAAGATGTGGTTTCGTAAATCTCAGGGAGCCTTGCCTGACACATGTAGTGATTTTTCCTCCAGAGGCAGAGGGGGAAACAATAATAATAGACGCCGTCCTCATGGCAGAGCGGGTCCACAGAACCAGGACAATAGAGAATCCTTTTCTGATAAGCCCTTCTAGCATCCCTGAAGGGTTGCCTGGCTGCACAACTCTGGAGGCAGTCGGGGGAAGACTTTCGCTGTACCCAAAATCCTGGCAAAGTTTAACACAAGACAGATGGGTATGGTCTGTTATATCCAGAGGTTACAAAATTCCCTTCCATCAACCCCCTTTACAGTCAAGGAAGACCCTTCCAGATGTTCCATCCAATCTGAAGAAGCAAGCAGTAATAGAAGTTTCAAAACTGCTGGAAAAACAGCCATCCAGGAAGTCCCGGCAGACCAGCACAGTTCCGGAACTTACTCAAGGTTCTTTTTAGTATCAAAAAAGACAGGGGACTGGAGACCAATTCTGGATCTCAGCAGACTAAACAGGTCTGTGCAAAGAATAAAGTGTCGGATGGTCACACTACAGTCCATTCTACCTTTCTGGGTCAGGACAATTGGATGTGCTCGATAGATCTTCAGGATGCGTACTACCATATAAAAATGGAAAGGCGCTCCAGGAGATATCTTCGCTTCCGGCTGGGGGCCAGTCATTATCAGTTCAGAGCTCTGCCCTTTGGTCTCACCACAGCCCCCAGGGTGTTCACCAAATTTATGTCAGTGGTCATGGCTCAGCTGAGGCGTCAAGGATTCCAGGTGTTTCCGTATCTAGACGATTGGCTCCTTACTGCTACCACCAGGCATCAACTCATACAAGCATGGGACTACACAATCACAATTTGCTCCCAGCTCGGCATTACAATAAATTTTGAAAAATCTGCCTTGTTGCCTGTCAATCTATCACTTACATAGGAGCAGACTTAGACACAAGGGATGTGTTTGCAAAGCTACCACTAGAAAGGGTGTCCGCAATCCGTCAGCAGGTACAGGTACTGATTCAGAGCAAAAGGATCCAAGTCAGGTATGTCCTTCAAACTCTGGGCTCCATGGCAGCAGCCATTCTCCTAATCCCACTAGCATGCTTTCATATGAGAATTCTTCAGTGGCTTCTGTTTACGCAGTGGTCTTTCCAAGAGCTACCCCTGACTTACATGATCATGATCACGGATGCATGCAAAAGGCATCTTTCTTGGTGGATGGTCTCCCCACTAGTTACTCAGGGCAGTCCTTTCATACAACCCCCTCCAGTGGCCACAGTGATGACAGATGCCTCCCTGATAGGGTGGGAGGGGCATTACTTGGGCAGGACAGTCCAAGGCACGTGGCAACCTCACGAGTACCATCTGCACATAAATGTCCTGGAAATGAGAGCCGTGCTCCTGGCGTTGCAAGCCCTTCAAGACTCTCTTCCTTCTGGCACCATTGCTATTCAAATGGACAACATGTCAGTGGTATGGTACCTCAACAAGCAGGGCGGAACCAGGTCCTACCCCCTGTGTTGAGAAGTATTCAGACTTTGACAGTGGGCGATTTCCTCCCAACGTTTTCTGATTGTGACACACATCCCCGGGAGATCCAACGTCATAGCAGACAGGCTCAGCAGAGCTATTCTCGTGCCTCACGAGTTGTCTCTGAATCAGGAAGTTGCGAATCTTGTTTTTCACAAATGGGGACAGCTTTGCTGCGACCTCTTTGCCACCCCTTTCAACACCAAATGCAGCAACTATTTCTCCCTTCTTCCACTTCCGGGTCACATACCCAGAGATGCTCTAGTCCACGATTGGCCCCAGGGACTTCTTTATGCCTTTCCTCTTTTCCCCATGATACCCAAACTTATACAGAAAGCAATATCGTTGGGTTGCAAAATGATCCTCATTGCTCCCTACTGGCCTCGACAGATATGGTTCCTATTCCTGCACCATTACCTTCTCGATCAACCCTGGACTCTGGACCCAATTCCAGACCTCCTGGTTCATCAATCAGGCAGGTTGTATCAATCCCTCAAAACTCTCCAGCTCACAGCTTGGTTGCTCCACTTCCAACCTTAGCCTGGCTTCCCAGCATTTCTCCAGCAGTCTGTGACATTATTGTCTCCTTTCACAAGTCTACAATGAGGAAAACTTATGCTAGCAAATGGAAACATTTTTCTTGTTGGGCAAAGGCTAGGAATGTGGATCCCTTTTCAGCCCCAGTCCATGAAATCCTGGAATTCCTAGCTCAACTGTTTCACTCCAGGTCCGCTTCTTCTATGATCAGGGTACAAATGGTGGCCATTTCTAACTTTCATGTTGGTTTTTTGAACTCTAATATTATGTCTCATAAGATTTGTAAAGCTTTTTTGAGAGGAACAACTCTTCTTAGGCCTCCAGTGAGGGACCCCCCTCCTCCTTGGGACCTTAATTTAGTCCTGACCTCCTTAATTCTGCCCTCTTTTGAACCAGCAGCTTCCTGCAGTATCAAGTTTCTATCTTGGAAGACACTCTTTTTGGTAGTTATTACTTCAGCCAGATGCATCTCCAAACTTCAGGCGCTATGTGTTCGTCCTCCATACTTGGTTTTTCATAAGGACAGAGTTGCTCTGAGGACTAATCCTTCATTTCTCCCTAAAGTCTGCTCAGAAAATAATTTAAACCAATTTATAGATCTTCCTGTGTTTTTCCCTAATCATACCAACAAGACAGAGCACAAACTGCACTAATTGGACGTTCACAGGCAATTGCGTTTTTACCTGCACAGAACTAAAGAAGTAAGGAAGTCGGACCAACTATTCCTCTCTTATGCCTTGGGCAAACAAGGTCTCCCAGTTTCCAAGGTAACCTTGTCCAGATGGTTGTCACACACTATTTCTTTCATTTATCAGTTAACAAACAAACAGTTACCTATTAAACCGAAGGGTCATTCTACTAGGGCCTTGGCCACCTCTGTAGCCTTCCAGTTTAGGTTGCCCATGGACTCCATCTGTGCAGCTGCCACGTGGGCAAACCCTCATACTTTTTTTTCTCATTACAAGTTGGATATGGTCTCCAGGAGCAGAGCTGACTTTGGTTCCACTGTTCTGAAGAGTCTGTTCTACTGAGCCACCCAGGATTTTAGGTGCTAGGGACGCTGTCCCAACCAGCAAGAATGAAGGCGAGATAGACAACTTAACATAAAGAAGTTATGTACCTACCATAACGTTCCATGTTAGTTGTCTTCATCTTGCCTTCCTTCTTGCGTCCCACCCTCCATCCCCCTGTCCTAGTGGATCGAGAGGAGTTTGTTTCTGTTTCACTGGCTGTGTGTTCTCTTGTCTTCTCTTTTGACTTAGAGAATATGGCAGGTATAGTCAACTGATTATTGACTGGTTATTATGTTGTTATGCCTGGAGTTAGCTGTTTCAAACGTGATTATCGCTAGGCATTATGTGATAAGGGGTAGCCTCGAACCAGTAAACAGCTCTCGAGATATTGAAGATGGCCGAGTCGGAGCCGAGGATTGGCTCCGATCCCAACCAGCAAGAAGGAAGGCAAGATGAAGACAACTAACATGGAACGTTATGGTAGGTACATAACTTCTTTTTAGCTACATGGTGGAACTGCTAGGCAGATGGCAGGGGCACAAATTGTACCATGTTAACATGATGAAACCTTACAATGATAGGGAGGCCCTTGTGCTGAGCATTTACAGTGGATTGCAGGAGGAGTCTGAGGGAGATCCAGGGACTGATCTCCTCAGTGAGGCTCAGGCTGACACCTCAGTGGAAGGTGTAGCAATGTCCCAGCAGCTATCTCCTACTCAGGTTCAAGAAATCCAAGCAGTGTTGCAGGAATTTGGGGACATGTTCATTGGGAAACCGGGGTGCACCCACCTGGTGCAGCACCAGGTGCATACAGGACCCCAAAGGCCTATTAGACAGGCCCATTATCGGGTGCCTGAATGAGTCATACAGACCTTGAGGGAGGAGGTACAGGAGATGATGGAACTAGGGGTGATTCAAGAGTCCAACAGTCCCTGGGCCTCCCCAGTGGTGCTGGTGCCAAAGAAGGATGGCAGCACCAGGTTCTGTGTGGAATACAGGAAATTAAATAGTCACACGGAGTCAGATGCTTACACCATGCCTAGGACAAATGAGGCCCTAGAGCAGCTGGGTGGGGCTAAGTATCTTACAACCATTGATCTTACCACAGGTTACTGACAGGTGCCCTTGAATCCCAGTGCTAGAGAGAAGTCAGCCTTTGTGACTCCTTTTGGCTTGTATGAGTTCACAAAGAAGCCCTTTGGGATGAAGAATGCCCCAGCGACTTTCCAGAGGCTGATAGATAATATCCTAGTAGGAGCCGAAGGGTTTGCCCTTGCTTACCAAGATGATATTGCCATCTACAGCCATTCCTGGCCAGAGCACCTTCAGCATGTCAGGGAGGTGCTAGGCAGACTACAGAGGGCAGTGCTGACCATTAAGCTGAGCAAATATCAGGTGGGTATGGCAGAGGTCTCCTACCTAGGACATAGAGTGGGGAGTGGTAAGATAAGGCCAGAACCTGCCAAAGTGGAAGCCATTCAGGCATGGCCTGCACCTGTTACCAAAAAGCAGGTGAGGGCATTCTTAGGGACAGCAGGGTACTACAGAAAGTTCGTCCCCAGTTATAGTACCATAGCTGCTCCCCTCACAGATCTGACAAGGAAGAACAGGCCAGATAATGTAGTGTGGACCCCAGCATGTGAGCAGGCATTCCAGAAGCTTAAAGAAGCTTTGGGAGGACCCCCTGTGTTAGCCAGTCCAGATTACAGCAGAGCATTTGTTGTGCAGGTGGATGCTTTAAACCATGGGGTGAGGGCTGTACTTAGGCAGATTTCTTCAGCAGGGGAGCAGCACCCAGTAGTTTATCTCAGTCATAGGCTCCAACCCAGGGAGGAATGCTATGCAGCTGTAGAAAAGGAATGTCTAGCCATAGTATGGGCACTGCAAAAACTTCAGCCTTATCTGTATGGAAGAAAATTCACTGTTATGACAGATCACAACCCTCTAACATGGTTAAAAAAGGTCCAAAAGATGTTTTCTGGGCATCCAAATGTAACTGAATAAAACAAAATAAGATGTCCAAAGCGAGTAGTGGTCACACCATAAGCTCCACGCATAAAACGATACAAAGATGTACGTCCACAAAATTTTCCTACTGAGCAGACCTGACTGGTTAAGGTACAGTAAAGGAGGTGTGGCCGTGTTTAACCGACTGCTCAACTTTGCCCAACGTTGCCCGACATTGTGCTGGTTAGTGCGGTGCACAGTTACGCGCAAATACGTTGTGATTGCGCTTGTTAGAGCGGTGCGCAGCTACATGCAAAGACATTGCACTGGTTAACACGGTGCACAATTATGAGCAATTGGATTTAAATATGCTCAATACTGGTAAAATGTGCTTAGCAGTACTTTGTATTGCTTAAAATAGGGTACTCATGCCTCAGAATGCATAACCATTTCACCTTTATATATATATATATATATATATATATATATATAGTTATAAATAAAACTGGGTAAATGACCCAAAGTGTTAAAAACTTCAGTGTTACCTTTAAATATAACCCAGTTTTTCTTAACAATCTCCCTAAGCATGTGTTCACCTGAACCGTAGGGGATAACCATACTCGTACTGTATCCATCCTTGGAAAAAAATGGGGTGGTTTGTTTCTGAATAATCTCACCACTAGCTAAAAGGGGCTTATATCTGGTACCCCATCCTTCAACCACTTGTTTCACCACCCCATTCAATAAACTACTAAGATAGCCTCTCACCCTAAACATTTCTGTGATGGTTGAAATTTCTTCCAAAAAGAAGCTATAAAACAGGGAAAAATTTCAAATTTTTGACAGAACACATTATTATACTCAGGAGTATGGCCATTAAGGGAACAACCAGGTGTAGTTGTTGTAAACAATGTCCCTTTGTATTGAATAAAGATGTGATTTACATAGGGGGCAACACCAAAGGCATTCCTTTGCAGAAGGGTAATTGTGAGACAAAGGGGGTGGTTTATATATCTATTTGCCAAACTTGTTCATATTTTTATATTGGCAAAACAGAGAGAACATTTTGTACTAGAATATATGAGCATTTACATGCCATAGCTAAGGGAAATACTAACAACGCCCTTTATAAGCATTCACTGGTTTGTCAAGGGGATACAGAATTTAGATTTTGAATCTTAGAAGTGATTAAACACAACCCAAGAGGTGGTTGGTGGGAGCTTGATGTGGATTTGAGAGAATTTTATTGGATTGTTAAATTAAATGCTTTAGCAGAACCAGCATTAAATTATTATTTGTCTTTGGTGCCTGTTTTAATGAAAAAGACACTTGCATTTGAAATGTATTTTAAATGCATTTTAATGATCTAATGTATAATGTATTCAACATAATATTTATTGTAGAAATTCAACAATGTTAGGGTGTTTCACCTAATTTTAATTAACCAATTATTCAATTATTTATTTGTGTATAAAGAGGGTTGACTTGTGAGGGGAATTTAGTTCTGATGAAGTCCCCGTATTAACAGGGGAAGAAAGCACTTAACTTTTAATAAATTTTGTGGACGTACATCTTTGTATCGTTTTTATGTGTGGAGCTTATGGTGTGACCACTACTCACTTTGGACATCTTATTTTGTTTTATTCTCTAACATGGTTAAACAGAGCCAGTCAGCAAAATGCCAAGTTGCTAAGATGGAGCCTGGGGTGGCAAGCATATGATATGTCAGTGCAGCACTGCAGTGGGAGTAGAAATGCCAATGCAGATGGGCTCTCAAGACAGGCAATGGGGTAGGTATACTCAGATAGACCTAACCCTCTCAAGTGGCGTTTCTCAAGGGTCACTTGGAAAACTAGCTTGAGTTCTCTGGGGGGGGGGGTGAAGACTGGTAGAGATGGGTGAAGGCTGCCAGCCTAGTCAAATAGAATTTGGTATGTAAGTCTATCATTTGTAAATACTGTGAATGTTGAACTTAAAACAATGTGGCAACATTGCCATCTGCTGTAAAGAAAGCTAAGTCAAACATTTCTTGTTGGTCCTTTGAAATTAAAATGATTTCATCACTACCTTTGATGGTTTACAAGTCGGCTCCAGTCCGGCTAGATGAAGGCTTCCTGCCTATTGTTTTAAGGCTAAAGTTAATGACCAGAATTTACATGTGGAATGTCCTTTATTGCTCTAAGTGTAAAAGAATGTAAATGCAGTTTCTGTCAGCCTGGGAACTCCAGGATGTGTAAAATGATGATGTAATGTTTTAACAGAACTGCAGTTTCAATTTAAACAGTGAGAACCAGAGATTATTAAGCATTTTTGTCTGACTATCCAACTATCAGCACTGCCTTATGCTCTCTTTATGTAAGTAGTATGTTAGAACTGTGTTTTCTCCTAGAAGTAGCTAGGAATTAGAAAAAAATTAGACTAAGGGTTTTCTGTGATGTCAGAACTCTACTACAGATTTATTTTAAGTATTTCTGTGTGATCTCTGAACTTTTGACTAGCACTGTATATTAGAAAGTATTGTCTTGTGATTTTAATTATTTATTATTAAATATTTTAAAACCTTTTAACTGTGGTTGGTTTTGTGTAGAGATAATTCAAACTCTGTCCAGGTCACTCCAATAAGCTTTGACTATTTAGTCACATCTACTAATTGGATAATATTGCACAGTAATAATTAGACACCCTTTTAAGGGCCTTTTGGTAGCGGATAAATATTAGCTGGGTTGTGGCAAGTGGTACTACCGTATAGTCTGGGTAAAAGGGGCACAGCTGGAGAACCTGTGCCAGCCTTTTTCAGAAGTGTCTGTGCGGTTGTGTAAACTCTTATCTCAAAGTAGGTGTGTCAGCTACTTGGGCAGGGACACGAAGCACTGGTTGGACAGAGAGGGTGCTGGAGATTTTAGCTTGCACAGCTAGGCTGAGATCCGGACCCTATAGCTGTGCCAGTGGGGAGTCTTATTGGGGATCTGGGGAGCAAGGGAGCGACCAGCCCCGGACTGACTGTGATCTCTGTGTGCTCTTATGGGAAATTGCACTTTACTGTATGTATTTGTTATCCTTTCCTCTCATAGGAGATGTCCTCTCTGGTGTTAGTGGTGAGGATTGAGGCTCCTTAATTACTGGGCCAGGGCACGGGTATCACATCTAGTTCCAGCTTTTCTGTTACATTCATACACTTTTTGGCAGGTTAAACTTTTATATATGTGTTTCTTGTTATATCCATTTGAGCCAATGTCACAGCTTACAAAACTTTGTGTTTTATTGAAAGCTCTCAAACAAAAAAACAAACACACCACCATTACCCCTAAAAACCTATTAACTTAATACTATCATTCAAAACTATGTACATCTTCAAATATTGAAGTTTTACCCTCCTAATAGAAACAAATGTACCAAACTGACACCCACACTCACAGACTTGCTTTAACCTAAAGGAAAGGTTGTCCATGCTAAAATGCATGGTGCAACCTGCACTCCTATTAAGTGTTGTCTGGTTTTGTCTTATCTTTATAGCTCTCCCAGTTGGAAAAACATCTGAATGTGTTGAAAGAGCATTATCCCCTAGATGTTGTCTCCATTTTTCAAGCCGATTTCTCTTTATCATATTGTCTCCATGGAGACATGATGATCAGATACAGAATTGCCACTAAGCATACATGTATTTGCTAGGAAAAACAACTTATAATATTCAATATTATTTTTCATTTACTTGATTTATCTTAAAACTTGTTATTAGATCAAGCCAAAGGCCCCAATCCAGTCAGCCCCATGCAAGAATGAGAAAGAGCACATTAATTTTTCTTTTGTCATGTTCTTTTAACCAGACATTCCTTCTTCTACTTTTTTTTTACATTGCAGTGCCTACATTTCTTAAAATTGAGCAAGGAGAAAAGACAGAAGAAGGGAGAAAGAAAAAAAACAGAAGCAGTTGTTTATAATAGTGTCCCCATTACACTTAAAAATAACAGAAAATGTTATAACATGCAAAGAAAAATCACACACTATAAAAATAGTACTATTAAGATTTTTGCTTTACTTAAGTTAACTTTATCCCTCCTGTTCCCTTCCTCTAAGTATTTTTGCAACATTAATGGCATGAAGTAGGGCATATGCTTTAGAGTCTCCCACAAGTCCAACAAAGTCCAAAAAGTCCAATATTTACAGATTGTCTTGTTCTGTCATGTTTTACAAATATAATTATTGCTTTGCAATCCCACATTTGTCAATTTCCCAATTACTGGTTTTATTCCTGTTAATCTCCATCCCCCAAACCCTGTCTCTGCTTCATTTCCATCATACTCTTGATTCTTCTAGTCATCTCTCATGCTCTCTTCCTTCATTCCAGCATTTTCCATTGAAACATTGAAAAATGTTTCACTGGCAGAGTCTCTTTGTGCCCTTTATTACCAGAAGAACAAGAAGCAGAATTGTTTTCTGTTTCACATCTCACTTGTTGTTGTACAAACTTTTGTATTTCCTCATTAGCAAGTACTTCATCAAAAAATGATTTTGTCCCTCCAGGGAAGAATATTTTGAAGATAGCCGGGTAGAGCAGTTTGAATTTCATACCTGCTTCTCAACAGTCCCTGAATTATGGAATACATTTACTCCTGTTCTGCCTGGTGTACAATGAGTAATCATTCTCCGCAAATACTCTGCTGTCTCCCACATATAGTACTTTGTCCTGCTGCCACAGTTTTGTCAGAATCAACTCCTTCTGCTGGTAGGATTGCATATTTACTATTAAAGGTCTAGGTTGCTTTCTCAGAGCCAGATTTGGAGCATGCACATGATGTGCCCTTTAAGTAACCACTCCTGCTGTGGAATACCAGTCCAGCTGCTTTCATAAAATTAATATTGTCTGTTCCTTCCAGCTTCTCTGGTATAGTTGAAAATCTCAGGTTTTCCCTACATGCTTTGTCCTCTAATTCTATTATTTTTTGAAACATCTCTTCTTGAGCAATCTCATAGTCAGTCAGCCTTTTCTTCATTTCAACCTCTGATTTTTCAGTTTTATCACCTCATCTGAATATCTGTTTAAAGCTTCTTCCATTTTTCCAACCTTTTATTTGAGTTAATATGACTCCATCATTGTTTAATTTATTTTAACAAGTTCTGTGTGCAGTTGTCCTATAATTTCCTCTATGTTACTGAAGTCATGTCTGGAGCTTGCACTGCTTTTTGCTGAACAGCTGCAGAACTTTTCCCAGTCATTGTTTTTTCTTCACGTTTTGTAACTGATTTTCTTTCAGGTCCTCTGTATTTCTTTTTTCCTGGCATGCATCCAGGCAGTGCACGTACTAGCCAGTTACTGAAATTTACCCAGAAACACAAAAGTCTACTGGCCTTGTCTGCTGAGTTTTTGTTTTCATACTGGGAGAGGTAGAATTAAGCTGTTACTCAATGTGCATCCATCTTGGAAGTCCAAGAATATGATAAGCATTTGGGGAAAATAGAAACAAGTAGATTTTGACATCAGTATAAAATGTATTTTATGAATAAACATGCATTTGTATAAATACATTTTACCAAAATTAATTACCTGTTTGTCAGGGAGCTATTTTTACCTGAAAAAGGAAAAGGCGATGTTAATGATTTTTCAGTTGTATTAACAAAAGAAATTAGTATAGAAATGAGGAGTGAGAACTCATTATGATTTAGACAGTTCTGGTTTTCTTTACTGTAGATGGCCTTCTATTTCACTGTTGGCAGCATTCTTCACTTTAGGGATCTCCCGCCAAGGATAGCCCAACATCATGCCAGTATACCAAAACCTTTAGATCTTGTATGCACCATATATCACACATATACTCCCTGTTCAGGTCATAGGGCATAAAGATAATGTACAAACACAGTTATACAGAACTTCTTTGTCACCAATCCGAATGCCATTATCATCGGTCTGAGGGCTGTATGCTGTGCTGAATACCTAACTGTCTGATAAGTGCCCTGTTTTTTTTTTTTTTTTTTCCTTTTGTTCTTGTTCTTTTTTGGTTACCTAGAGTTCATGTTATCCAAGAAGGAAAAATGTCAATATGGGAGGCAGATTCCCCATAAGGATCATCATGAATAGTGTATTTTTTGTCTGGCTGCTTCCCATGACCATACGTCCTGCAACATTTGTAAAGCATTTGTGCCTAAGACTCTTAGAAGCTAGTTATTTTCCCTGGCCATCTATCTCAAGAACAGGAGCTTAAACTGTTAGCCCAGGGTACCATGGTAGAATCTTCTAACCTCAAAGTAATGTTAAGTAAGAAAAAGGGCAAGAAATCGTGTCCAGATTCTTTGGCTATCCAGACTCCACTGGACATTTCACTAGAAGCAGATGATAGTTATGTATGCCATCCAGTGTCTGTATTGGATTCTTCTGTTGTGACCCCCTCAGAGGCTAGCATGGTTCCTGTAGGCCATCCGGTATCTTTGTTGGATTCTTCTCCTGTGACCCCCTCAGAGGCTGGCATGGTTCTGTCCTTTTCCTTCCTCTCAGGCTTTGCAAGTGTCTGCTCCAGATGTTGAAGGGCAACAGTGATTGATTATCTCGGAGAGCCCTAGATGGATTTTACAAATTCAGGTCAGGGAAGAGGTTCTGGGTACTCTTACTGAATCTCGTCAAGAGTCGGAATATCCTGTGTTTGTTAGGGCTGACATCCTTGCCAAAAAAAAAGAAGACAAAGCATACTTCTCTATGGCCTAAGGATCCACAAAGGGAATGGTAGGAGTTTACTTAAGGCTTGTTTAATGCCTTAATGGCCCTGAAGCATCTCCAAGTGGTTTCTGTGCCCACTCCCCCCTTGGCCTTCAACTCCTTCCAAATGGACTAGGGAACCTGATTTCTCAGATGTGGATTCAGAGTCTGATGATAGGTCCTCATCTTACTCTCCCCAGATGCCTTTGCCTTTGGCTTATGGGTCTGAAGAAGAATGGTTCTTTAGTACTGAGTCTCCTTTTGAGGAATTTTCTTTTGGAAACACTATACTTAGAATGATGGAATACTTAGTCAGATTTTTCTCAAGTGTCTGAAATACAGATAATGTAGTATGAGCTGCTTCAGATGAGCACTCCTAAACCTTCTGCAGTACCTCCTGTTTTGGCTGCTTTGTCAGACACCTTTATAGTTGCTTCTAAGACTCCTGATTCTCAGCCTCCTGCTCCAAAGAA
Organism: Protopterus annectens; assembly: GCF_019279795.1. Lineage (NCBI taxonomy): Eukaryota > Metazoa > Chordata > Ceratodontiformes > Protopteridae > Protopterus > Protopterus annectens. The sequence continues at coordinate 1,375,125,101 of NC_056741.1, read as the reverse complement.
ACATGGCAGGTTCTATAAGGTTCTGGAGAATTATCAATTCTTATTTAAATGTCCTTCTGCTGACCCTGCTGTGGTGTCAATCTCCTCTGAAAAGCCTTCTAAACTTTTGCCCTCTTCCAAACTTCTTCCTTCAGATAAGGATACTACGGCAATGGAGAGAATTGGTAAGAAGGTTTATACTGCTTCTTCTTTGGCATTTTTGGGCCATCAGTTACCAGACCCACATGACCAGAGATGCTCTGGCCTTGATTGTTCAGGCTTGTCAGGTTATTTCCAGCCTCCTTGATTTTCTCAGGTGGCTCATCACTCTATCAAGTGTAGTTATGATGCTGGTGATGGTGTGGAAGTCTCTCCCTCCTTTTTCAGGGATTCTCCAACCTCCTCTGGAACAACTTCCTCATTTCTCAGAGGTTTTCGGGTCCCTGTTGGATGAGGGAACTATTCCACCTGTCCTTCCTTCACAAGTAGGAAAGGTATTCTACTCCAGGATGTTCTTAGTCCCTCAAACAGAGGGCACTTGGAGGCCTTTTCTGGATCTCTCCTTGCTCAACATCTTTTTCAAGGTTCCTTCTTTTCAGATGCTTACTCTTTGAATCCTGTTTCCCCTGATACAACCCCAGGCTTTTCTGGTATCACTCGATCTGAAGGATGCATACCCTCATATTCCTATTCACCCTTTTTTCAGGAAGTTTTTACATTTCTGATTCTTTCTCTCATTTTCAGTTCTCTGCTTTGCCCTTAGGCCTCTCTACTACCCCAAGTGTGTTCACAAAATGCCTAGCTCATGTGATTGCCTTTTACAGGCTCCAAGGCATTCACATTTTCCTTATCTAGATTACATGTTGCTTCAGGTACCTTCTCCCAGTTGCCTGTTTCAGGATCTGGAGTTCACCATATTTCTTCTACAAAGTCTGGGTTCACTATCAACTTTCAAAAGTCTGTTCTTACTCCTTCTCAGGATCATGTTTATCTGGGTTGCAGGATTCAGACAGTGACAATATTGGCCTCTTTTCCACCTCCAAAAGTTCTGTCCTTGACAGCTTTCTTTCAGTAGCTTCTTCCTCTGCCTGTTTTTTCAGCCAGAGAGTGTCTTCAAGCCCTGGGATGCATGGTCTCTTCTATTCCAATGATCTCTCTTGCCAGACTGCACATGCAGAAGCTTCAATAGTACCTCAAGTCAATTTGGCTTCAGCATTGTCACTCTCTGGATTTCAGTGTGCCTCTCCTTCCTTGTCTAAAGCAGGAATTATAGTGGTGGATTTAGCAACCTACCCTCAACGCAGGCCTGCATTTCAGCTTCCAGTTCCTTCTCAATAACTGTTCACCAACACTTCAGACATGGGGGGTGGAGGTGGGGTTCTGTGGAAACTTGAAAGATCAAGGTCTCTGGTGCCCCCATCAGAAGTCAGACCATATCAGCATCTAAGAGATGAGAGCTCTGATTCTGGCCCTTCAGGATTTTCACTCCATGCACCCTCCAGCCCCTCTGAAGGTTTACAAGGACAATACCACATTGATGTGGTATGTCACCAAGCAGAGACGCACAAAGTCTTACCTACTGTAAAGGCTGGCTCTTCAGGCTTGGAATCTGCCTCTCAGTTATCAACTAACTTTTCAGGCAGTGTATATTCTTTCAGAGCACAATCAAGTGGCAGGCTCTTTCAGCAGGTCCAAAACACAGGCTCATGAATGGATGCTGGAAGTTCCCTCTTTCAGTTCCAGAGTGCCATGCCATCTGATGTGGAAGATTGATGCCCTTTCTTTTCCTTGGAAGGGAATGTTTCTGTATGCATTCCATCTCCTTCCCCTACTTCCAAGAATCCTGCAAAATATTCAGCTGGACTCCCCAAAAATCTTGCTAGTGACTCCCTTTTGGCCAAGACAGCACTGGTTCCCCCTCTTAATGCATCAGGCCAGGGGCAATCACCACAATTTACCTCACTGGTTGGACCCTCTCATATAGGACAAGGACTCACTCATCAATCCTCACTTGTCCAGTCTTCAACTGAAATGGGTCATAGGGTTGTTTCCCTTTTAAGCACCTCTGAAATCTACAGGAGGCAGGAAAACCTGCAACCAGAAAGTCTTATTTGTTCAAATGGAAGAGATTTTCTGTCTATTGCCATCCTCATAACTGGGACCCTTTTTCATTGGGGGTCCCTCTGGTCCTCTCCTATTTGTGTGAATTGCTGCAGCCTGGTTTGACCTGTTCTTCTGCAAAGGACCATCTGTCAGCTATTTCTGCCTGTCTGCCCTTGAATCCTCTTTGGCATCTCACTTTGATGTCAAACAATTTCTTAAAGGCATCTTGCATCTTAGGCCTGCAAGGAAGTCTATTCCTCCTCATTGGGACCTTAATTTTGTTTAAAAAAATTGTCATAGGCTCCTTCTGACCCTGCAGGTTCAGCTTCTCTGCAACATTTTACCTGGAACACTGTCTTATTGCTTTCTCTTACTTCTGCTCAGAGGATTTCTGAGCTTCAGGCCCTTATGGTTATCCCTCTTTTTTTTGTTTTTCATAGAGACAGTGTGTCCATTCATACTAATCCTTCTTTTATGCCCAGGATTATAAATGAGTTGTCTCTGAATCAGGCAGTACAACTCCCTTCCTTTTTCCATTCCCCTCAGTCTGCTATTGAGAGTGTCCTTCATACCTTGGATTTGCAAAGACAGCTCAGGTATTATGTGGATAAAACTTAGGCCATTCATAAGTCTAACCAGCTTTTTGTTTCATTTCATCCCAGGACATCAGGTTTGGCAGTTTCTATGCAAACCATCTCCTCCTGGATTTCTAAGACCATTTCATTTTGTTATTTTCATGGCAAATGTCTGTCTACTTCAGTCAGAGCTCATTCCACTAGGGATATTGCCTTTTCTCGTGCTTTCTTCAAGGTGTGTTAGACACCAGTTCCATCCTTGAAGTTGCTACTTGGTCTTCAGTGCATACCTTTACTAAGCACTGTAAACTGGATATGGTTTCTAGGGCCAGAGCAGTTTGCCATTCTGCATGGGTTCATTGAGGGCTGTTCCCAGCCTTCCACCCCCTAATCCTCTTCTTGAGCTTTTGTACTCTCTCTAAGGTGAAGAATACTGCAACAGTGATATATAAGGACATGGTACAGTTGTGTGAAATCTTATCATAGTGTCCTTCTCTTCACTCTTGCAGTATTCGCTCCCCACACCCCCATTTTTTCTTTTAGTTTTTTTTTTATTTCCCTCCTGGCTGAGGGTCTACCTTTCCATCTGCATTTTCTCTTTGTGGATGTGCATAGCCTTCTTTGTCCTACGGAGACTGTTTTCTTCTGAGGCAATTTAGTTCTTGGTAACTGCGTTTGTATGTTACCTTTATGCCGTACATCCTGAACGGGGAGCATACATGTGCTATACAGTGCACACAAGATCTGAAGGCTTTGATATACTGGATGGCTATACTTGGCAGGAGATCCTTACAATACTGTAATAGTAAAGAGAAGGAGATCAGCCATTATAGTAACATTTTACTTAACTGTACCTTCTTGTATTTTTAGGGAAAATTAGAAGAACATGAACAGAAAGGTTTGGATAAAAGTTTACCATATAAATATGAATAGATGAAGGGAAAGACAGAGACTAGCATCAAAATTAAACCACCTTTGGAAAGTAGAAACATTTTGAAAAAAAATGGAAAAAATTGTCAGAAAGCAAAAAGAAAGATAATGTGGTATAAACAAATAACAGTATACTTTTTAATCTGGTTGGTATAATTTAGACAAAATGTATTTAGATATAGTAGAAAGAAAAACTATACGAGAGAAGAGTGAGAATTTGTGTGATTCTGGGTGGAGGTAATACATTACAGATTACCAGACAAAATGTGTCTATGTAAATAATACATATGACTACACAAGGAAAATAAAAACTACACAAGGAAACTAAAAATTTGCAAATTCTAATTTTGCAGCACCAGGACTTTTGTACTGGCAGAGGTCGCAAGTAACATTTCTACAATAGTAGCAGAGGAAATTATCAGCCTATGTCAAATAAACACAGGCAGTAAAAGTAAGACTGTTTGTTTTGCTGACCAAATTGTAAATATTTTGTTACAGAATTTATGCCATATGCCTGTTGTAACTGAAACTCATAATGTTATGTAACTGAAACTCATAAAGTTATTAATATTTCATGATTTTCTTTGTCAGACATGATGTTTTGTGTGTTAAATATGGGTTTGAAGTTTTGCACCTCTAGTTCTTCTCAGACTTTATAATGTAGAAAACTCCATCTAATCTTATCTTGGGTCAAAATAGATGGTTATAAAGAATATCATGCTGATTTTGATTATTTTATTTCTGAATTATCTAGCATGGATGATTTTTTTTCTTTGCCTGAATTGGGTGTTAGTGATGATTCAAATGTTAATGTGTGTGTATCTTCAGATATTCGTTCAATTAAAATGAACATCAGCATTATACCTCCATTTGAAAATTCTACAGTTTAGTAATTTCTACTATAATTAATCTAGATGTTGAGAATGTTTTCAAACAGTTTAATTTGTGTACAAATGAGGCTAGGTATAATTTGACTAAAGAAGAATGGCAAACTGTTCATGAATTAAAACATAATTATGAAGTTGTAATAAAACTAACTGATAAAGGTAAGAATGTGACCATTGAAACAAATATTCGATGTTGATGTTAGAATGCCAATTTTTGCTGGTACCTAAAATTCATAAAAATATTCATAACCTTCCTGGCCATCCTATTATTTCTATTTTTGGTACAATTTTAGAAAATGTGGAATGTGTGGTCAATTATTACTTAATGCTATGAGTTGTTGACTTATCATCATATATTACAGATTTGGCTGATTTATTAAACAAAATGAGAAATATTTCATGGTCATCGGATATGCATTGGTTAACTTTAGATCTTCATCAAACATGGCCTGGATGCTTTATGCTATTTGGTTTGATTGTCCTTTGCATATATAATTGAACTTTTAGATATTTGTCTGAAAAATATTTATTTTTATGTTTAGTTATCACATTTATTATCAAATCACAGGTACTACTATCAGAGCATCTTAAGCTGATCTTATGATTTTTTTATGTGAAACAGTACATTTATAGCTCTAATTTTTGCTCTGATTATGTTATTAAATGCTTTCATTATATTGCTGATTGTATTTATTATTTATTTTGGGGGGGCAAAGATTTGGTCCCCATTTTCTTATATGATCTTACCAGCAATACGTTTGATTTATTTTTGCCAGTTAGATGAATAGTAGTGTAGATTTTTATATGTACTTCTTTTTTATTACTTCTAAAAATAAGGTACATTCTAAATTATTTTGTAAACCAGGATTTTCTTTAATCATCTTAACAACAATAGGTTTGATTTATTTTTACCAGTTATGTGAATAGTGGTAGTGTAGATTTTTGGGGTATTTCTTTTTTATTACTTCTATAAATAAGGTACATTCTAAATTATTTTGTAAACTTTCTGGTGCATTAGACTATTTTGATGCATCTAGTTATTGTCCATCCCATTTGATTTCTTCTTTAGCTTATGGTGAAATGTTTAGGGCCAGGAGGGCTTATAGCAAAAGACAAGATGTTTATTGGAAAGACAAAAAATCCTGGATATATTTAATAAATGTAATTATAGGCTTTCACATATTGCACAAGTTTATTATTAGGTGTGTCTGATGTCTCAAATGGAATCTTTGACTAATGTCTGTTGCACAGTTGGATATTGAAAGGACAAAAATACTTAATGATATGAGGCAAAATAAAATAAATGTATATTTTGCAACAAAATAATTTCTTTCTAACAGAATAGTGTCTATTACAAAAAAAGGCATGACCTATTTTATTACAAGATTTTACTTCATCTAAGACGAATTTACAAATTCCTAATATTTCATACAGGAGGGGATATAATTTACCGGGTATGTTAGTTCACACTAATTTTACATATAATTTGAATGTCCAAATCCCAGGTATCACTCCCTCTCTGGTACCTGTAGTTTTTGCTTTAATGTTGTCTCAGACTTCCATTCATTGATGTTATAATATTTGCAGCAAGTGGTCAGTTTGCTTGTGTTTCTCAACAAGTTGTTTATATGCATTAAAATATCCCTATGAATTATTTTATATTGGGGAAACTAGAAAATATTTCTGTGATAGGTGTAAGGAAACATTTAAGGGATTTTAAAATGGCTAGCACAGAAATCCCTTCAGGGGACATTTTACCTTAAAACATGAAATAAATCCTAACTTACTACATGCTATAATATTTTTCAAATACAAATGAAACCAGTAGAAATTCATTTGATCAAGAACAAATTATTATACAGGGAAAATATATGTATTTTTAAATATAAGAGATTAACTCCTAATGAACTGAATGCAGGGATAAATTGGATGTATTTAATTACTTAATTATTTATATTATTTTTGATCAGTTGATATTATATGATCATTGCATGCAAGTGTGTGTTTTTTTTATGCTTTAACTTCCCTTCAAAGCATTTGTGCTGAAGCTCTTAAATGCTTTATCCCACCCATGGGTCCCCTCAAATTATCAATGGTATGATCCCAGTTATTCTCATTAGGGGTAATATATAATTATTGACATGAGATGGGTAAGATCAATCTATAACCAAATGGGATATGTTATTTTGAGCACAAAAAGGGAAACTGGATAGCTTAAAATGGGCCACAAGGGCAGCTAGCCTACTTCTTACTTATCAGCTTATGAACCTATAAGTGCTAGAAGTTGTTGTTTAATACAGTGGGTTTTCTGCCATGTAACTAGGGGTGAAAAGACCTTTTTAATGAAGAATTAAGCATGTTAGCAATGAAGGTGGATGGGGAGAAAATTGGTTTTATGTTTTCCTACTGTTAAAGAATAAGAGGGTTTTAGATAATGACAGAAGTACTGTTGACAGAAGAAAGAAGATTATTTTTCTGATTTAAAGGAAGAAATAATATCTTACAGTTTAAACAAAAATAAACAATTATAAAGGAGAAGTTAGGATTCGATACTTTTTTATGGAAAGTATTACTGAGAAATATTGAAGTGTGTTATGTACTTTATAATGTAAGAATGAAGAAGCATGTAAAGACATATGATTTGTGTAGGTGAGCTACTTTATCGAATTTGAATATTTGTTTATTATTTGCCATGCCACAGTATTTATTGGTGTCTGCATGAAATTATTTGACAAAGTTTTACTCCGGATGCCCTTCCTGATGCAACCCTCCCCATTTATCCGGGCTTGGGACCGGCACAAAGAAATGCACTGGCTTGTGCAGATTTTTAAAAATAAGGGTGATGTGCAGAGCTGTAGTAACTACAGAGGGGTTAAATTGATCAGTCACAGCATGAAGTTGTGGGAAAGAGTAGTGGAAGCAAGGTTAAGAAGGGATGTGATGATTAGTGATCAGCAGTATGGTTTCATGCCGGGAAAGAGCACTACAGATGCGATGTTTGCTCTGAGAGTGTTGATGGAAAAGTACAGAGAATGTCAGAAGGAGTTGCATTGTGTTTTTATAGACTTAGAGAAAGCATATGACAGGGTGCCTAGAGAGGAGTTGTGGTATTGTATGAGGAAGTCAGGAGTGTCAGAGAAGTATGTAAGATTGGTACAGGATATGTACGAAGGTAGTGTGACAGTGGTGAGGTCTGCGGTGGGAGTGACGGATGCATTTAAGGTGGAGGTGGGGTTACATCAAGGATCAGCTCTAAGCCCTTTCTTATTTGCAATGGTGATGGACAGGTTGACAGACAAGATCAGACAGGAGTCCCCGTGGACTATGATGTTTGCAGATGACATTGTGATCTGTAGTGAGAGTAGGGAACAGGCGGAGAAGACCCTGGAAAGATGGAGATATGCTCTAGAGAGAAGAGGAATGAAGGTCAGCAGGACTAAGACAGAATATGTGTGTGAATGAGAGGGAGGATAGAGGAATGGTGAGGATGCAAGGAGTAGAGGTGGCGAAGGTGAATGAGTTTAAATACTTGGGGTCAATAGTTCAGAGTAACGGTGAGTGTGGAAGACAGGTGAAGAAGAGAGTACAGGCAGGATGGAGTGGGTGGAGAAGAGTGTCAGGAGTGATTTGTGACAGACGAGTACCTGTATGAGTGAAAGGGAAGGTCTACAAGAGGGTAGTGAGACCAGCTATGTTATATGGGTTGGAGACAGTGGCACTGACAAAAAGGCAGGAGTTTGAGCTGGATGTGGCAGAATTCAAGATGTTAAGATTTGCACTGGGTGTGATGAGGGTGGACAGGATTAGGAATAAGTATATTAGAGGGTCAGCCCAGGTTGGAAGGTTTGGAGACAAAGCTAGAGAGGCACGATTATGTTGGTTTGGACATGTGCTGAGGAGGGATGATGAGTATATTGGGAAAAAGATGCTAAGGATGAAGCTACCAGGTAACAGGAAAAGAGGAAGGCCTAAGATATGGTTTATGGATGTGGTGAGAGAGGACATGCAGGTGGTTGGTGTGACAGAGCAAGATGCAGAGGACAGGAAGAAATGGAAACAGGTGATTTGCTGTGGTGACCCCTAACGGGAACAGCCGAAAGAAGATGATGATTTGCCATGCCACAGTAAAACACATTTCTCTCCCTTTGATTGGTGCTATGAAACTTTTATCATCCACATGAACTACTACTAACTCATATATATCCCATTAGCTCTGACCTATCACTCTGTCTGCTAGCAGTCTTTGCTCTGACCCCTCCTAATTTCTGTGCATCTCTTATTCTGAAAGTTGTTACCCCTTTGCAACTTGCTACTACTTCTGAAGTGCACAAACATTGAATAATACCCAGCATCATTGCTATTGTTATGCTAAACCATATTATAGTATGTCTCCCTCTCTTTCTCTTCATGTCTTTCTCTATCCCTCATTTTCTAGCTTTTAGCATAGTTTCGGGTGCAGATCCAAATACTGTTTCAGCTGTCAACCTCTGGTTAGCCTATATGGTCTTCAATCTACCACTCTTGCTCAAATGCCAGATGATCTATAGCAAAATGATTGCAGCATTTTAATTTATTGCCCAGTACATTGACAAATAGAGCTGGAATATAATGAGAGTGCATAATTGCCAGAATTAGAACGTTTGCCTTTTCCTGACTGTCTGTATTCTCAGAATTAGTATGTATTGATGGGAAGCTATGGGGTGTAGGGGCTTGCCACCCCTGAAAAACATTGTTCTGCACAGTTTTTGTTTTAACTGATTGGTGTGGGATCCAGTGATATGGGACTAAATGGAAGAGAAGTTGATTAAAGTCAATCATTTGTCATATAATCAGCCTAACTTTTTGCAGAAAATGGGTCTAAAGTTCTGCTTTTTATACTCAATGTGGTCTTTTGAGGCATTCCTACAAAAGGAAATTAATCATGTTTTCATTCATTTTTTCTTCCTTTAATACATCACTTTGTGCTTCCACTTTCTGTTATGTGATCCCTACATTTCATTCATTAATTTCCATCTCTTCTCCACTTCTTCATGTAAAACCCATCTATCCTTTGTGCCCTGCTCCCTCTCAGTTAAAGTCTCGGCTGTCCCCTTTCTAACTCTTTCAGTGATCTTCTCTTTTTGGGTGCATTCACTTGCCCATTTTCCCCACATGCCTCATTGCCCATCCTTAGAAAATGTTCACATCTTTATTTCACAAGGTCTTCATATGCTTGGATGACTTCAGAAAAGAAATAGTTGAATTCACTGACTCTTATGTTTTAAGCATTATTTATTCTTCTCAGATCACTCATCTAATTTACTCCATGTACCTTGCTAATTCCTTTGGCGTGCTTACATGTTTGTATTATGCCCGCAGTCCTTGATGCCATTATACTAAACTATATTATTCTACTCTCTCTCTCTCTCTCTCTCTCTCTCTGATTGTATCTCACTTTGTCTCTTGGTGCCTCTCTCTCTCTCTCTCTCTCTTTTTAATAGGTAATTCCTCAGTTCTGTCAAGCCTATAAAACCACATGCTGAATACTGTGTTCATCTAGAAAGGGAATATCTTGTTTCTGTAAGTAGTAAAGAGGAAAGCCACCAAACTGATACATAGGATAGAGGGGAAAATATAACCACAGACTAGAGAAGCTTGAGATCTTCTTACTGGAGACCAAAGAAGATGGGAGATATGATAGTGGTGTACAGGATCATGTTAAGGAATTGTGAATGGGTGATCTGGAACAAGAAAGAGGGAGGAGAGAAGGGGGATACAAGAAGCAGATTGAGGAGTGTAACTACTCTCTGGATCTCTAAATGTACTTCTTCATAGAAAGGGTTATGGACTATGGAAAGAGATGCTAAAATGGGTGGTGAAGATGGAAAATAAAAAAGAAGCATTCATGATGGCATACAGAAGGTACACAAATGGTGAGGCAAAAGGTAAAGATGAAAGCAAATCTCTCGGATGTTCAGAATTTTGTATAATGTCTCTGATTCTGTCTCATATTTTGACATATTTAGACCCTTGTACATTTTTTTTTTATTTTCTGGTAAGTCACTAAGGACAACTGTCAGTAAATAATACCAAACCTTAGAGTTGTATGCTTTTATTGTTCAGAAAATGCTTGTTGATGCAAAATCTGTTATTTTATTGTCATTTTAAGTGTATTAAAGTGATATATAAAATTTCACTGATTTTGGGCATTTGTCCCATTATTTTTGGCTGTTTGAGAAAAAAAGTTGAGAAGTTTGGATGAAGAGGAAGTAAAATATTTAATGCACTTGAAAAGCAGCCTTGATATAATTATTGTGATATATTTTGTCTGTGACAGACCAGGCTATACTGTTTCTGTATCTGCACTCACATCTTCCTAATTTGCTGAAATACATGCACTTTAAATAAAATGTCTCAGAATATAAATTTCATTATTTGGCTTCAAATGAAGACAAAGCAAACATTTTGCTCCCAAAGTGCAGTGCCCCAACCTCTTTTTCGTTCAGCAACTCCCATTTGATAGTATCACAGCAGTAACTATATAACACAAATTTCACATATTCTATTAAAGACTTTGAGAACCCTTCATAACATACAGAAAATATATTTGCTGAAACACACCATTTCTTTCTTTCTTTTTACACTGTTGTGGTTCAAACTGGTTAATGGCAGTTTATACTGATTTCATAAAAAGATTTGGATGGATTTGCAGTAAGAGATAATTGCTGCTAGCATAAACAGACAATAATATATATTTTAATCTGTATCTGTGAACAGCCTGTAGCTGCTTTATATTCTCCAACCAGACTAGGTAGGAGCATTTGCCTCTTATTGTCCTAAAAAGTGGTCTTTGTTCTGATATATCCATTCTTCAAACTTTTAATTATTGCTGCCGCAACTACTGACTCGCACTCATACAGGTTTAATGGTGTCCAGAGGTTGAAAGAGTCACAATGTGTGTCCGTGTATAAATAAACATGTCATTGTCATCAGTATTTGTAAAAATCATTGTGGTAATGTGTTGTGCTGTGGAGCAAGCTGTGCCCACTGTCTCTCTCTCTCTCTCTTACACACACAAACGTTGTCTTTGCCAGCAAGAACGGACACACTATTACTCTGCCACATTTCCAGTTTGACCATATTATTTTCACATTATTGATGGTTTGTATTTTGAAACAGTTTCAGTACATTCACAAACATCACCGAAGCACTAAATTGCCACATTCACGCCACCATTCTATCACTTAAGACAGTTGTAATTTATTCTGCTGGGCGGTTAATTTCAAAAGAAAGAATGAAGTTATCCCCCAAGTAGAATACATTTACTAAAATGCAAGACCTATACGGTACAAATAAAAGGCACTATCCCTTATTTGTATGTCATTGAAAGGATCGTTTAGCACCTGTTGTCTTAGGTTTTCTTACCAATGGGATTACAACAACAAACAGAAATAAGTAAGGAAGGTACGCTGGACACTTCCCTTTGATGCAGGTCCCATTTCCTGAATAGCAGGCCGACACACGCGCGCGCGCGCGCACACACACACACACACACACACACACACACACACACACACCTGACATTGTACTCTGCTGTGGTTATACAATACCACTCAGATAACAATTTACTACTTCTTTATACTTTACTTGATATACGGTTCCTAAGCCCGATGGCACAGTTTGTATAGATTTTCAGAATGCATATATTACACACACGCCATCGCGCCCTGTTGTATTTATACAGCACCACTCAAACAGCAATTTATTACTTCTTTATAGATTACCCGAAGTGCAGCTACTTAGTAAGAAATGTCTTATGCCACTGCCACAGTTTGTACTGATTTTCAAAATGCATACATTGTATATTTAGGCACATCTGAACACAAGAAAGTAACTTGGAAGAATAGAAAGGTCAGCATAGACGGGAAAAGCCCTGTCTAAAGAAGAAGGAACTGACCTGTTATCTACATTGCAAAAGGAGTGAAGAGAATGGGTGGGGTTGGGTGTTCCCTACAGCCATGCCCACCTTCCCTGTGACACAACCTGAGAAGGGAGGAGGAGAGAGTGAGAAAGGGAGAGAGAGAGAGGGAAAAAAAAGAGAGAGAGAGAAAGAGGGAAGAGGAGGAGGAGCCGGCTGCTACCCTTCCACCGCCGAGTAGCTCTAGCTCAGCCCGGATAGAGCGGAGGCAGGAAGGCAGGGCTCCCCCAACGCAAGGTACACCGCACCACTCCATCATTTTCAGCATCCCTGGAAAAAACGGAACAAAACAAAAAGGAAGGGAGCAGCAATCACCCATTGGAATTATTGTCCTGCTGCTGTATCTCAGGCAAAATCGGCTCCCTTGATGGCATGTGGCTGGTAACTTTTCTCCTGCTGTACTCTTTGCAGAAAGGTACGTGGTTTGAGTACTTGGCTTTTATTATTTCAATGGGAGCAGCAGCGCCAGGGCTGGGAGAAAGCGCGCAGCAAAGATAGGGCTACTTTTGGGTACCACTGCAGTTTGGATTCGGAGCCCGTGAGACCTCGCAGGTGATGGCAAAGAGATAGCTTTTGTTTTCTTTACAGAGGTAGCTGCTTCAGCACAACGGTCTCATTCTCGGGGAAACGGTCGGAAAGGCTACCTACTTAGAGCTTATACCTGACCAGGTGTGTGAACTGGAGCGCACTTGTTTGGCTTTACTGATATCATGGTATACTGGTGAGGGATGTATCTTACATTCAGTGATGGAACTACTAGAGACATATAGCCATTACCCCTAGTGTTTCAGAATATGAGAGAAAAAGACTAAGAGAAAGCTGCAGGCAGTGGGAGAGAGGAAAAAGGACGAGATTAATGGCATATTTATTTAGGAATATTTTTGATGTAATTTTATGCATTACAGGTAAGCCCTGCCAGTTTGAAATTTTGGAAATTAAGCCATACTACTATAACGCCATCACCATTATAATTTCTATTATATGGACTTTTGTCCTGTGCACACACATTTATATTTTTTTTTCCTGTTTACCATCTTTGTCTCCAGACTTCCACCCTCCTCCTCCAAAACACACACACACATACACGCACAGTCTGATGTCTGCCCTAGCTTGTTCTTATGGTGTGGTACACAGCTATTATTTCACTCTCAAGGCGTAAACGAGAGTATTTGTTTTAAAGGGGTGGTTGGGGTGGGGTAAAAGGAGGCGTGTAGTGAACTGTTTATGAAACTACACATTCCATTAATTTGCCTTAAACAGTCCACGTTGATTAAACAAGGAATACATAGAAAATAGGGGAAATGACAGGGAATGAATGGGGCTCTATTTCCCCATTATAGGACACCGTTTCCTGTGGCTTGATAATTTGGCAGGCCAATCCTGCATTGATTTGATGATGCACTCCTAAATGTTAATGGTACTGATGGTGCATGATGAATGATTTGGACAAGCCCAGGCAAACCTCCTCTCGATCTTTGGGGTCAAGCTCTTTGCTTAGGACAGCTCACCTTGATCATTTATATGAATGAAGCTGAACTTAGGAAGTTGTATTAAATGCAGTAGAGCTTTTTCTAGCATAAGGTTAGATCGCGGATCATTAACAGCATCCAAGATACTAATCATCATTTACTTGAGGTTAAAGCTAAAATGCCCCATGTAAGCCTAAAGTGACAAAGGGGATTTGATAGAAGTATCGCTTATAGTCCCGTAAGATACACAAGACCGTACTAGCTTAAAACAAGGAGCTTGCAAAGTACCTAGAGATCTCTTCTTTGTTAACATAACCTATGCCCAGACTGCTTTGAGTAAATACGTAGATGGATTAAGACACAAAGATAGATGGAGAGATTGCGAATGCGTCTGCATGTACAGCATTCATTTTGTTTAATTTATTTGTACATTTGGAAGAGCAGTTTAATAAGTATATAAAACATTTTCCACAGTGAAAGTGGGGCTTGGGGGGAAGGTGCAGTAAAATATTGCTCTATTGGAGTTTACGGTATCCTTGTACTGTAAGATAAGGATCGACAGGGTGGCTGGCTTTTTATTTGCAAATCGATTGGGGGATGGTCAGAAAGAGTAAAAGATTTGCGGAGTGGATCGTGTTTGCTCTTATACGGTCTTGTTTTGCGGTAAACGGACCAAAAATGACATGATAAACTATTTGTTATAGGGGTCACTGGTCCTGGGTAGCATAATGGGACAGATGAAAAAATATATAAAGATGTACAACTTCTGGTCCTTTCAGGCAGCACTTTATTTAAAGGTGAATTCCCCTGAAAATTGGATTTTTTTTTTGTTCCAGGCAGCTTACTTTGGCCCGTGTCCCCACTCGGATCCCCTAACCCGATCAGATCCAGTGCAAGCAGAAGGTAGGGGGTTCAGGCCGGGGATTGCGTCACCAAGAGATTACATCAAAGGAAGTACAGATGAGGGTTCTGTCATCGGGGCTGTTTGCACCTTCCCACACTGCAGCTACAATTAGTTTATTAACGCACTCCTCGCTGTTCTCTGATGTGCTGTGTTCCTTACTAACCACACTGTGTCTTTTCCATCGTTTTTGTACAGCATGTTAAACATAAAGGCCCTGGCACTAATGAAATACGTTTTGAAAGGTTACTGATATAATCTGTTATCTCCGGAGAGGCTGAAGCGATGAGTGCGGCAACGTTGGCGGGCAGCCACAGAAATGCGATCCCCTCGACCAAGCAGTGGTGTCATTTTCTGTTTGTTCAGGCATTTGCTTTGGGATAAGCAAGGGAGATAATGCATTTTGAAGTGTTTGCGACTTTGCACTATCGGGTCACCAACTTCCAGTTTCTTTCATATTCTCGTTATTTTTGGAAGTAATTCTCGGGATGTTTCTAAACTGTAATTTTCCCATATGTCTGATTAAGAGAAGTAATATCTGTATTTTGTATTTACAGATACCAGTCCCTTTTCTAATTCATATTATGTTGCATATGTTTCAGTATTGTTTTTGAAATCGCTTTAATTGACTTTTGACATACATACTGGCTGTAAAATGTTAAAGTAAAATGTAATGTTAAATATGTTATACACTTTTTGATGGCTTTAGCCTAAAATTGTTAATGGCGCATAGTTGTTCTAGCGAAAGTACTGTGCTAGAAATGTAATATTTATGCGTACAGGATTATTAATGTCATTTTATGAACATGGTAAGATGTATGCGAATATACGAACATAGGCGAGCTTTTCCATGATTTTTGTGTAGTGGTGGAGGATACGCAGGTCATCTGAATGTGTGTGTGTGTGTGTGTGTGTGTGTGTGTGTGTGTGTGTGTCTGTCTGTCTGACGTTCAGATTAATAACATTATCAACATTAGTTGTAATTGATAGGTGAGTACTTAGGAATTTACAAATGTCTTTTGACGTGCAGTGACAATCCCAGAGATATGGACTTGAAAAGTAGGTGCATCCATGATAACTCCTGTCTTCCTGTAATTATATAATTAACATTCATGCAAGACCCTTCCTTGCTTTGTTACAAATTAGAGGCATTGTCCTGTGAAAATATATTAGGATTTATTCCAGTCAAGTGATAATGTTGAAACAGTTGTCTTAGAAAACATTAGATAAACATTCGGCAGTTAAACAGCAAACTGTGAATGGGTGTGGGTTATTATTGCAGGATTCGTCAGTGGTATGTGACATTTGTTTATTTGTTGCTTGTTTGTTTGTTGTTTGATGAATATACTTCTTTCCTGTAGTGTAATATTCTTTTTTGTTTGTGTTTGTTTTACTTTTGTATTGTGGACAAGATGTTGGCATTTGTTACTAAAAAGAGCAAACAGTATGTAGTCCAAAACGGTGTCTTCTGCCACTGCAACATAAGATAAAAAGAGATGAGGAAGAACCAATACAAACAGCATACATTTTTGTCCTTGAGATAATTAGTGAACCATACTAGGGGCCCTTCACCAAATTAATTTTTAACAAGTGTCACCTTATGTATTCTTGAACTGCCGCACTGTGGTTTTCTCCACTACTTGCTTATGTAAATCCAGCTATCCACTTCATTTTTTGGAAAAGTAATTCTTCATAGTTCCTTTTTGACATTCTCAATGTTATCACCAGATTGTGTCGTCATGTTTTCTGTTGAAAAATAATTTGCATGATAGTAGAAATTAGCTCACAGGAGGCCAATTATGACTTCCTATGAAGAGTGGGCTAGTAATGAAAGAGTATGTAATGGGAAGGTTGGTGAGGGGCTAGAAGGCTTGTTAAACCTTGTATTCATTATGTAATGTAATAATCAATTGTATTTGGGGGAGTAAGGCAGTAAAAGTAGAAGGAATGAAACAAACAGTCATAGGTGAAGGGCTAAGGAGAGAAGTCAAATAAGAAAACTTACAAGAGCTTCACTCTGTGATGGCAAACGTTGATAAGAATAATAGCTGAGCAATTAATTTATTCTTTCATTGCTGTGTCAGTGGCGCCACAGGTCGCAGACTTGTTTTTGGCACAGAAGGCTGCAGGTTCTATTCTCATACCGGGTAGACTGATTACTGACACTGTAGTGCAACATATGGGGGCTACTGCAGTCTGGAATATGCCTTCCTTCTGATGAGATGTTAAACTGAGGCTCCATCTGCTGGAGTTGGTGGTAGCTCAGGTAGATGTAAAAGATCCCATGGCAACTGAAAAAGTAGAAGTACTTGATTTATATACAAAAATAATTCTTATTTACATATTTAAAAATTAACAAATATGTAAATATACAAATATATTTACACATATTCATAATTTTCCTTACAATCATACTAAATTTTCATCCCTATTAGAACCCCCACTCATTTCTTTCATAACCACCATCTGATTTTAGTTAATATTATTTCTAAAATCTATTTTCCATTAAACATACTTTCATTTATTCTTTCATTCCATAAAACCCATATGACATAAAATAACTTTTTATTCATTCTTTTAACATATTATTTGTTTCTATTCTTATAATATCAATATTTAATCATATCCATGTTTATTTTATCCATTTCTTTTATATCTTCGGAAAAAAAATTCTCTTTACGTAGTTTTCCCAATAATCTTTTAATTCTTTTACATTTCAAAACACATGTTCAGTAGTTTCTTCTTTTTGACAATGTAAACATATTCTATCAATTTTCTATTTGTATGGTACTTCCTTTTACCTGTAATTTATCTGTTACAGTCGCCACAAAAATCTTGACTTTCTTAAAAAGCCATTTGCTTCCTATTTTTATATCTTTAATTTTTTCATCTGTTAGGTTTTCCCATGGTTTTACATAGTAATGTTTTATCATTACATTTTTATACCATACTTTTCTTTCTTTTTTTTACAACAATTTTTATTTTCCACAAAAATAATTTTTCTTGATAACATTTTATTTCTTCATTTATACACTCTTTTTCTCTTTTACTGTTTTTACCCATACCCCAAAATTTATCGCACACACACTCACACACACACACACACACATATATATATATATATATATATATAGAGAGAGAGACAGAATACACACACACACACACACACACACACGTATATATATATATATATATGTATATATATATATATATATATATATACATACATATATACACATACATATATATATATATATATATATATATAAAATATATATGTGTATATATATATCTATATGTATATGTATATATATGTCAGCGAAATGGGTTTCAGTGAAACGGGATGTCAGCGAATAGAAGTAGACCCATATATATATATATATATATATATATATATATATATATATATATATATATATATATATATATATATATATATATATATATATATATATATATATATATATATATATATATATATATATATATATACATTTTCTAATCTCTCATCTTTTTCATTTATCCGCAGTAACACGTTGTATAAATTTAATGAAATAGGATATACCACTGGGTTAATTAACCCTAAACCTTCTTCCTCTTTATTTACATACAAAACTCCTCTTTTTATTGGGTTTAATCTAGAACCCCATAGAAATGAAAACATATGCATTCATTCATTTTCAAATTTTCCTTTTCAAATACTGTTGGCAACATAAAAACACTTATTTTCCCCATCAGTACTGACTTTATCAAATTAGCCTTTTTTTATTCTGTATGATAATTTATATGTTCCCCAGAAAACAGAGGTTTAATTTCTTCTGTTGTTTTTTCCAGTGAATTCTCCTTATATCTTTAGTCCCAAATTTTATACATAACACAGAAATTGAATTCATTGTAAAATATATATCCTCTATCTTTACTACACCAACAAAACCTTTACTTTTCTCTTTATTTAAAGTCATTTCTGTCACTCACTCATTTGTGCAGATCATTACTTCTTTTATCCAAATTTTTTTTTGAAATTATTATGATGTCATTTGCATATGTTAACAGGAATGCTTAACCCTTCAAGTGTTATATACCCTGCCTCCTTCATTTTGTAATTTATTTCGCATACTATCACAGTCATAACTAATGCAAAGAGTACACAACTCATTGGGCATCCCTGTCTTACACCACTCTTCATATGCACCTCTTGGCTTAACCAGCCATTTACACATATTTTTACTTTATTATGTATTATTATATGCCAGCATACATAATTTCCTAATTTTCTAACTTATAATATATTCCTTCATTATTACCCACAAGATTTCATGCCCATTTGTATCAAATGCCTTATTAAGCTCTCCTATCATGATTTCCACTTCTTCTTTTCTTTTCTTTTCATATCATCCACAATTTTTCTATCACTAATAATTATTGACAACCCCATTTCCTTTATATTATATATACTAGCTTCAATAATATTTTCCATTTTATTTTCAAATGTCTTTCGTATTATTTTCATAAAGATCTTATAATCATTTTTATTCTATACTATCAGTCTCCAGTTTTTAATTGTCTTCTGTCTTCCTTCTTCCATATGAATTTAAATATTCCACTACATAATTATTTATACAAAAAAAACCCTTCATTTAACCATTCATTCAAAAACCTTTAAAAAAAATATATTTTTTGCCAGTTCCTTAACTTTTATACAATTCATGCCCTATTCCATCTGGTCCTGCAGCTGAATCTATATTTACTTGTCCTAATACTTTATTTAGCTCATATGAAACAATATATTTTTCTAAGTCTTTATTATCGTTTTTGTTAACTTTTTTACTTTCCATGTTTTTTGCACTACCTTCTTTTTTTCTTCAAACATTTCTTGTACATTTTGTGCTACACTATTCATAATCTTTTCCTGAGTTTTTCTGTTTCTCCCTTTACATTTTTTATTTATCTTATTATACTACCATCTTCCTTTACCAATCTGCTGAAGTAATGTGATACATCTTCTCTTTTCCTTGTAAAAATAGCTTTACTTATATAATAATTCTTGTATTTTTCTTGATTTTTTTCATATAGTTATTTTTCTTTGCTAAAGTACTTTTTGTCATTATGTTTTAAATCTTTCAAAGCATTATTTATATGTTTTTTTATATTTTTCTTTCTCTACATTTCTCACATCATGTTGCCACTATAAAAAAAAAACAATTTATATATTTTTCCTTAAATATCAGTCACCATTTGGACTAATTTTTATAAAATGTCCTTATAGTAATATAATTTTTCCATAACTGTACTACTAATCTTTTTCCTTCTTCAGTCCATGCTTTCTCATTTATCCATTTTATTCCTTTGTTTATTTTTTATTATTATTTGTTTCCTTTATCTCTAGCCATATTGAAAGATGATCAGAAAATCCTGTTTCAACCACCTGCCCTTCTCCTATAACTAAATCTTCTGATACTATAAAATAATATATTTCAATTATATACATACCCTTTTGTAAGTCCATGAATCTTTGTCCCAGTTTTAACTTAACACATCTTATAATTTTTAACATTTTTCTTATATCATTTTCTTTCTTTTACGTTTGCCTCTTAAATCAAAACTAAAGTTGCTGTTTTTATAATATTCATATCTATCACTACATAGTCTAAAATCTGATGAAATAAGCTTTCCCTTTCTTTACAATTAGTATAATCATATAATGTTACAATTCTATACACTTGTTCTTTCCATTTTAAGTCTACAGTGGTTAATCTTGCCATTTCTGCTAAAGTTACAGCTAATATGTAATATCTTTTTTCTGTATTTCTACAGAATATAACTATTCAACAATATCTCTCATTCCCAAATTCCAGATATCTGTCCTCCCCATAGTTTCTCTGTTTGTAATCTTCCTTCATTTGTTAAACTTATTGTGTCTTCTAATATAATTGATATAATTGCATCAACATCACATGTATTACACCAGGCCAAAATCCCCATTCTTCTTACTATATTCTTAATGCTATTCACATTTATACTATCAGTCTCCAGTTTTTAATTGTCTTCTGTCTTCCTTCTTCCACATGAATTTAAATATTCCACTACATAATTCTTTATACAAAAAAAACTTAATTTAACCATTCATTCAAAAACCTTTAAAAAAAAAATTTGTTTGCCAGTTCCTTAATTTTTATACAATTCATGCCCTATTCCATCTGGTCCTGCAGCTGAATCTATATTTACTTGTCTTAATACTTTATTTAGCTCATATGAAACAATATCTTTTTCTAAGTCCTTATTATCTTTTTTTGTTAACTTTTTTACTTTCCATGTTTTTTGCACTACCTTCTTTTTTCTTCAAACATTTCTTGTACATATTGTGCTACACTATTCATAATCTTTTCCTGAGTTTTTCTGTTTCTCCCTTTACAATTTTTATTTCTCTTATTACACTACCATCTTCCTTTACTAATCTGCTGAAGTAATGTGATACATCTTTTCTTTTCCTTGTAAAAATAGCTTTACTTATGTAATAATTCTTGTATTTTTCTTGATTTCTTTCATATAGTTATTTTTCTTTGCTAAAGTACTTTCTGTCATTATGTTTTAAATCTTTCAATGCATTCTTTATATGTTTTTTATATTTTTCTTTCTCTACATTTCTCACATCATGTTGCCACTATAAAAAACAATTTATATATTTTTCCTTAAATATCAGCCACCATTTGGACTAATTTTTATAAAATGTCCTTATAGTAATATATTTTTTCCATAACTATACTACTAATCTTTTTCCGTCTTCAGGCCATGATTTCTCATTTATCCATTTTATTCCTTTGCTTATTTTTATTATTCTTTGTTTCCTTTATCTCTAGCCATATTGAAAGATGATCAGAAAATCCTGTTCCAACCACCTGCCCTTCTCCTATAACTAAATCGTCTGATACTATAAAATACTATATTTCAGTTATATACATACCCTTTTGTAAGTCCATGAATCTTTGTCCCAGTTTTAACTTAACACATCTTATCATTTTTAACATTTTTCTTATATCATTTTCTTTCTTTTACGTTTGCCTCTTAAATCAAAACTAAAGTTGCTGTTTTTATAATATTCATATCTATCACTACATAGTCTAAAATCTGATGAAATAAGCTTTCCCTTTCTTTACAATTAGTATAAGCATATAATGTTACAATTCTATACACTTGTTCTTTCCATTTTAAGTCTACAGTGGTTAATCTTCCCATTTTTGCTAAAGTTACATCTAATATCTAATATCTTTACTGTATTTCTACAGAATATAAAACTATTCAACAATATCTCTCATTCCCAAATTCCAGATATCTGTCCTCCCCATAGTTTCTTTGTTTGTAATCTTCCTTCATTTGTTAAACTTCTTGTGTCTTCTAATATAATTGACATAATTGCATCAACATCACATTTATTACACCAGGCCAAAATCCCTATTCTTCTTACTATATTCTTAATGCTATTCACATTTACAGAAAGCACTCTACAATTTTCATTTTCCCTTTGATTCATGGTTTCATTGGTTTATAGCCAGTTACTGGACTAGCTGCCTTAATGGGCAATTCTAAGCCTAGCCATTTTCCCTCCCAAAGGTGAGAATCAAACACTGTACCTTGTGTCTGCAACCCAAACACCTTAACCATTATACCAGCCCCCAATCATTAAATTCATATATATATTCTTTTTCATCTATTTCCTTTCTTTTTTCTTTTGTATATGTCCCTTTACATTTTCTTTTTGTCTTTTGCCATTTTACCAATAGAATTCTTTTTTTTCTTTTATTATCTCACAATTTATATCTTCTTCATCACTTATTTCAGAGCCTTCTTCTAGTTAGTATTTTTTTCTCGTCCAACTTTTCTTCTTGTTCTGCTACTTCTAAAATTTCTTCTCATTGTTCATTTTCATATCTTTCTTTTTATTTTTACTTACTCTTATTTTCCTTTTTGCAATCCATCCATAAATGTCTAATTTTGTTACATTTATAACATTTCAGTTCACATTATTTTGCTTTCTGTCTCATTTCCCCACAAGTATAGCATTTTCTTTTATCAGTTACTTATCAAATGCCCTTCATTTACACACACACACACACACACACACACACACACACACACACACACACACACACACACACACACAAAAACACAAACACACACACAAGAAAACATGTTTTGTTTTGTCCCCAGTATTTTATAACACCTCTATTCCCCTCCACATTTATCATGCATGGTGTATGTATAGCACTTCTTTACCTAAAGTTTTCAAATGTCCTTTCAAAGTGTCTCTTTCAACCCCTGTTCAAAATTGTACTTAATTTTCTGTTTCCCTCTTAAATGCTTCTACCACATAAAGATTCCATGGGTTATGGTCTTTCTTTTTTCATATTCTCCAAGAGAATTTTCCATTGGAAAACACAGTCGCAAATATAATATCACAAAATGTCTCTTTGTTAATAACAAATAAATGCTCTTTTACACATAAAGGAAATATTAACTTGTCCCACACTTTATTCTTGTCAATTTCTTTATCTTCTTTACTTGGAATCCTTAACATAAACTTCCATTTTTCATTTTCTTCTACCTTTTTCTTTTCTGCTACTCCTCTTTTGCCTTCTTTTACATTCTCTGCATATTTTTTCTTTTACATCTCACCACTATTCTTCAGGATTGTCTCTGCATCCTCCTCCTCTTGTATTTTCTCCATAATATTTCCCCAGGAAGTCTCCTTCATTTTATGACTCACTCTGCATCACCATTTCTTTAAATAATTCATCCTGAAACCCTCCCGACTGGAAGGTTGTAATTATACATCCATAATTTGCTGACTCATTTCCATCAAATAGATTTCTTTGAAACATCTTGACAATCCTGCACACATTCTCTGGTCTCGATATTGGCTTTCTCCTCCATTTCTCTTACCACTCCACCTGCCTCCCAGTTTCTCCGGACCACCTCTGCACATAGAGTGGAAACAGGAAGTGCTCAAGCAAAATGGGTCCTACTCACAACAATGATGAGTAGGGGAGTTCCCTGTAGCACTGGCTAAATTTTCCCAGTCATATAAGTATCACCTCAGGTCTCCCCTGAAAAGAGGCTGCTAGCCTATTGGGACTAACTCGGTCAACAAAGGATAATAAATAAATACATATTGTAGATGACAACTGCATAATTTTGTTAATGGATCAAAGTTACAAATACTTTACATGTATATTCATTTCATAATGTAAAATAGCATACTGGCAAATATGTGCACCATTTAACATTTTCACTGTCCTTTTTAAGTGTAACACATGATAAGTTATATTTTCTGAGACAGAAGACAATCATAGAGTGATTCCTCCACTTACAAAATTTCTACTTTGATTTCATAGGATTCACAGGAAGTACAAGGTAATTGAGTCTTGTGACCATTTGCATCTTGCCAGTATCCACTCTTGGACTGTACCTTATTTTTCAAGGAGGGCTAGTACAGTCAAGCCAGGGGTGACTTGAGTACTCACTCGATCATCCATTTCCTGTTTGAAGAAAGATAATATATCACACTGCTTGATTTGCATCTCTTCCTGAGATGGAAAAAGCACTGTGTAATAAACCTATCTCTCCACCATGTGTTATTTGCTAATGAAAATTTAGATCCCTTGCTCTGGTACTTGTGGGACTGTTTGATTTGTTTAGATGCAAGAGATCCAGGACCACTGTGTCCACAATGATACAGAAGGCAAAGCATAGATTTCTCCTACAAAGTCTATATACCATGAATAAAGAGACAGTGCTTCCAGTGATACAAAGGCAGAAGTGGCTTGCTAGCTGCTTTGCCTTATTTTGTAACTGAAGTAGAATGACACATAAAATTAAATTACAAACAAAACATGAGGAAAATGATCTGCCACTGCTGTGTTACACCACATTTAAATGGGATGGAAGTAAAATGTATTTATTTATTTATTTACCGGGAAAGTCAGATAGGGTAAGAAGCCCATTTTTAGCGAAGGCCCAGGGAGAAAAACTCCACAGAAATATAAGCAAAATACAATAATTAAATAGTACACATATAGTAAGATGCAGATTACACATCATCTAGTTAGTCTATACAAGGAAGTATTCAATACAGTTTTCTAGTAGATACAGGTTAAAAAAGAAAAACACAAGCATTTCAGAAAAGATCACTGTGAGAAAAATAAAATTAGTACTGTGTCACTGTGTACGTATGGAATAATACTTATGAACAAATGAGATTTCCTTTATATGGACACACACACACACACACATACATATATATATATATATATATATATATATATATATATATATATATATATATATATATATATATTTTTTTTTTTTGGAGTAGTAATACTGAGGAGAGGGGGAAATGTGGTAAGGAGTAGACAGTGTGTTGATAAGGTTATAGATATCTTCTCAGTCCGGTTTGGCACAGGAGCAATGCCAGTTTTTGGATAGATATTCAAATATTAGTTGTTTGAAATTGGTAGATTCAAGTTTGTTTTTGGAGGGTGTGGGGTAGAGAGTTCCATAATTTGGCTATTTGATTTGAGAATAGGGCTTTACTGTGTCATTAGCTTTGTTTACTGTAAGAAAGTTTCTGTCTGCAGATCTTAGACTTCGTGGGCATGAGTAGGGAACAACAAGCTCCTTGAGGGATAGGCAATTGTCAGGAGGGAAGATGATATTGTGTGTGAATTTAGGTTAATAGAAATGGAAAAGGTTAGGTAGCTCTAGCCAATTTAATTTATGTAGAGCAATATAACGGTGGGTTTGGTGGGGAAGGCTGACTGTGAAGCGGGTTATTTTGTTGTAGCAAGTTTCCAAATTGGTTACGTCTAATCATTTTAAGTTGGTAAAGAGGGGGAAAGCATATAGGAGCATAGAGAGGAGGAAGGTTCTGGATATGGCTAGTCTGGTATTGTCAGTAAGGAATGGCTTGCTTCTGTACAATAAGCCAAGTTTGATGTGAACTTTCTTTATTGTGATGGCTATGTGTTGGTCAAATCTGAGTTTGTTGTCGATTGTCACGCCAAGGAGTTTTGTATGCTCAACCGATTGGATGACTGTTGTTTGTTGAGAGAATGGTGAAAGGAGGGGAGGTCAGTGATTGCTACTGATAAGTAGCATTAACTGTATCTTTTTAGGGTTGAGGATTAGTTGTGATTTACTTAGATATGTTTCTATACAATGAAAACCTTATTGGGCTACTATTTGGAGGTCTGGTAAGGTATATGCTGAGCAGATGAAATTTAAATCGTCCACATACTGAACTATTTTAGTGTGTATTGTGGATGAAGCTAGATCATTAGAGAAGATGGTGAAAAGAAGGGGCCCTAGTTTGGATCGTTGGGGGGTTCCGACTGAGACTGGCAGAAGTGGTGAGAGTTTGGATTTCCATCATACTGCTTGTTGTCTGTCAGAAAGATAGCTTAGGAACCAGGAGACAGAAGTCTTTGATAGGTTTAGTGAGGC
The DNA here is from genome assembly GCF_019279795.1 of Protopterus annectens. Lineage (NCBI taxonomy): Eukaryota > Metazoa > Chordata > Ceratodontiformes > Protopteridae > Protopterus > Protopterus annectens. The sequence continues at coordinate 1,375,098,804 of NC_056741.1, read as the reverse complement.
AAGAGTAATAAGGAGTTTCTGATGGGAGACAGTGTTGAACGCTTTTGACATGTCTAAGGAGAGTGTTGCTACTTGCTGGTTTGAATTTCTGAGTTGGTTGATGGTGTTAGAGAAATTGATTAGGGATGTGGTGGTGCTGTGTTTTGGTATGAAACCATGTTGGGAGGGAGAGATAAGGTTGTGGAGATAGCAGGCATTGTAGTAATTGAGTGTGTAAATATTTTTCCAGAATTTTGACACAGGGGAAGGATGGCTATGAGTCTGTAATTGTTTAATTCTGTTGATGTTCCTCCTTTATGCAGAGGGTTGATATAGGAAATTTTCCATAATTTTGGACATATTGTTATGCTATAGACCTGTTTACTAGAATGGAGATAGGCAGAGCTATGTCATCGGCTGAAAGTTTGAGGTACTCATTGGGGAGTTGGTCAGCTGCTAAGGAAGAAGGTTTCAGTTTTTTCAACATTGTTTTTATGGTGTTAGTTGGGACAGGTTTGAGGTCAAAGGAGTTGTTAGTTTTCACATTAGGTAGAAGAGACAGTAATGTGGAATTGTTCCCTGTAACTAAGGAGAGGATGGTGTTTATAAAGTAGGTGTTGATTTGTGAGGCAATACTCACCCTTTGGTTATTAGTTGTTGGTTCTGGGGTTGTGGCTTTATCTGGGTGGAGGAGCGAGTTAATTGCTTGCCAGAACTTTTTGGGATTGTTTTCATATTTGTTTTGCATAGATGTATAATATGTTTTTTTTTAGTGTAGTTTGAGTTGTTTTTTTATTTGATTGCAGAGCTGCTGATATGCTAACAGAGTTTTGTTGTCTTTTGTTTTCTGGTTTTGAAACCGGGTTTTGTCCTTTAGGTTTTGAAGTCTAATGGTTTCTTTTGCTATCCAGTGCAATCTCTTATTTTTAATACAACATCTACAAGTTGGTGCTAAGCCATTTAGAATAGTTAGAAATATGTCATTGACATATGTTACGGCCTAATCAAATTGGAGATGATGGAGTGGTGTCCATTTACATTTATTGAGCATGTCTAAGAATGCTTCGTTAGAGAAGTTTTTGGTATTTCGTACAACTTTGTAAACTATGGTTCTGGGTGGGTTGAGCTGACGATGGATTAAGTAGGTAGGAGTATGGTCACTTGAATTATTCAGAAGGCATCTGGAGACATAGTTGTGGGTGTTACTGTTCATAAGTGACCAGTCTAAAATAGATTCCCTTTTGCTATGTTTATCTGTTCAAATGGGAAACTGGATTGTTTGTGAGAAACCATGTAGATTTATGAAGGTGGAGAGGTTATCACCAGTGCAAGTGTTCCAGTCTAAGTTGAGTTAGGCTATGAGTTCCCTAATGGTAGTGGGAGTATTGTTGGGAGGTATGTAAGTGGCAATTAATGTAATATTTTTCTTTGGGTTGATTCTGAGCCATGTTACTAAGACTTTAAAGTTATCATAAGGGTATTTGATGGGTAGGCAGTCTATGCTTAGGTTATCTTTGTAGAAGATTGCAACCTTGCCTCCCTTCTTCTGATCCTGTCTAACCTGTGTACGCAATAACCTTGTGGGAGTATGTCTGGGTCTCTTTTATGGGTTTTAGCCAAGTTTCTGTTGCTATAAGTTACTATTAAATTTCTGTTGCTATAAGTTGCTGTAAGATGTTAGTAAATAAGCCACTGTTCTATTTGCCAGGCAGTATGCTATGGAAGAAGAGTATAACATGGGAAACAGTATTTCTATGGCAACATTGCACAAGCTTTTATAAGAGGTGACCTGTGGTAGTCTAAAGTGGGAGTGTGGACAAAAGGCATTAGCAGCAGAACTAGAAGTGGTTATCAAGAGTGTGGTTGTGGTAGAAGAGCTGATGTCATCAGATACTGAGTTAACATTTGTATGATAAGGAGCCCTAACTGGTGGGTTCCTGTGAATACTCAGGAGAGAGGTCTGCAGGGAAGAAGAACACACCAGGATCCTGTTCTTTGCAGTTTGAACAGACAAACACTTGCCCATCAGTAGCAGTTTTAGTACTGAGAATAATACACCTCGGTGATGATGGATCCGATTAAGATACAGTAGTCATAGCTAGGAGCATATGAGTTTTACTGGGGAGAATTTGGAGTGAAATCTGTAACAGCTGTCATGTCTGTCAGAATTATTAATGAGGACTGAAATAACTTGGATGTGTGACCTGCCTCCAAGAGGTCTTTGTTGTGATTGCCAAGTACATATGGGATTATTAGCTGATATACATAACCAGTAAGAATTAACCCTTTCTTAAAGCTGTATGCCACTATAACTAGGTGTATATCACTATATTATAAACATAGTTTCTGTTTTACTGATTACATACATAGACATTGTATTGTTAACTTTATCACTGTGCTAGCATGTCACTTATCCAGTCAGTACAAGAATAAGACATCAGTATTTTAAATTAAATATTTTAATACATTTTTAGTCTTTAGTGTCTGTTGGAGCTCTGGAACAACTTTATATGAGCTGTACATATATCTGTCTACTCTCTTAGTCACTCTCCCGAATGACAGTGTCTTTCTGGGCTGTTTATATTCAGTCCGGTTTAAATTCCGGAATAATTCTAAAGGATAGTTCTTGTTGCTCTGCTACTGATGAGAACACAACAAGAATAACTTCTTCATGTAAGATTATTTTCTTACAGGGGTTCTAGTACATCTTTGTACCCAAGTGCTTTTTGAGTTTGTATCAGACTCTCGCCTAGGCATTAATCTTTGTAGAAATGGCTTCTATTTATTTAGTTATATTATGTTGACAGAGTTAGCCAAACTAGGGCAGTGGATGGCTAGAGGTGGTATTCATACTGATTAGGTGAAATTTGGTAAGGAGAAATGAGAAGTTCCCCTTCTCATTTTGATAAGGGCATCAAAGGCCTACTGCTAGCTGGAAGAAGGGCAAAGACAGCAGAAGATAAGAGTAATGTAGGGATCCTGACTGCTGTAAAAAGAAAATTAATTATCTTTCCAGTGTGCTGAGATGGTGGTTACTGTGTCCTGTGAAGAAGGTTTAGATGATACTACTTTGATTACCTTGATAAGTGAAGAGGTGCTTGTAGACGACAGTGCTATGGACTGGAGAGGTGTTATGGAAAGGTATGATTCTGTATTGGAAAAAACTGAGTCAAGAAGCTGCTTCTCATTAGTGGTTATTAAAACTGGAAGAGGGGAAGAAATGTAGTGAGGAGAAACTAAAAGCTGATGCTGCCTGAAACTCTTACATAGAAAGATGCAGGCAGTAAGCCTGCTTAGTAGATTTCTGCTGTAGTGGCAGTTGAATGGGGAAAACATTAGAACGGTATTTAAAGTAGTAGAAAGTACCCATGGTAAGAGTTAAAACATTTTTTTCTTTGAACAGTTACTGTTTTGGGCTAAAATTGATAAATCTGTTAGGTTTTAGAACTCCAGAAATGTTCACTAATTAATTTGGCACAAAAAGTTTTTGTAATATGATTTCTGAATATTTCCACTTGTTAGAAATATTTTTGTTTTTGGTGGACAAGAAAAAAAAATGTTTTCATATGGAATAAATATTTCTTTGCTAACTCAAATTTGCAAAATGCATGAATAGTGACCATGCAATTCAAAGCTGCAGAGGTGACTGAAGCAGAAATTAAAGCATTTTTCAGATGAATATAATAAAATTATGAGACTGCTGGAAGAAAGAATGAATGATGCTAGTGGTCTGGGACATGAAAACTGGGGTTAACACTGAAATTTGTTAAAAACAAGCTCCAGCATATACCTTTATAATGAACTGGAAAATGAAAACAGACTCTAAGTCTGCCAGAAAGCCAGAACTATGTTAGTTTTGGGGAAGTGAAACGTATTTTATTAGTACTGTAATAAAAGAAGATGTTATTATGGGGAATGAGGGCATACTCTAAAAACCTGAAAGCTGAAATGTGCAAAATGCATGACAGAGTGACATCTTTGGTTTGGTTGTAAAGAAAGGGAAGGAAAAAGTAATGAAGGAAGTGAAACACAGATAGTTTTAGAAAATGCAATAATGTTAGAAAATGGGGAAATATGTTTTTTAGTGGATGAATGTACTGAAATTGAAAAGAATGATTTGGGGCAAGTTAAAGAAACCAAACAACGTAGGGCTTGTGCTGCAATAGAAATAGATATGAAGTATTAATGTAGGAAAATGAAAAAGAAAAAAAACTGAAGACAGTGAAAAGAGGTTGATCAAAAAGCATACATTTCTGTAGGGGATCATTTGTAGAAAAAGAAAGATCAGGGTGGTAACGAAAACTACAAAGAAAGAAAAGGGCTATTTTTTCAGTATTATCTATTAACACAAATGGTATAAAGAAAAAAGTAAGGCTCTTTGGGGTGTGCGAATGAAGTTGAAATCTGACATAAGATATCATCTGTTTATTAGATGTGACATTTCTGACTATAAAACAAGGGTTGCAGATTCAAATTTGGTGGGGGAGGGAAATCCTATGGAGAATGGGAAAAGAAGACTGTTATGTGATCGCTACATTAGTAAAGTAATGTTGAAGCAAAAAGTATTGGACATGAACATAGTAGAGAGAATGGTGGTAACTGATTACCATATCAGATGAAAGGTAGTAGGTGCAGCGATGCTGTATGAGTAGACAGGAATACAAGAAACAAGAACAATATCTGATAAGATGAAAATATGTTATGCTAAACATGAATATAATACTTTGGAGGATTTTAACTGCAATTTCAGAGAATGAAAGTAGAAAACAAATGGGGATGTGAAAAAAATGTTCAGAAGTAAATAGGTCATGCCTTTTTAACTACCGGGAAAGAAGGGGTCCATCTATAAGAAGGAATTTCTTTAAAGAACCAAACAAGGGAGCTGTAGCTGACCAAACAAGTAAATCCTGAAAATAGAAATAAGTCTACTCAAGTGGACGGCTTCAAGCACTTTAATGTTAAATGTTGAAAAAAGCACATAAAAACATATAAAAATCAAAAGTAAAACAGGAGAGATGAGCGCTTTCGCATCAACAAAGGATGCTTCATCAGATCTAAAGACTGCAACACAACAGCTCTATTTAATCAACTCAAAATTAGCGCCTGAGATCACATGACCTCAGGGGAGGTTTCAAAGGAACATTTTCGTTTAACCTTTTGCCAGCAGTTGCATGCAGTGAAGTAATCCATTTGGTTTCGAAGTTCTCAGTGCTTTTTCTCACATAACCACCCCTAATATTATGCATAAAGCTCCAAGCACCAAAAAGTTAAAAACATGATTAGAACCTTCATTTTTCACGTTTACCAAGTGCATTTCTATCATCACATCTATTCATACTGTAAACATGCTCTCTAATCCTATCTCTAAAATTACAATTTGTCTTTCCAACATAGTAACATTTACATACAATGCACTCAGCAAAATAAACAACATTCTGCGTATTACAGTCAGCATAAAAGTTAGAGTAAAATCTGCGGCCAGTAACTGGATGTAAGAAGCATTTACATTCAGTGATATACGAATAAACATTGCAACCACCACATCTGAACGTGCCTTTCACTGTCAGATTTGACTCTGTTCTCATTCCACCAGATTTATAACATAACATTCTCTTAATCGATTTGAAGTTTTTAAAGGTAAATTTAGGTTCACAGCCTACCACTTCTTTAAGCTTAGGGCCTGTCATAAGTATATTCCAGTGTTTCTTAATGGTGTTACAAACATTATATACATTATTAGAATAGCTCAATGATAGCCTTACAGTGTCACCCCCTATTTCCCTGGGTGTCTGCGTATTATTTGAGGCAGCACCAAAGTATGGTTGTGCTCTATCATGTCTATGCATCAACACTTCATCCTGTATCTGATGCACCTTATGTTCGCTATATCCTCTCTGGCAGAAGTCCTTAGCTAAAGTATCAAAGGAAGAAGTCTTTATTGTGCAATCTCGCATGTCTAAAGAACTGACCTCTCATTATATTTCTTTTCAGATACTTAGGATGCATACTTTGTGCATGCAACAGATTATTCTTCTTGCATGCCTTCTTGTAAATGGTAGTATTAATCACACCACCATCCTGACTAATATATACATCTAGGAGGTCCATGTCCACATAAGAAAAATTGTTTGTGAATTTCAAAAAAAGTAGTCATTCCACATAAATGTTGCACAAACTCTTGTAGAGTTCCTAACATACCTGCCCAAATTGAAAAAACATCATCAACAAAATGGGAGTAGTGCATTAAAAAAGGGAGATAAACATTCATCTCAGTAAATACAAATTCAGACTTCCAATGAGCCATTACCATATTGGCATATGTGTTTGCGCACATACCGTATTTTCCCGAAAATAAGACTGTGTCTTATACTTTCTCCCCTGCCGAAATACGCATTAGGGCTTATTATCAGGGGATACCTTATTTACAACAATCTATATTTATTCATTTATTCATGTACAAAAGTCAACATTTATTCATGTACACAAATCGACATTTATTCGTGTACAAAAATCTACATTTATTCATGTACACAAATCGACATTTATTCATGTACACAAATTGACATTTATTTGGTACTTTTCCATTATTGGACAACAGTTCTAGGTAACGTGTTAACAGTTGTGTGAGAATTCTACATAAACAGTGCAACAAACATTTCAACTTCAGAATATCTACACCTTGGCTTTCACAGTGCAATGTTTCATGCTTAACAGAAAATGCAGAAAAATCTCAATACACGTGTATTGGAGGAGGGGAATAAAACAGGTGAATAACTGCCTCTTTTTGAGTGGTGATGCTTTCTTTATTCCTTACTCAGTGATGGAAAGTCATAAAAATGAAATCTGGGAACTAGTGGCCTTACTTTGTAATTACCCCTTGATAATGCAACATTACCTTAATACAATAAAGGCAAAAAACTGACAAGAGCTTGCTGGCAGCTGAAAGCAGAAGCAATCAATTCTATTTCCCCGATAACGGAAAATTTATTCAAATACAGTCATGTCATCTTCTTCTGGAACATTGTCATAAGTCTCCAACCCCCGAATTCTGGCTTGAATTTCTTGTGACTCCATTTCCTGTAAAACCTTTGGCCCCAATCTGTCATGCCTAGCAATAGAGCTGTCCTTAAATGAGCACTGCTTGTCCATGTAGCCTGCTCATAGTGCATTGGTAACACAGCTGTCAGTGATTTTATCCCATGAATTCTTCACCCAAGTCACGACCTCTTGCAGGCTAGGCTTCACAAAGTTTCCATGCTGATTTCTCTTCATTCTATTTTCAATGTAGTCATTGAGTTCCATGTGCAAATGGTCCTTGAATTGGCTTGTTTATTGCAATATGAAGAGTCTGGAGATAGGCAGTCATTCCTATGGGATTCATTATTTGATCTATTCTTCTCTGTGCAAGGAAGTTCTTCATGTCTTTAGCGTGGTGAGTGCTGGCTGAATCCCAGACTAGCAGACGTCTTTCGCCACCTCGCAAAATAAGTGGCAGCATTACATTGATCCACTTCCTTATAACTGCTTGTGTGCACCAGGCTTTTTCGGTTTCAAGAATGTAAATGCCTGAGACATGTTCAATCTTATCTTTCTTGCCCTTACTAATGATTAGAGTTGGGGTTTTCTTTCCATCTAGATGAATTGCCAAAATACAGGTAACGTGCACTTTCGTAACCAGTGGAGGGAATGTAGATTGACGAGGCACCCCTCTAATCAATTGTTGTTTGAGATCCTTGGCCCATAAACACTGCAGTTTCATCCCTAGCAATCGTGTTGGAGACTTGGTATTTAGAAAAGTTGATGCCATTAACAAAGGACTTGAATGCAAGTGCATGTTTAATAACTTCAGTATCTTCCAGCTTGAACAGTGTTGTCGATCTTCTTAGAGACAGTTCATATCGCTGAAGGAAGCCATCCAGCCAATGTTGTGATGCTTTGAATTCTTCTGGGGATATTTCTAACTGTGGTGCCATTGCAAGGGCAAATGCTTGAATATCAGCCCTGTGCACAACCAAAGCCTTTGCTCTCCTGTTAGCAATGCATTCACAGATGATGTCTTCCAGCTCAAGAAATAATGGTTGCCAACCTGATCCACACTTGCACTTCTTAGTATTTCCATTGTCCACCTGTTGACTGAGGTTATTGTACTCTGCTCACCATTTTCAGACCATTCGGAAATCCAACTTCTTCTCTTTGCAGAAAGCCATCAGGTTCTTTCCCCGGGAGTCCTCCATGATTCCTTTCTTGTACTCGACAAAATAGTTCTTTCATTTTGCACTCATCTTGTCTGGGGGGGGGGGGGGTAATTGAAGACTTACAAGACAGGGGTGGCAACAAAAATGGCGACAGTTAAGAAGAAACAACCACACCCATTTGTTATCAAGTGAGCAAGTTTTATGTGCGTTGTCTGTACTTTGACCAATCAAAGTACACTTGCCAGTGTTTATGGGTCAAGGATCTCAAATGTCAAGTGTGAGTGAGGATTAGGGTTACAGTAAGAATTGTGGCGGCCTCCCAGGGAAAGAATCTTACGACTTTCTGCAAAGAGAAGAAGTTGGATGTCCGAATGGTCCGAAAATGGTGAGCAGAGTACGATAATTTAAGTCAACAGGTGTCAATAATATTATTATTTTATAATTCAACACGTCCGTGGTGTGTTGTTGACGATCTTAACTGGGGTTTATTTTTGGGGTAGGGCTTATATCAATACCACCCTAGAAAATCATGCTAGGCCTTATTCTCTGGTTAGGTCTTTTTTACGGAGAAAAATGGTAGTGCCCATTGCTACACCCACCTTTTGAACAAAATACTAAGCATCAAACAGAAACACATTATTGGTCAGAATAATATCTAACAAATAACGTATTAAATGTATACGTTCATGTGTATACAAAGAATTTTCATTCAGATGGCATCTAACCAATTCAATGCCTTCCTCATTCGGAATGGCCATAAACAATGAGACTATATCCCTTGTAACTAATAAATATTCATCAGTCTGATTCTTTACAGTCCAGTCAAACAATCTTTTCAAAAAATGACCTGTATCACGAAGTACAGTCTGAACTTTATCAATAATGGGATGTAACTGTTTGTCAACATAGATAGACATGGGTTCAGTGACCCAACCTTTCAACAATACTATAGGTCTCATAGAGGGGTTAATATATGTTTTGTGAACCTTAGGTAGTCCGTAAATCATGAGTATTGTAGGATGATCAACATTAAAATACTCATAAAGCTGCTTATCAATCAGCCCTTCTAATAGCAATTCATATACGTACGAGTAGACATTCCTGACCATCCTATCAACTTCATTACGTTCACAAACAACATATATATATATATATATATATATATATATATATATATATATATATATATATATATCTACGAGCGTCATTCAGCATTGCAGTCATTCATGCCTATCCATAACTACAATTCCTCCCCCTTTGTCGGCTAGTCGTATATACAAATCTTGTTTCATTATTAAATCATTCAAAATTTCCCATTCAGCTTTTGTCATATTAAAGTACTTCCCTTTCATTGTCCGTTCATTAAACATATTATATAGATCTTCTTCACAATCTTACTGAAAGCCTTTAGTAGAAGAACTGGAACAAATGTACTCAGCTTCCTAAACATGTCTGTGGAAGTAGTAGTTGTTTTACCATAACTCAGTTTCAATGCAATGTTCCTTATATGTAGCTTAAAGTCAAGCAGAACTTCATGAAGACTAGAGCCCTTCGCTGGAATAAACAAAAGGCCGTAATTAAGGATTAAAGAGCATGTTTACAGTATGAATAGATGCAATGACAGAAATGCACTTGGCAAACATGTGAAAAATGAAGGCTCTAATCACGTTTTTAACTTTTTGGTGCTTGAAGTTTTTATGCCTAATATTAGAGGTGATGATGTGAGAACAAGCACTGAGAACTTGGAAACCAAATGGATTATTTCACTGCATGCAACTGCTGGTAAAGGGTAAATGAAAATGTTCCTTAGAAACCTGTCCTGAGGTCATGTGATCTCAGGTGGTAATTTTGAGTTAATTGTAGAGCTGTTTTGTTGCAGTCTTTAGAGCTAATGAAGCATCCTTTGGTGATGTGAAAGCGCTCATCTCTCCTGTTTTACTTTTGATTTTTATATGTTTTTATGTGCTTTTTTCAACATTTAACATTAAAGTGTTTGAAGCTGTCTGCTTGAGCCGACTTATTTCTATTTTCTATAAGAGGGCATTTGCAAATATAAACTGATTTTAATAATGGGAAATTGATAGGTATATTAAACAAGTTTTTATTTTTCAGATTATAAGGCAATGTGTATCAGAATCTGGGGAGAATAATTACATCATTAAGGAAGACAAAACAATTAAGAGGAACCATAAATATGTAGTACATTAAATATAATTATGATAGAAAGAAAGAACTTATGTAATAAACATATAAGCACAAAGCCTTTTTCAAAGTTGGACAGAATGGAAGAAAGTTTATAAACAGAAGTAGGAAATGCCATATTTAAAGATAGAGAGGAAATGGCGTAGAAGTTGAAATTACATTTATATGGTGATGACAGGGAATTATGAAAGAACATGGGTGAGAGAGAGAGATATTTAAAATGAGAGAAAGAGTCAAGCACAATTAAGGTAAGAGATGTTAATGTTAAGAAGACAGGTGCATTCGGTAAAAGGAAAAAGAGAGAGAGCTGCACTTTTTTGTGCAGAAAACTGAAGATAGAAGAAAGAGAAATAATAGAGGCAAAGAACAATGAAGTTAGTAGTATAAGGAGTCAACAAGAAATAGTATGTTGTATTGAATAGGTAAAAATAAATATATGATAAGTATAAGAAATAGCAATGAAGTAGAATGGTAAACATAAGAAAAGTTGGAAGAGAAATGTTAGAAAGAGAGAGGCAACATTTGATGAACTGAATATAGTAATAAAAGTGGGAAATGCAAAATTGTACCTGGGAAATGTGGATTAGGGTATTTGGATATGTGAGAGGAGAAAAGGAATTTTTTTATCAAGCCATCTTTGCTGGCCAAATTGTTCTTCCCCACAAGTCCCATCCCTGCATATGCTCCAGTATTTTCATTCACTAAGTGGCAGCCTGCTCCAAGGAGGTACCCAGGCTACCTGCACAGGCTCTAATGGAGATCTGGTCACTGCAGGCAAGTGGGTGAGATAGGTCTACACAGAAACTGTTGTGTACCCCTGAAAGGATTTATTCTGTCCTAAGTCCCCATTCATTGTGTGACATTTCTCTCTGTGTCTAGGCAGGTGATGGGAGGATCATGCTAAGGGTATGCTTTGTTCCTGTCATATAGTGGTTATACCTTCTCTGTCCCTTCATCCTCCTGCCTAGCATCACTTATACTCTGAGTCCTGGCCTCTACTAGGGCTTATTGGCTGATGCCATCACAACTTCTCCCCTAACAAGCTAGACATGCCCATCATCTCTTTAACTCCATCAGTCACTCAAGCCACTAATCAAACACAGGTCACCAGAGCTTCATTCCTTTCTACAAGTGGAATGACTAAAGAAAGTGTTTTTAGTGGTATTAAAGGAGTGGCCTAAGAAAATATTTAAAAGACAAATAAATGTATAAAGGAATAACAGCATCTTTTTGGGAGAAAGAGAAATATGTTTTGAGCAATTGGCATCCAATTACACTGTGTAATATAGATTATAAAATGATAATGAACCTATTACAAAAAATGGTGCACCTAAAGGATAGGTATTACAAGAGGGAATGTATGGGATCAATGGTGAAAATGAAGGTGAAAAATGAATAACTTTATTAAATAATTAATAGCATAAAGAAGGGAGACTGTGAGGCTAGACTTGCACAATGTGATATAGTCAAAGCTTTTGACAATGCACAACATGACCATAAGTGATTTGGAGGAAGGTGGTTAAATTTTTGCAAGAGATGTATGGTATTATTTAGTATTAGTAAATGGAGAGATTAGTGAGAAGGTGAGGATGTCTAAGGGAGTGTGGCAATGTTGTCTATTGAGTGTAGTTTTGTTTATTATGATAGTTAATACATTCTGTCAGCTTTGTAACTTGTCAAGCTCTAACAACATTTTAATTAACCAAAAAAATGTTATGGTTTTTGGAACCCTTAAAATTACCCAGTATTCCACCTGTTCATCTAACTGCTCTCAGTGGTACCTGTATTCAAGATGTTGTTGAAAAGAGATACCTAGGCCTTAGTCTTGACCCAACTCTTCTTCACAAAATATAGAGACATTATATCATTTTTAAGTTAGTGTCAGTACACGTCTGCAAGTCATATAATTTTCCTTCTGTCATTGGTAAATGTGGTTTTGCTCATAGAATCTCTTGTTCTTTCAAATAAATTGTAATTATATTCTGGTAATATGCTGTACTCAGAATATCTAATGTAGATGTGTGCCTGGTTTGTATCTGACTTTCAGGTTATATATCATTAGATCCAGCACCATTGTTTCTATTTTCACACATCTTGTAGAATGTTTTCCTGAATATGCTTTGCAAGGGTTTATGATCTGTTTCTAGTTGTAATTCTTTGCCATGAATATATCATGACACTTTTCAAATTCAGTAGCGTTAAATTCATTTCTTTATTTGATTATATCTATTGCTGATCAGTAAATATTCTTGACCCATATATAGTGTCTGTATTTTGTAAGATTACACCTTCTATAGCATTCTGACTTGCATCCACAAGTTTATTTACATCATAATACTTCAACATATGTGATTCTATTGCTAGTTTACTGAGCATTTCAAAACTCTTTTCTTGTACACAGCTCTATTTGCTTGGCGTGTCTTAACAAAATTGGATTATTTACTTTAACTACTTCAATGTAGGTGTTTGTGTTACTAGTTTCATGAGCATTTAAAAACTGTTTTACCATTCATAGCTCCAGTTACAGGCATAGTTTTCTCAGATGCACACTTTGTAAGATACTGCAACATTCAAAGAAACCTCATTAATGGCTGTTTATCATCTGCCCATTAGCATTACTACTATGACTTTCTCTCAAGTCTGGCTTAATTTAGAATGACAGATATATTTCAGACTTGTCATTTTATTTTATAGTTGATTTTATTCAGTTTAAAATTATGCTGTCTCCATCTGTTCACTGGTTGCATCAGTCTCCTGTCTTGCTCTTCTTTTGTCTGTCCCACATTAGCAGATCATAATTATGTTCACAACTTATTTTTTGTCTTCATTTATTTATGCAGATATTCCCTGAAGTAATTTTAGTGATGAAAAAATACAAAACATAAGTCTAATAAATCTATTGTTTGCATAGAGGTATATTAAAAATTCATAAATCAGAACTTTCTTTGTCTAGCTTTCTTTGCCAAAATACCTGGTTTATAACAAACATAGCAAAGAACTTAGCACTGGGCAAAACTGACACTGCTTCCTCATCCCAAACCCATGAGCAATGCTCTGTTTGAATTAGCTCATTTTTATCTTTCAAATGAATAGAAATGCAGCTCGCATCCTTCTTTACAACATTGGCCATATTATTCACCCATTTTGCTGTTTCATCTTGTTTCTTAATAATACCTACACTTTTCATTTACTTTGATTCCTGTTCATTTTTACCCCTGATAACTACTGGCTCCTTTCTTGAAGTATGCATTTCTACTGGCACAGCATTTGGAATATGGCATTCCTTCCCCCTGCTACTACTGTGTTAAAGTCCCAGTTATCCTCTATTACTCATTCTCTCCAGGGGGTCACAGCTGTTGAGGGAAACCTTGGACATGCCCATTCACCAGGTAGACCCCATTCCTCTAGATGTGAAAACCTTTAAATCTTTATAAGCTAGTGTCTTTCATAACTGAGCAGGGTTGAAAAAACAATGGGGCCATCATATTGTGGCCAGCTTTTTTTTTCTTTTAAGCCTTACCTCTCTCTGATGTGTTGAGTCAACATCACCAAGGGTGTGCAATGTTGCTTCAAGGAACCTGTCCCAACCTACATAGTAATATGCTTTCATACTGTCTGCCCCATACATGTTAGCACCAAAGCCTGCACAGCTTCAGTATAACCACCAGTACTGTTATACCACAGTCATGTGCCCAAGCACAATGCATAGCCTTATGAGCAGACCAAACCTTGTAATTTGTCTCCCCTATACTGGCTCATACAGGTGTCTGAACCAGTGGTTGAACCTGGATTGCCTGGGTCATAGTCAAGACTTTATCCTTCTATACAAGTGAAGCTGATTTGAGGTATCATATTCTGACAAGCTTTCCTACCTGCAACTAAATCAGCATAAACCACGATACAAAGTAAAAAATCTAAATCAGCATAGTCTTAAAAGGTTTATTGATGTAGTGCCACTTTGCTTTTTGATTTCAAGCACTTAACCCTTTCCTTTATAATATTGCACGCAAATGTCACATTTTCTTATTGTGCTTCAGCAACATGCAGTTTATTTGAAATACTCTCAATTTTTCTTGTAGCATCCTTGTAAAGTGTTCCTTTCTGCCACAGAGTCTACAAAACTAAGTACATACTGGTTAATTATTCTCTTGTAAGTATTCTCTTGTGCGTATAGCACATCAGGTGTATGGGTCTTGAATTTCAGCTACACCATACTTCCTGTGCACCTCTTGACCCTTTTTTTCATCACCAGTCCCATTGTCCATTTTCATTTTATATTTTACTTTTGACTTATTATTTGACTCATATTTTATCTTACATGCTTCCATTTCCTTAGTTATTTCTGTTTAGTCTACTTGTAATTCCACTCATTTTTCAAACTCACATCTTTAGGAAAGATCAAGTCTGTCTCTTATTTGACTATTTTTATACTGCAAGTTCTTCTGTTTCATATTAGTAAACCATGTAGTACATGAGTTTTACAATCTGGATCTATTTTTTGTGCAGTAACCTAGCCATCTATAGTTTCCATCTAACTCTACTACCTTTTAAAGAGTAAATTTCAAATAAATGACAGATGTTTTTCTATCTTCACAATAACTTAATAACTTGTGAATTTAACTCTTATTGTTTCTGTTTTTTTTTCCATTTCTTCAAATGTAAACAAGTTGCATAACATTTAAGGTTTCTTTTCCCTTTGATATGCAGAAGTATGGCACACTGTACATTTTTAGGATTCCAGAGTATTCTGCTCACATTGAGGAACAAATCAAGTGTCTAGATCCACTGAATCTAGTTTTCTATGAAATGTGTCTTGCAGTGACAGAATTCCTAGTGTTTGCATTTAGCCCATGTTTTCTTTTAAAGAACAAAATACTCTGAAGACTTCTTATGAGCTATCTTATTTGTTTTTGTTTGTTTGTTATTGGGAAGTGACTTGGTCTGTAGCTGCTCTTTGGACATAGCTGATGCCTTAAGCACAAAATTCTGATACTGTTTCCACTTTAACTGATCATTTTTAAGTGTTTTTCCACTGTTGAACTGTTGAGGGCTACACACTCAAGTGCGATAGCCATTTTTCTTCTTTAATAGTGTTTGTTTTACTGTATCTGTTTTAATTTTTGAAAAAAAAAAGTCCTATCTCTCTACTTGTTTCCTGCCTTTCTATAACCAGTAGAGTCCGGTTTTCAGATTTTGCTGAATTCTGGGCTGTTTTGTAGTTTCTGTGTTGCCCAGATCTTACTAAGATAGAAGGAAGCTTCTCTGTTCATCAGTGAGAGTGGTGAGCTTTGAGCAGCCTATCTGTCGCTAGAGGAGTAGTTTCAGCTCAGAATCTGGTGTTTTATTGGACATTTTGGGCTATTTCTATCCCTTTCATATTTCTGTTTAAAAACCCGTGTTTGAGCAGTTTTGAGCATTGCACACCACCATTTAACTAGGGTTAAACTATTTCTGGTGCCAGAAAGTCTGCTCTTCTAATTTTTCCTTATAACTAGCCAGTTTTCTAGTTTTAGCACTCAAAACTGTTTCCTTGTGCTCAGCACTTCTTCAAAACTCATTGCAAGCACTAAATAATCTACAAATTACTGCAGCACTCAACTTTCCTCACTTGTTAGGAGGAAAACAGATTTTAGTACTTAAATTAATAAGCACCTATCCAGGCATGGCTAAGGGTCAGCTCCCGGTATTTTTCCCTGTCCACCTGATGAATATGGGCATCTTGGGGCAATGTAGCAGTTGCCTTATGTGCATTGACAACCCTCTCCTCCTACCACCCAACACTACAAGCTGTGAGAGGTGCACTTATATAGCCAAACTGGAAGCCAAGCTCTCTCCAGCCAAGACTGTACTAGACAGTCAAGAGGAGAAGGTAAACACCTGCACCACACCACACTCAACACATAGTCCATCAAAACCTACACCACCTAAACCCACACATAGTAACACAAAACACACACCTACATTCACAAAGGCTGTCAATAAAAATCTGCCCAAATAACAGAGACATCCAAAGCTGAAACTCAAGCAACCACCACCCCTCAACACAAACCCAATGACACATAGCCCACAAAATCAGTGTTTACTCAACCTCAGCCCATAAGGCAAAACAATGTACCCAACACACTAGTCATAGGTGACTCTATAGTAAGGCACACTGATATCCCAGTCACCAGGCGAAACAAGGAAAAAGTTACTGTCAGCTGCCTGTCAGGTGCCAGGATCCGTCACATAATGCAAGCATTCAGGTCACTCCACAACAAGTACAAATATGACTCTGTCATTGTCCATGTTGGTGTGAATGACCGGAGATGTACCTCCCTGGACTACATGAAAAGAGACAAAGAGGAGCTTTCGGATCATGTAGCCCAGGCAGGTATGACCCTAGCCCTGTGTAGCATCCTGACATTGCCCAGAATGATACCACAGTACAAGGAGAAAATGATTGACTTCAACAATTGGCTAAGCTTCTGGTGTCATTCTAAGGGGATCCACTGTCTGTCTGCCTGGAACGGCGTGACCGATAGACCACAATGCTTTGCCAGAGATAGCCTGCACCTGTCGCCCCTGAGATTCCGGATACTGGCTAAGGCTCTTGCCACCACTATAGTGCCTTTTTTAGACAAGGTTCAAATGACAAACTCACCACTGTAGCAGGTATAAGCAAGCAACATTTGAGGATAATGCTATTCAACATTATAAAACACTTTAACACCAAAATAAGAAAAAAACACACAGCAGCAAAGTTAGTAGGTAGATTCTTTACTTACACCACAAAATCTGGTAATGCTACTCAATGCTAGAAGTCTAAACTTCAAAATGCACTCACTCGAGGCACTCCTTAAAATGGAGAACATCGACATCTGTGCAGTGACACAGACCTGGTTCAAGGCTCCAGAGAGCACCCCTGCATTACCTGGCTATAACTCATACCACACCTTTTGGCCACCTAATCTGGACCAAAACACTAAAGGAGGAGGAGGCATATCCATATTCATTAAGGATATCCACACCTCCAGGCTAGTTGCTCAATATAATGCATCTGAAATTATCCAAGTGCAGCTAACACTGGCAAAGACTGCAATCCAAGTTGTAGCTTGTTACAGATCCCCCGCCATGTCCCAGGATGCCCACTCCACGTTTCCTGACATACTGGATGATATTAAGGTACAGCCCAATGCCCTAATAATGGGTGACTTCAACTACCCCACCGTCAACTGGGAAAACTACTCATGTACTAACACATTTGCTCAATACTTTCTGGAATTCATAAATTCCAACACCCTGGATCAGCTTGTCCATACCCCCACCAGGGACAGCAATATCCTGAACCTGGTCATTACCACTATGGGCAACATCAGAGGTCAACTCTTTGCTGGTCAGATCCAACCACAAGCTAATCACCCTAGACATCAATATCCCCCCCACCCCCAATTAAGGAAGCCACCGTAAAAAACTTCTCCAAAGCCAACTTCATGCTTCTTAAGACAGGAGTGGCAAGCTTTACGACACCCATACAGATGGAAAATAGAGGTACGACTGCTGAATCCTATACAAATGCACTGTATAAGCACATACATGAGTGCATGGATCGTGCCATCCCCAAGGGAACCAAGACGCTATCCTCCAAAAAAGGAATGAAATCTGGTGGTCCCCTGCCATAAACAAACTCTACAACAGAAGAAAGAATCTGTTGCAAAAAAAAAGAGTAAAAATCTCCTGATTGCAGGAACTCCCTGGTCAGCCTCAGTAAGAAGCTGAGATCCCTCATAAAATCCTCCAAAGCTAGTTATGAAAATAAAATCACCACTGATTCTAAAGACAACCACAAAGCATTCTACAGCTATGTCAAGAATCTCAATGGAGACACTCCGGTCTGCTCTGAGCTACAGCACAATGGCACTAGATATACAGAACCAACTGATATTGCCAACATCCTGGCAGATAGGTTCAGTGCAAACTTCACCCCTCCCTCACCCTCAAAAGGGCCCATCACTATACTGGAAGAATACAAAGCCCCTGTAATCATGGCTGCAGAAGTAAAGACCACACTCTCCAAAGCCAGGAACACAGCATCCATGGGACCTGTAAACATCCCAGGCTACGTTCTGTATGAACTACAGAACAAACTGGTACCCCGCCTAAGTACCATGTTCAGTCATAGCCTCACTTCAGGCTTTGTGCCTACTGAATGGCGCACAGAGATGGTTATCCCACTCCACAAAGGGGGCACCACCACGGACCCTGGGAACTACTGCCCTATTAGCCTGACAAGTCTGGTTGCAAGGCCGTGGAACATATAATTTTGGAGCTTATAAACAAGGACATAGCTAACCTCCAAACTCTGGACCTCACTCAGTTTGGGTTTGTAAAAGATAGGTTATGCCTCCTAAACCTGATTGACTTCTTTGAAGCAGTCACCAGAGCCGTGAACGAGGGTAAGGTGGTGTACACAGCCTATCTTGACCTCATCAAGGCTTTCAACACCACCCCCCACTCTGGAATTATAGATAACCTTCAGAAACAGTTGAAACCAATACAAAAGTTTCAACTGTTTCTGAAGAAGTCAGCTGATTGAGCTGACGAAAAGTGCTTAAAACTCTTTTGGTAATAAATGTGTTACTTGGACCGTTGGTTGTTTCCGAACCTGTTTTTTGTTTTTACTAGTTGTTTGCCTTGTTACTTTGTAATTATAGATAACCTCACTAGACTGGGCATAAATCCCTATGTCACAAGATGGGTGGCCAACTGGCTCACTGACAGAACCCACACAGTGAAAGTAGCCAACTCCAAATCCAACTTCAGACCAGTGACAAGTGGAGTACCACAGGGCTCAGTCCTGGGTCCTCTCCTGTTTGGCATATACTTCTCAGAAGTCCAGGCTAATACAGCAGGTCTTTGGCTAATGAAGTTCACAGATGGCTGCAAACTAGGTGCCATAATAGAATCACCTAATGATGTGGACATTCTACAAAGGGGCCTCACTGAGACTGATGCTTGGTGTCAAAGTCATGGCCTCAAGCTCAATGCCAAGAAGTGCATTGTCATCCCCTTTGGGAAAAACACTGTACCCATGAACTACCACATAGGCAGTAGCCTACTAAACACCAAAAGTGTGATAAGAGTCCTTGGGACACAGGTGGACAGTAGTCTCTCCTTTGATAATCACATACGCCGCAGTAGTCAGGAAATCCTTCTATGTGGCACACCTCATCACAAAGGGGTTCACCTCCAGAAAAAAAAAGAGGTCATTGTTCCTCTCTACTCATCCCTCATCAGACCCATTATAGAGTACAACGCCCCATTTGGCATGTACCTCGCAAGACATCTACAACAACTACAAAGGCCACAGAAATACCTCACTAAGAGGATTATCAGCCTCAAACAGATGCCATATGCAGACTGTCTCAAAAAAACTCCAGCTCTACTCCTTCGCTTATCGCCTTCTCAGAAATTACCTCTGCCTAACATACAAAGCCATGTCAAACCCAGATCTGTTGGACATGCTACACTTAAAGAAGCCCCAATCCCTCCAAGCCACATGCTCCAGGGACCTAAACCTTGCCACTACAATAAACAGAACATGCTGGAGGGATAGATTCCTGTCCCAAAGACTTCCTATTCTCTGGAACAGACTACACATTCATGTCAAGCAAAGATCCTCATTAGCCCTCTTTAAGAAAAATCTAGACAATTGGATGGGAAATAGGAAATTCACCCCAGGGATCACTTCTGTGGCTCTGCTAGACAGGGGCACAGGAAAATAACTTTCTTGGGTGACGAAATCCAGGGAACTTTTTTGGCTAGGCTTATATAGGCCTCAGGGCCAATGGCCTAGTACCTACCTATGAACCTATGTATAACACAACATAAAGTAAAAGATTTGATAATACCATAGGGTGGCACAGTAGTGCAGTGGATAACATTGTCACCTTACAGCAAGAGGTTCTCCCAATTTGATTCTTTGCTGGGGTGCCTTCTTGACAGAGTCTGTATGTCCTCCCTGTGTTCACGTGGGCTTCCTCTGACTGCTTTAGTTTTCTCCCACATTCCAAAGACATGCATTAGGTGGATTAGTCACCCTAAATTGGCCGTAGGTGTGAGTGTGCATGTGAGTGTGTGGTGAGGAAGAACAGATGTGGCAGTGGTAGCCACCCAGTGGTGTGAACATTGGCTCTAGATGACTGTCACTGTTAAATGGATACCCAACCCCCTGCTTAAATAGGGGAAAAGGAGTTATGGATGGATGGATGGATTTGACAATACTATAGCAGAGTTAATGATATTAATGAGTATAAAAATGAAAAATAATAATAATATCGTATTTCATAGGTGAATATTAGGCTAACTGCCCTTGTGGCCATCTTAAGCCTAGTTGATTGGTCCATTAGTTCAAATTTCCATTATCCATTTCCAAGGTCTATAACTGTATACTACCCATAGGACAGTGATCAGCTCTGGGTGAGATGATACTCACTTCTAGGGTAATACCAATGAATATTTATAGGAGTCATATTGTAGGAAAGAGCATTTAAGTGCTGCCTCTGTCCATAAGTAGTACAAGGGTTAATCCTTGGGTACATTTCCTTATTCCCATCCAAAGATCCAGGTTATGCTTAAATAGGGATAGGGATGAAATCTGCTTTACATGGATAGGGATTCTGTTCCAGAGTTATGTTAACCCCAGACAGATATTCCTGTCTCTCCAAATTGTTCTGCTTAAGATACAGAATAGGTAAGTCCCTAAAATAAATATTTCTGATACCATTTGACTTGTAGATGTGCAGCAGGTCCATTAGTATAGTACAGATCCCCTCTCAGCAGTCTGTAGGATACCAAATACTGTGGCAATCCTTTGAAGCAGTCCATGTAGGACATATATTTTAGGCTCTTTATTCTGTTTGTGACAAAAGTCTGTGGGCATTTGAGTTTTTGCATATGCCTAACCAGATACCTGCCATGGGGACCATTATACTCAATGGCTGCCTGATAAGAGCAGAGAGCAAAGGGAGACAATTATGTCCCTTTGCTTATAAGATGCACAGCACAGAAGGACCTTCTTACCACTGTGAACACATGTTGGTCGATTGTTAGGTCACAGTCACATATTTTCCCAAATCCCGAACAACTCTTAGGGGTGTATTGTCAATATAGTAAATTGCCAGAATAGTGGATTAGAAGTACCAGTAGCTTTGGTCACCACCAACAAGCTAAATAAACATGTAGTACATTATAAAAAAATACAAAGTGTGATAATGAAGTATTAAATAAAAATCAACAAACGTCAGCTGTATAAGACAGTATTTATTCAAATAAATAATAAAAAAAAGCTGAGTGCTTTCCTCCCATTGATACAGAACTTCATCAGAGTAAAGAATGCTTCCACCACACCAGTATATATAACCTTTAGGATTCCACCCTCTTTATCAACTTCAAATTAGAACCAATAATTGAATCAGAGGAAAATTGACTTGAATACTAAACCATGTTGCAAAAATAGACATATAAAACCCCCTATATTAAAGCAACAAATGTTAAAATACTTATGCCCATATACTTCTAATGCATTCAAAATAAAAACAATGATTATGTATCAATCCATACATATAACACATTAATATCAATGTAAAAAAGCATTATTTCAGTTAATATATTTTAATTTTAGGAAACTGCTCATATTAATTTGATCATTTAACCCCCCTGGCCCTATAGTCTTCATTTTAAGCTGCCATTCAGTCTCCTTCTTTTCTAATATGATTTTTAAAGGGCCCCCTCCTAAGTCATTCTCAACCGTATCCACTACAAAAAAAAAATGAGTGCCCATCATTACTCTGAATATGTCTCCAAAGCACATTTTTAAAATCATGTTTCTTAATAGCTCTTACATGTTTGTATATCCTCTCTTTTATAGGCAGGTTGGATAATAATGACATAGAAGTTTTGAGAACTTTGATGGAAGTTATTTTAGAT
The DNA here is from genome assembly GCF_019279795.1 of Protopterus annectens. Classification (NCBI taxonomy): domain Eukaryota; kingdom Metazoa; phylum Chordata; order Ceratodontiformes; family Protopteridae; genus Protopterus; species Protopterus annectens. The sequence continues at coordinate 1,375,076,461 of NC_056741.1, read as the reverse complement.
AACAACTACTTATGGTTTGATGGATGTATATATATTAAAAAAAATGGAGTAGTTATGGGACAGCATGTGCCCCCATTTTTGCAAACATCTATTTAGCATACTGGGAGGAAAATTATGTTTTTTACTCTGAATTCAAAGATGACTGCGGTGGTGGTGCTGCAGTAGCGTTGTCGCCTCACAGTAAGACGTTGTCCTGTTTAATTCTCAGCTAGAGCGTCTTCTGTGTGGAGACATGCGTGAATGGGCGTACCTTCATTGTGCGTCAGAGCTGGCAACTCGGCATGTAAAAATCTGCTGCCAATCATTAGCGGACTGGAGTTCTGCTGTGGTGACCCCTAACCGGGAAAAGCCGAAAGACACATACTCTGAATTCAAAGATGCCTGGACTTTATACTTTTTTTTTGGATGATATAGTCCTTTTTTGGAAAGATACAGAGGAATAGACTACATTAATATTTCTGGTATATTAATAATTTGAACATTTTTTTTTTTAATTTAGGTTAAACATATCCTATGACCATTTATGTTACCTGGATGTTAAAATCTCAGTTGACCAGGTTAACAAATGCTTTTTGAGTAATTTGTATAGAAAACCAACCTATTCCAATGCCTTACTCCACTTCAACATTTGCCATTCTATATGACAAAAAAGAGTTTGGGTCAAAGGGCAATTGGTGAGGTTGGCGAGAATGATTTCATCACTAGAGACCTTATTTGAGGAAGGGAAAAAATTAAGGGCTATGTTACTTAACAGAGGCCACCCCAACCCTTTCCTAGAGAAAATATTCAATGAGGTGTGACGATGTGAGATATTGCCAGCCATGACAGGAGAAGTAGGGCAGTGAATATGTAAAATATGCCAGCACAGCTAGCTGGAATTTTGTAAAGCATTATATGTCATTTGTATATCAAACTGATTTGTACAGATGCTGGTGTTCAAAAATGTATTTGTAAAGTTGCTTGTGTTAAAATGTATCAATAGTGTGCCCTACTGGACAGAAAATAAATATACATGTATTATTGTGACTGTTTAAAGGTATATGTTTTAACAGAGGATACTGAAAGAGAAGAGGATAAGCTCAGTCCCAGCTAACTTTGGAAAATAGCCAAAATTAAATTAGGCCATTAAGATTGTATCTTACAGTTCTGATTGCAGCCAGAAATGAAATGTCTCTAAGAAGCTTGGCTTAGTAGCTCTGTAGGAGTAGACTTGGTAAAATTGTTTTATGTCTACCAGGAGCTGCAGCAGATCTTAGCAAAGCTCTATGTGTGTGTATTATTAACACATAGATGCTAAATCCTGGCAGCTTCTAGACAAAGGGGATATTGTGGGAACCAGAAGTCAGGTGACCAGATTTGGTGTCATCCTGTAAGCTATATCAGAAATAATATTTAGATATTATATTGAGAAGTCTCTCAGTCAAACTGGGCAGTCCTTTTCTTGGAACCTAACACAGAAGGATCCCTCACTTACTTCATCATACCTTGCACTAGTGAACCAAAGAATAGTAACTCTTTAGATTAGTCAGGAAAATATAGTGAGATTAGTTAAGTACTGTTTTTCTGTATCGGAGTGAAGCTATTCATCTGTGTTATTTTAATATTTCCTGTGGTTGAAACTCTAGTGTTTACTGTAAATAGATATTTAGTATTTTCATGTTCTTTTATTATTTATTATTAAATGTATTTATCTTCTCATTGCGGCTGGTCCTTTTAGAAAATATTTAAGTTTTGAGACCATTTGCAAATATTTATTTGATGATAACTCTGGCCACTCCTGAAAGCCTTGCTGTTTGGTCAACATTACCATTTGTATTAATATTAATTTCACTCATTATAATTGGATACCCTTTTAAGACCCTTATAGTAACTGACTGGTGGCAGTGAATTTACCTTATAGTCTGGGCAAAGCTGGTAGAGTGGGTGTTCAGTGCCAGCCTTTCCCAGGTGTGTGTGAAAATTAATTCTCAGAGAGTGTGTGTGTCAACTACTTAAGCAGGGACACGAAGCACTGGTTTCACAGAGAGAGTGCTGGAGGACTTGGCTTAGACACTCAGCTGAGGACTTAACTCTGCAGCTGTGCCAGTGAGAAGCCTTATTGGGGACCCGGTGAGAGCCAAAGAGAGAAAAACCCAGACCCTGGGTTGAATGCGTTCCCTGCGTGCTCTTAAGGGAAATTGTGCTTGATGCAGAGAATTCTGCATCTGAAAATACTGAATATATCCATTTGTATTCCAAGTAAACATCCCTTTCCGGTGTCAATAGTGAGGATTCAGGCTCCTTTATTACTGGCCCAGAGTGGGGACGTCACATGCTGGTGAGCAGTGGTGTGGATATTAATTGAATTTCTGCAGCCTGTAGGCAGTTGTCACTAAAGGTGGGCATACTCTCAAGCCACCACAAGGTAAACATTCAGACTTTCATTTTACAACAGTTCTATTTAATTGTTTTGTTAGTTTACTTTAGTCAGGGAAAGAAGGCAAATATATCAGCAGAAGATTATGGGAAGCTGAAAAAGAACCAGTTGGCGAAGGTGTGCTAAGCCAAAGGACTGATGCATGCCAACCTGACTAAAGAGGAAATTATTTTAGCCTTAGTCGCAGCTCAGACCAGCAACCAGGAGGATAATCAATCTGTTGATGGGAATTTGCAGCCCTCAGAAACAGGACAGTTCATATTTTTCTCTGAGGACTTAAAAATCTGTCTTGAGTTCAAGAGACTTGAACTGGAGGCCAAAAGTTTGGAATAGAATCAGCAGAGAGACTGCAGCATTTGAAGGCCAAAGAAAATGAGAAGCAGTGTCAACATGAGAGGGAGATGCTAACTCTTTGCCAGGGTCATGGAGGTAATGGGGAAGGGAATACCTAAATCCCAGAAGCAGTAAAGGTCAGCAAATTTCTTCCACAATTTACAGAGAGTGATAATTTTGATAGTTTTATTCATATATTTGAAACAGTATGTACACAGTATAATGCTGACCAAGGGCTCTGCGTATGGTTCTTGACCTCCTTACTCCATGGTAAAGCTGTAACTGCTATTTCTAAGTTGTCTAATATTGATTGTTTAAATTATGATAAAGTCAAATGTTGTTTACTTGAATGCTTTAAATTAACACCTGAAGTTACAGAGAAAAAGTTTTGTGACCATAGACACAAGGCAGATCAAAGTGTGTGTGTGATTATATTGCTGAGTTAAGCACTTATTTTCATAGGTGGGTCAGTGGGTGTCAGGTCACCACTTTTGAAGGGCTGGCAGACCTTTTGCTGAGGGAACAAGCCCTTAGCACTTTGCCTAAGGACATGAGAATCTGGTTGGCAGACCAAGAATGTAACTCTGCAGATGAGCCTGTGAAAAAGGGGATATCTGCTTAGCAAGCAGGGCATCACTGCACAGGAAGGGGATACCCAGTGCTGCACATGGATATAAGAGAACCCATTGCAGGCAGTCTAAACTAGCCCAACAGAGTTCACCAGTAACAGGGGAAGCCACTAGTTCAGGTACATGGTCAGGATCTAGGGTTAAATGTTTTAAATTTAACCAGTGGGGCCATTTATCATGTAGATGTCCATGGAGGCAAGGTGGGGAACAAAAAGTGGGGGAGCCAGCAAGTGGAAATAACAGTTTGTCAGTAGTAAGTTGTCTGGAGACAACAGGGGTACCAAACTGTCACAAGAGGTTATATCTTACCTTAGTGGATGGAAAACAGGCCACTGCTAAGAGAGACACAGCCTCTGACATAACCATTATGAAGCTTGCAGTGGTTAAAGAGAAGCAGTACTTGTTAGGACAGTCCACTCCAGTCAGAGCTTTAGGAGGGACTGCATTCCAAATGTCTTTGGCCAGGATTCACTTGACTGGGAGGGTGGGAAAGGAAGCAAGCAAGTAGGTGTATTTGAGTATATCCGTGCAGATGTCTTGATAGGGAATGATTTTGATAATGCAGTACCTTGTCTGCATGCAGTTACAAACAGTCAGGCTTGGAGACAAGCATGTGGGTCTGGTAGCCTGGGGGAGACTCAGACAGACACCACACCTGAAGCCAGGGCTGGTGGTGTGGCTATTTCAGGGAGGGAGTTACCTTGTAACTGTGAGCCTGAAGGTGAGCCACAGCTGCTACTAGGTACTGATTTTCCCTTGGACAGAGTGACTGCAAGGACAGAGGTGAGTGGTAGTACCCATGCTGATAGTGAGGCACCACTGTCAGACGATACCAGACTTCCTGTGGAAGGGGAGCTGGGAAGACTCACAAAAGTAGACCTGAGACAGGCTCAGCTCTCAGACCCTTAAGTACAAGGCTTGGGGGCAGTAGCTAAGGAGGTACCTGATTCTCAAGGAGAGGAAGAATCTGTATACTGAACAAAGGGCTACTGTAAAGGGAGTGGACCCCTGAGGGAGGGCTAGAGAGTGAGCTAATATAGCAGTTGGTAGTACCTAGAGCCTACCGCCTGGCACTTCTAGCCATAGCCCATGACATTCCTTTAGCAGGTCATATGGGCTTAAAGCGAAAAAAGAGATGTATTATGCAGAACTTTTATTGGCCTGGGAGTGCAAGGGATATAACAGGGTGCTGCAGGATCTGTGAGCAGTGCCAAAAAATATGCAAAGCAGGAGACAAGGTCAAAGCTCCTTTGATGCCTTTGCCTGTGATTGAGGAGCAATTTCAGAGGGTAGCTATGGATATTGTGGGGCCTCTGAGTACTCCAAGTTTCACAGGGAATAAATATATCCTGGTGTTAGTAGAATATGCCACTAGGTACCTTGAGGTAGTGGCTCTGTCCTACATTGAGGGAGAGAAGGTGACAAATGCTTTGTTACAGATTTTCAGCAGAGCAGGTTTCCTGAGAAAAATACTGACTGACAGAGGTGCCAATTTCATTTCAGACATGCTGGCTTGTTTGTGGAAGTCCTGTGGGGTGAAGCACCTAAAGACCACCCCTTACCACCCCCAGACTAATGGTCTTTTGGAGGGGTTAAGACCATGCTACAGGCATTTGCAGACCAGTTTGAATAAGAGTGGGACAAATATTTGCTTCATCTGCTATTTGTATACAGAGAGGTACCCCAGGAATCCACAGGCTTTTCACCCTTTGAGTTGCTGTATGGGCATAGGGTGAGGGGGCCTTTAGATTTGATTCATGATGAACGGGAGGATGAGTGTGAATCCCACAAGGAGTCTGTTGTGGCATATGTTCTAAACCTCAGGACAAGGCTTAGGGAGCTCTTGGGCTTGGCCAAGGAGAACCTGGAAGGAGCCCAACAGCAGAAAAAGGTCTGGTATGACCAGAATGCTCGAGCCTGAGAGTATGCTGTAGGACAGCAGGTTATGGTTCTCATTCCTGTCAGATACAATAGGCTGCAGGCAGCTTGGGGAGGGAACCTTCAAATTGGTAAGGAAGGTTAGTGATGTTAACTACATGGTAAAACTGCTAAGTAGGAGGCAAGGGCACAAATTTTACCATGTTAACATGATGAAACCTTATCATGACAGGGAGGCCCTTGTGCTAAATATTTGCAGTAGAGAAGGAGTCTGAGAGGGATCTATCAATACAGCAAAACAGCCAGCAAAATGCCAAGTTCCTGTGGTGGAGCCTAGGCTGCAGGCATATGATATGAAAGTGCATGACTATAGTAGGGTAAGCAATCCCAAGACAGATGGGATCTCAAGGCAGGGTATGGTAAAGTATTCCCAGACAGGCCCATTCCTCTCAAGCAATGTTTCTCAAGGGTCACTTGAAAAACTAGCTTCAGTCTTAAAAAGGGGGAAGAGATGTGACAGTGTGAGGTACTGCCAACCATGCCAGGAGAAGTAGGGCAGTGGATGTGTAACATATGCCAGCACAGCTAGATGGAATTTTGTAAAGAATTATATGCGATTTGCATATTAAACTGGTTTGTACAGATGCTTGTGTTGAAACATTTATTTGTAAAGTTGTTTGTGTTAAAACTGTATCAGTAGTGTGCCCTGCTGGACAGAAAAGAAATATGTTGTGGCTGTATTTTTATTTCTATCATCCCTCTTCTTTTCAAATGCCTTACTATGTAAATACTTGCCTATTTATCATGTGTAAATGATACATCTTTACTCCTGTTATGTAATTAGTTCCATTTCTTCTTGTATAAATATATTTTCTTGTATAAATGTATTCTGTCTAAATGTTTATATTACCGTTCTTGTTCATGTGGAGCTTTTCTCCCTGGGCCTCCGCTGAAAATGGACATGTGTCCAGTTGGACTATCCTGGTAAACAAATGTAAAATAAGTAAATAAATAATAATTGTAACTGTTTAAAGGTGGATGTTTCAGCAGAGGATACTGGAAGAGAAGAGTTTAAACTCAGTCCCAGCTAACTTTGGAAAAGTAGCTGAAATTAAATTAGGCCATAAAGATTGTATCTTAGAGTTCTGATTGCAACCAGAGACAAAATGTCTGTGAGATGCCTGGCTTAGTAGCTCTGTAGGAGGAGTAGAAGTGTTAAAATTGTTTTATGACTTCCAGGAGCTGCAGCAGATCTAGGGACTTTGATAGTACCTCAGTTCATTCTCAGGCCTAAACAAAGGCGAATGTGTACTGGGACAAGATAAAAGATGGGACGTTTTGTAACAGAATGAAGAACATCTTTCAGTCTTTCCAGATTTTGCTTGCTTTGTACACAGATCCTTATTCAAGTATCTTCCCTGTGCAAAATCAAATACAGAAGGAGCCAGAACAAATCTAGCTGTGCAAAGAATTTTGAGAAAAACTCTGTTGATGTCCTAAGCATATACTTATTAGAGGTTACACTGGCATCATGTTATATAATTATTCCACCCCCTGACAAGTAATATGCATATTAGAAGAAGGAAGCATAGCAGCAGCATAAGCATATGAATAAAAATCTATTCTATATCTGCTTATTTTTTGAAGAGATGGACTGATGGCATTAAGAAGGAAGAACAACTGTTTTATTTCACCAGATCAGTGGTGCACTACTCAATTTGTCATCTGTGGTAGTTAGTAAATTAAGTAGCATTTTGAAAAATACAGATGACATCTTCTAGATGGTTTGTCTAATAGGGCTGCTAGAAACAAGGAGAGGAAACACAGGAGTGGGTAGTGTGAAGTGTGTTGTATGGACATTATATCCAGGACCTAATACAGTTGTTGAGTAAATTGTACAGAACAATGTGTGCTGTGTGCTTTCTCCAGAAGATAGTGTGGTCACTAAATAGATTCAGGGGATGAGGCCACATATCAAGTGTCCTGCAACACACTCAGAGTGTGGATCGTCTCTTAGGAAACACAGATATAGACACACACACACACACACACACACACACACACACACACACACACACACACACACACACACACACACCTGTAGCTTGCTGCAGCTAAAATAGAAAGCACTGCTGTTTAAAAAGTAGTTAAGAGAATAGTTTTACTACCTTTTCATGTTTTTGAATTGTAAGCAAAACTGATTTTTCAAATAATGAAACTTTTTTGATTCATCTTTTTGGCGTTGTGTAATATGCAGTGCACCATTGTTGCTTATGTGTCCTACGGTGATTGATAGATAATCTTCTGATGTACTGCGTGGAAAGGCTGTGGTCATTGTTTGGATATGACAGTAATAATCTGTCTGACACTTTGACTGATTACATGTGGGAAGGAGATTACAGGGTGCAGTGTGGATATTTTGTGCCTATAGATATAAATGTACTATGTCAGCTCAGGTATTCAGTCCACTGGATCCAAAGCATGCTGTTGGTGTAGATATAGTTGAAGACTACCTTTAAAAAGCCTTTTAGAAAATGTTAGTTGTTATACAGACTGAAAGTGGCCTCTCATGTAGTTCATGACAATGTATGCGGCTGTGGCAGCATAAAACGTAGCAAAATCGGGACTCTGAAGCAGGTAATTTTAGCCTAATGGTTTATTCATAAAGGCAGACAGTTACTAGAATGCTTAAGACACTAATTCCAAAATACTCTGTTCCTTGTAGAAATTGCATTTATGTTGTATGTTAGCCAATGAAATTGTCGCAATTCAGTTATTTTCTTAAATCCAGAACTGTTTTGAAAATATACAGGTGCTTTGTAGCCATTAGCTGGATTCTAATGACTCTGCACTGGTTTCCTGAAAATATGTGAACAACTCCAGGATTTCACAGATGTAATTTTATGGATTTGAACATATAATTTTTTGTGATGGGCTAGCAGTGACGTAGATATCTCCCAACAGAAAAATAAGTATATTTTCTGAGCCTTCCTTGTGTTGCACAGAAGGTTTTTCTGCATGGGACTTTGAGACTGTTGTGCCTCTCTGATCTGTTCAAATTACATTACTTTCTCTCCCATCAGTTGGATATGCTATGGTTACCCATGTTTTCTTTCTTTCTTTTTGAGACAAGGGAATAAAGTGTTTTATAGTTTGCACTGAATCACAAGAATAATAATTTAGGGATACTATTTATTTGCTAGTTTAGTCTGAAGTCTTGTGTTTTTGTATGCCTCGTCTATCCAGAATGGCCCCATGGAAGCTGTTTTAAATTCTCTGTTGCTTTTTGAGTTATTTCCCACCATTTTATTGAACATACAATTCATTGCTGTCCCTGCTAGTTCCCATCTGTCTTCTATGCTGCACCCTATTCCACCACTGCTTTTTAGGGCCCTCTTTATACTTATATGTTATTAGAATTTGTTTTTGCTGTCTACTAACATTTCAGACTACTGTTAGGAAACACTTGTGCCCTTATGAATCTCTCTGAGTGTTGCAGGTTCTGTTTGTGAAGCTTCATCACTCCATATTACACCTTCTGCGTGATTTCTTTCATTTACTCTATGTGGCCCTGAGATTTTCAACTGAACTATATGCTATCACTTCTCCTAAATGTATTCAGGAGTCCACAGCCCTGTCTGTGATTTTTTCCTTATGCTGGCCTTGAATCACTCCTCTTCCAGCTGCTTCCTATAGTTCCTTTGCTCCTATTTTTCTGTTCTACATTTCCACTCTCATTTTTCCATCTATCAATACATCATGTCAACCTTTGCTGTTCTCCCTACCATTGTGCAATTACTGAGCTCTCAGTGTCTCTTATTGTACCCTAGTTCCCCTCTTTCGCCTTCACTTCCATTTAGGTAACTTTCGGTTGCAAATTCACTGCTAGCTTAATCTTTTTTCCTGTATGTTTGTGAGAAATGGATGTATTTCTCCACATTCTCTTGTCTTATACGATGAGAGGATGACTTCTGCATTTCTTGAATCCACTCTGTGTACTGTGTAGCCTACATCGTATTGAACTTCACGAGTGCTGTTCCACATCACATGGTTCAGTCTAGGAGTGTGTTTAACCCTTAGGATCATTTCATCTTCTGCCTTCCTTTGACTCAGCCTTACTGACACATAATTTCCCTTTAATTCCAAAACCAGAGTATTTCAATTCCCATAATAGAGTGCTCAGCCTTGCACTTTTTTTGCATTCAATTCCATTTTCACCCATCTGCCTACCTTGTGGTCATCACTATTTCTTGTTGGAAACTGACCTTTCCATCTGGGACCACTGCACTCAGTCTGGTTCCATCAGTGAACTGCTTGACTATGTCCTTCACCCCAGTACATATGTAACACAAATAGGCTGTATAGGAAAATTCTTAATACAAACTCTTGCAGCATTTCAGTAACTGCAGGCTTTTCTCTACACTGTTCCACTTGTGATCAGTACCACTTGTAACCAGCAGACCTTTCTTCCATTTTTTTACTCACCTCACCATTTGGGATCATACATCCACTAAGTTTTCTGTGAAGTATAGTATTAGATGCCTTGATAGAATCCGTATACATTACATCCAACAAGCCCCTTTTTCCCATGCCATTGGTGATGCAGTCATACAATTCTGGACTGTTAAGTCCCCTGCTGCTTGAAGCAATGCTATTGTTAGTCCTTAAATGAAATAACATTTCAGAACTACTTGTGGCAGCCTTGATGTTTTGTCATAATCTTTCGTCTTAAGGAAGTGAGACCAAAATTCGCGTTACTGTTTTCTACCCCAGCCCTTATGCAGCAGGACTGCTGCTGACATCTTCTACTCCTTCATCCCCATTGTAATGTCAGAGGAAAGATTACCGTAACCATTTTAGCCAGTGGTTTACCAAGCACTGTTGCCAGCCCTTTTTACATATTCTGAGGTAGGTCATGTGGACCCTCTATCATATCTCCTTAAAATTCCATGAGCTAATTCTCAAGCTTTGACTTAATAACTTTCCCAAATGTCCTTTTGTCCTGACCTGTACCTTCCTAACTTCCTGTGGTGGCACTCTCGTACCTGTACCAGACTGTACTCTGGCTTTCCTTCCCTTTCTCTCTCTTCTGCTTCTTCTGGCTTGTATCTTGCTGCTATAGGTCTGTCTACCTGTTCTTTTTTTCCTTCCTTTACCAGTACAACTGTCTGCTGCTTTTCTGACTGGCCCGGTTATTTGTTTCTGTGGTCTCTGTGTTCCTATTTTCACATCTCTGCACTGCTGGATAGCACAGCAGAGCAGACTGGTTAGACTAGACTAATGAGCTGTCACCAGCTTTCTTACAAGCCACCAACCTTGATTTAATTCTCACTTATTCTGCTTGCATGCTGTGTGACTGTGAGCAAGCCTTGTAACCTCCCCAGGATTCTTTGGCCATCACATAAACTTGTTACTGGAGACCCTTACACGTTTACTTTGGAGTTACATTCAAAAGTGCATTAACTTCAGTTCCAGTTATCTATTTTTTCATCTGCTGTGTTTTCCGTTTTCACCTTCTTATCCCATGGCTCAGCAGCAATTCTGTCATTCTTTAAGAAATTCATGTTCTCTCTCTGTGTGAGCAAATGTAGTTCCTCCCTTACATTTGTACTGCTGGCCTTTGTCATAGCAGGAAACACAATGCCATGAAGCTCTTAGTTATTCATTACTTCTAGACATATAGCACTCCTTTTCCAGCTATTCAGTGTTCCACTTCCCAAATATCCAACATTCCTGTAGTCAAAAATCAGCATTCTAATTGTAAAATGTTCAACATTCCTGCGACCAAATGTTCAGTATGTTAGCATGCAGAATTTCACTATTCCTTATAAGCCTCAGATGCTTTTACCTCTTGCTGTGGTATCTCACAGTTCTGAGACTGTACCCTACAGTGTTTTCATTTTTGGTAAAAAACAAACCCTTCATAACTGAAACAGTTGTGCTTACAAAGTCTTCTATAGGACTTTCCCTCATGTGCCTAGTATGTGCTCACCTGACATCAGAAAGTCCTGTGATGGAGTGTCACTGCAGGTTTCTCAGTGAAATTTTGCACAAATCAGCATATCTAAAGTATATGGTTTGTGTGCATGTGTAAAGATATTTGTTCTACAGTGTAGTGAATTCATGGAGTCTTTCATGAGGTCTTTGACCTTCTATGAAGAGCTGAAGCAGAGGTGAGAAAGTAATTCCTAGCCATGCTGAAGCAAAAAAAAATGCATTTTCTTTAGGAAGTGTGTTTTTTTTTTAATTTTTATTTATTTGTTTGTTTGTTTGTTTGATTATTTATTTATTTATTTATTTATTTTTATGGGAAACTGCAGTCCTAACAGCAAACTGCATGCCCCCCTACACACTTCTTACACTTGTGGAGAGCTTGAATCCTGTGGCTTTCTGTTCTTCCTTGTTACCATTGGTACCTTCTTAGGCACCATTTCGTAACTGTGGAATCACTAAACATAGGCTGAAGAATTCCTATACCATCCAAGTTATTACATTTATTTTCACAGCAGTGTCCTTGATTGCACAGACTCCTTTGCAACAGAGATATGCCCTGTATGGCTATAACATTACTAATGTAAATATTTTCTTCAAAGTTTGAGTGACAGCTTCTGCCTGGATAAGTTTATTTTAACAAAAAACACATCATACTACATCACACAAATGATTAAAAAACAAAAAATGTGGTTGCTGGAAAGTGTCAAAGGATTTGACCTGATGAAGTTTTATAATTAATGAGGAACAAAAGGACTTATTTTTATGAAATCCTTTGACTTTTCCGGTGACCACTTTTTTGTTTTATAAGTTTATTTTAAAAAGACTGTGATATAAATTTCATCTTGTTTAGCTTATAAAATATAGAGACTGGAGTAATGATGGCATAAGATCTTGGTTGTCTAGATATTCTGACTTCTGTTCAGTCTTTCCTCATCTCTCCATGCTAAAGTCCTTGTATGGATGTGAGCACAATGAGAACAGTATCTCGTGTCATAATATTTATGAAGCTGCATTCTAAGTACAGACTTCTCACTGGGTTTGCAGCATCAGCCTTCCCTTTTTTGCCTTCACTGTGGCTTGGACATTTTGGACAGGGTACCTTCTCAAACTGTCTTATATTGTCATTTCTGACATTTTGGGGGAAGGGATTCATCTGAAATTTCTCTCTGAAAAGGAGACTACTAACTTTGTGGGCATTAAGTGAGTCTAAACCATTTTCACCTAAAGCCAAGTATTACAGTCACATAAGTAATTTGTATGAGTAGACAATGAGTTACCTGTATAGATAGTAGTGAGACCTGTTACTAGACATAGCTCATTTGGGATACAGCATGGGGCCAAATCAAAAAACTCCAAAGCACTTTTGGTATAGTTTTACATATATGAGGTTTATCTCAGGTTTGGTGGTCCAGTCTTTACTTTTCAGTATTTTGTATGTAACAGAGGCCACTTTCTTAAGTAATAGCTATTTACGTGGCTAATATACCTGTACCTTGCAGCAGTCCTGGGTTTGATTCTATGGCCTCAGTTTGCTTATTGTGTTACCCTGAGACTCAGCAAGTCAAACAGCATTCTTGGGCCGAGCCTGAAATTGGTCCACATGGATCAGTGCTCTACCAGTGTTAACAACCACTTTTTTACAGGAAACAACTGAAATAATATAATTTTCAGTTTCTGATGTATCAGTGTCATTTGTTACATTTTCTGCATATTCTGAATCTGAAGCTATAAGATAAATCATTAGATCAGAGAAAACATAATTTCACTGATAGCAGAACTCAATGTTATATGAGTCATCTCACTGACAATCAAGTAACACAATGCGATATTCCATTTAATCCTATTATTCAAATATTACTGCAATGGTTCTTCAGGTTTTTTCTTTAATGCACTTCTCCAGGGGATAGAATACATTATATCATACAATATACTGTACCTTGTGCAGGGGGCAAAGTGTTCAACAGCCTCATGACTGTCACACACCAATTACTTCCCTTTTCTCAGTCCAAAGTTGTGCAAACTCAGAGGTACACATGATACATGTTTTTTTAAGAAACAGAAGTTTTTTCTTGTTTTTTGAGGTTGTACATCCTTGAAGTCACAAAGTACCACTTTAATGGGGGTGCTGGACAAGCATGCTTTTTAAATAAAGTTATTGAGCTTCCTACTAGATTTTGAAATTAATTTGGGATTTTATATATTCACTGTTACATATTTCAATAAGTAATTTTTGTTTTCTGTCAGAGGAGGTACAAGAGATGGGTAACTTGTTATATACTTAATCTAAGCACATTTACAGATTTGTGAAATCAAAGAATTCCATTTAGAGCATGACACTGTTAGACTAGTATCATTTGTTTACAATTATTTACGTACAAACAGTAGATATCCATGTAACTGTCTGTCTACCTGTTTGACCAACTAGCTGTTTGTCTGTAGTTAAATGATGCAAGTGCAGTCTTGGAGCTTGATGGGGAATTATTTTTCTTCAAGTGAATGTTTTGTTATACTCTGGTACCTATGTTTGGTGACTCCATTTCCTGGATTCACATAATCACATGCAAATAATCTGCATTTTGTACTGTCAACATTGTTATAGTAAGCGGGAAACAAAGCCCAGTATATTGTTTATATCCTCTTAGAGAAGAGCCAATAAATTGCATGGAGGGCATGCATGCGTGGAACACTAGCTGATCCATTCCATCTCATTGGAAAGGAATGCAACTGTTAGGATCACGCACATTTGTTACTGAATTCTGGTGAGTTTGTCTATAATACCAGAATGGGGAACAGTGCCAAAAGCCTTTGTGAGGTCTAGGTAGGCTGTGTGGACCTCCTTACCCTCATCTAATGCCTTGGTAACTGTCTCAAAGAAGTCCACCAGGTTTAGGAGGCATGATCTGCTCTTAACAAAGCCAAACTGGCTAAGTTTGGAGGTTCCCAATGTCTCTGTTAATGAGTTCCACGGTGATGTGCTCCATAGCCTTGCAGACCAGGCTAGTCAGGCTTATAGGGTGATAGTTCCCGGGGTCCATTGTGGTGCCACCTTTGTGGAGTGGGATAACTGTTGCTGTGCGTCACTCTGTGGGTACATAGCATGCAGAGAGGCTGAGTTTGAACAGTGTGTTTAGGTGAGGGGTTAGTTCATTTTGGAGCTCTTGTAAGACACAGCCTGGGACACCGTCCGGTCCCACTGAGGCTGTGTTTTTGGCTTTGGATAGGGCTGTTTTAACCTGTGTGTCGGTGATTAACGGGGCCTTACATTCTTCTGGTATGGTTATGGGCCCTTTAGAGGGTGAGAGGGGTGTGAAGTTTGCACTGAACCTGTCTGCCAAAATGATGGCAATATCAGTCAGTTCAGTGTATTTTGTGCCATTCTGCACCAACTCAGAGCAGATCTGAGAGTTTCCACTTAGGTTCTTGACATAGCTAAAGAACACTTTGTGTTTATCTTTGGAGTCCTTGGCAATTTTTCTTTCGAAGCTAGCCTTGGATGATTTAATGAGAGATCATAGTTTCTTGCTGATACTGATCAAGGATGTCTTTCCTTCTAGAGATTTTGCTCTTATCTGTACTAGTTTCCTCCTTCTATTGTAGAGCCTGTTTGTGGCAGGGGTCCACCAGACTGGTTTCCTTTTCTTGGAGGAGTGAGTCTTGGTTTTACTTGGGATAGCACAATCCATACATTCCTGCAGATGATCATAGAGTGCCTTTGTATAGGTTTCAGTAGATTGGACAGCATTGTCCATTGGCGTGGGGGCTGTGAACCTTTCCACCTTGGTCTTAAGCAACATGAAGTTTGCTTTTGAAAAGTTTTTCACGGTGGTTTTCTTGATTGGGGTTGGGGGCGGAATGTGAATATCCAGAGTGATTAGTCTATGGTCTGATCTAACCAACGAGGGGTTAACATCAGGTGTGGAACACCAGTCGCCCATGTTGGTGATGACAAGGTCCAATATGTTGTTCCCTCTGGTGGGTGTGTTGACCAGTTGATCCAGGGCATTCGAGTTTATAAATTTTAGGAAGCGTTGGGCAGGGGAGTTAGTACTTGAGTATTTCTCCCAGTTAATGTTTGGGTAGTTGAAATCACCCAGTATTAGGGTGTTTGGTAGGACCTTCATATTTCCTAGTGTCTACAGAAATGCGGAATGGGGGTCCCGGGTCATGGTGGGTGATCTGTAGCAAGCTACAATTTGGACTGCAGTTTTGCCCATTGTTAGTTGCACTTGGATGATCTCTGATGCATCGTGCTGTGCCACTAACCTGGAGGTGTGAGTATCCTTGATGAATATGGATACACCCCCCAACTTTTGTGTTTCGGTCCAGGTTCTGTGGCTGAAAGGTATGGTATGAGTTATAGCCTGGTAGTGCTGGGGTGCTCTCTTGAGCCTTAAACCATGTTTCTTTTACTGCACATATATTGATGTTCTCCATACTGAGGAGTGCCTCGAGTGCGTGCATTTTGAGGTTTAGACTTCTGGAGTTGAGTTGCATTACCCTCAGTTTTTGGTTGCTTGTGCTATTTGTGGTGATGGGTTTGTCTTGTGAGCCTTGCCTAAAAAAGACACTATGGGGCAGCAAGAACCTTTGCCAGTATTCAAAAGCCTAGGGGTGACAGGTGCAAGCCATCTCTTGCGAAGCAACATGGCTTGTCGAGCATGTCATCCCAGGCAGACAGATACTGTATCCCCTTTGAATGACACCAGAAACTTAGCCAATTGTTGAAGTTGATCATTTTTTCTTTATACTGTGGCATCATTCTTGGTGAGGGTAGGATGCTACTCAGGGTCAGGGTCATACCTGCCTGGGCTACATGATCAGAGAGCTCTTCCATGTCTCTTTTCATGTAGTCCAGAGAGGTAAGTCTCAGGTCATTCACACCAACATGTACAATGACAGAGTTGTGTTTGTAATTGCTCTGGAGTGACTTGAGTGCTTGTGTTATGTGGTGGATCCTGGCACCCAACAGGCAGCTAACTGTAACCTTCTCCTTGTCCAGCCTAGTTAGTGGGACTTCATTGTGCCTGACTATAGAGTCGCCTATCATTAGTGTGTTGGGTATGTTATTTTGCCTTAAGGGCTGTGATTGCGTGGCACACTGATTATGTGAAGTATGTGTTTCATGGTTGGTGATGGGTTGTGGAGGTTGCTTGGATGTCTGCTTTGGAGGTCTCTGTTGCTTTTGCAGATTTTTATTTAGAGCCTCCGAGTATGTTTTTGTGTATTTATGTGTGTTATTTGCCTGTGTTGGTTTGTTAGGTGTATGTGAGACCGGTGGTGTGTTGCAAGTATTACCCTTCTCCTCTTGACAGTCAGCTATAGTCTGAGGTTGAAAGAGCTTTGCCTCCAGTCTGGCTGAATAATTGCATCTCTCGCATATATTAGTGTTTGGTGGTAGGAGGAGAGGGTTCTCTGTGTACATGAGGCAGTTGTAACATTGCCTTAAAATGCCCAGATTCACCAGTTGGACTGGAGAGTACACCAGAAACTGCCCTTTGGACATGCCTGAATAGGTAGATTGAGCTGTTTTTCTGATTGACTGGTGTGGACGAATAGAGAGCCTTGTCCTACAGTATAAGGGGGGCTAATGCTAGGGGTATTTGGTGCTGGGATGTAAAATAAATGGTTTGAGTGCTAAAGTTGAAGGTTTGTCTAGTTCCAAGGGAAAAACTGAAGAGTAGACTTAGTGGAGTCGGGAATAGTTTAACCCTAGCTAACCGGCGCTGCCCGGCATGCAAAACCGCGCAAATGCGTTTTTTATATCAGAAAGATTAAAGAGTTAGAAATTAGTCCAAAATGGCCAATAATACTACAGTTTCTGGGCAGAAACCACTCCTCCAAGGTCAGGTAGGCTGTTCAGAGCTCCCCACTCTCACTGGTGAACAAAGAAACTTCCTTTTTGCCCAAGTAAGGTATGGCCAAACACAGAAGCTTAAACACAGTCCAGGTATCAGCAGGTATCAGAAATTGGACTTTTCTAGCTTAGTAAATGGGAAAATAGCAAGTTTTTTTGTTTTTTTTCCAAGAAAACAGAAACAAATGCAAAAACACTTTTATAGTGTAGTAATGGCTGGCGCACTTGAGTGGGAAGCCAGTAACAGTTAAAAATACAATTTACAACAAAAAATTAATTTTAAAGTGCAGGCACAAATAAATGCAATTTCAGTGTAAAATGAGCGTTCTGAGAAGCAATATATATATATATATATATATATATATATATATATATATATATATATATATATATATATATATGTATATATATCTATGTATATATATCTATGTATATATATATATATATATATATATATATATATATATATATATTTATATTTATATGGGATCCGGTCACATGCTTGACTAGCATATATCTGAATCACAAAACATTGAACACACATACACGAAAGCGCTTAACATCGACAAGCGCTTCCATGTATGTGTGCCTGTTTCGTAGATCGGACTACAGTGCGGGAAAGGGAAAAATTCCCTTTTCCCCACTGTAGTGTGATCTCGGAGTGAGAATAATAAAGTAGGGGAGGGGGTGCAGGGGGGAAGCCCCCCTGCAGAAATGTAGATTTTTTTTTTTTTGAACTACACATACACAGAAGCGCCTTTCAACAGTAAGCACTTTTGTGTATGTGTGTTCGATGTTTTGTGATTCGGACATATGCTAGTTGAGCATGTGTCCTAGACCCATCAAAAGACCAACTGTCCAAATCCAACCCTACCGAACACCGTTTACCAAAACTGCTTTCACCGAAAAAGCAGTTTCGGTAAACGGAAGGTAAAACACACACACACATACACAAAACAAAAAAAAACACACACACACCATGTTTACACAGGGGGGCTTTGCCCCGCTGCAACCTCCCCCCCCACAACCCCTTACTTTTATATTCTCACTCCGAGATCGCACTACAGTGGGGAAAAGGGAATATTCCCTTATCCCCACTGTAGTCCAATCTCGCCCACTGCCACTTCCCCCCCGATTCCCTGCACTTTTACAAAAGTTTCGCGAAAGCACTTTCTTTGTTAAAAAGTGTTTTCTCGAAACTGTGACAGCCCATTTCACTTTCGGTGAAACAGTCTTTCAGTAGACTGTCCTAGACCCATATAGATATATATGTGTATATATATATATATATATATATATATATATATATATATATACCAGCAAAAACCTTTAGAAGAGACTTAATAACAAAAAAATAAAAAACTTCAAATGAACATGCTGAAAAAATAAACGGACTCGGACTAGTAGTTTTAGCGCTTTCGTCCTTTTATTAGTATCTGGACTTCATCAGAAACATATGCACAAAAATCACCTCACCTTTGACTTTATAGTGTCGATAAACAAAGTATAAATAAAAGAAAATGATGTGTGTAACAATAAAATTATAAGCAACCCTTCAGGAAGAACAGAAACTTGACTAGGAGAGTGGTGGCACATCTGATATTGATTGTCATTAATGCCTGGGGAATTTTCTGCATTGAGTAAATGTTGCCATTTTAATTCTCTTACTTCGAGGAAACTATAAAGTTACAATTAGTAGATACTTTGACTGCCACAGCCTGAATGTGATTTCTGCAGGCATTTGCAAAACATGTTACTTTTCCTATATAGGGAAAACCACTCGAAAACTTTCTGCCCACATTAAAGAGCAGAATGCTGCTATAAAAAAAGATTTCAGCAATGCAAGGCAAAACAGTGTGAACTGCATGAACTTTGAAATGTTTAAATTTTTTCTGCACCAGCAGGTTGATATTTTTGTAGGGGATGTTAACTCTTACTATACTCTACTATAGAATCACTATAATGGATTTAGCATATATTTTCCAAGTTTACTGTTACAGTCTCACCATTCCAGTGATTGTAGTGACAGTCATTGCAATCAACATGAATTGAGCCTGCATGTTGTGTGCACCTTAGCACATTAATGACTTGCAGTTAACCAAACAGGAAGGGTACAGCTAGAATAATAGTGATAATGATACAATTGCTGTGGCTGTAGCATAGCAGGAAGGCAAGGAACGAAAAGATCTGAGGGTGAGAGGGGCAATGCTGGTATCTCTTGTTCAGCTATCAAGAAAACAGGATGTGATACATCATTAACATGCATCCCTCTTTCTTTCCAAAAGTCCAATATATGATGTTCTTCACGTTTCACTGTTGCAGTCATCACATTTGGGTTATCTGCCTGCAGGTAGCCCTAAGCCAGCCTGAATACCAGAGTCTTGGATTTCTGCGTCGGTTGCTGTCGCTTCTTCCTTGACATCAGGTCGTCAGGGATATAAAACATGCAGCCGACGCCATTGCATCAGTCTTTCTTGCCGTGTGGTGCCTGAAGCAGAAGCAGTTCACGAGTGCCCGTTGGCCTTCTGAACTTTTCATTTTCAAGTTTCAGACCCGAAGTCTTCAAAAAAGCTAAGTACCCCATTGGGGATCCTTTTTCTTGCTCAAACCAATGTCAGTAAAAGTTAACAATTGTCTTACCTGTGGAAAGCAAATACCTCATAGAGATTTTCATTCTTACTGCATCCCTTGTTTAGATCCAGACCACGACGTTCCTCGTTGTCAGTTTTGTGCCTTGTTCAACGTCCAAACTTCATCGTTGGGCTACTTTTGCAGCTAATTACTTTCATACTCATTCTGTGTACTCCAAAATGGCTTTGCCAAGCCATCCGACTACCGATATTCCAAAAAAAATAAGGATAAAGACAGAGACAGACCGCAAAGGTCCAAAACTGCCGATGACACTTCCGTTAAGCTTGTCACCAGTCCGCTGGTACTCAGTGAGGTGCTTTTGTAGCCCCTGATACCCGCTTACTTCTCATTCGCAGGCCTCTACTGAGATCCATTCAGAGTCCGGTATGCCACTAGATGCTTCTTCAACTATGGAACTTGCGGATGTCTCTACCTTGGATGGGTCCGGAACCGCTGTGCAGGCACCGGCTTCTGATGGTGTATTCAGGCCTACAGACATTCTTATTTAACTGATGCCATCATTTTCATGCAGGCGAAAAACTCGCACCACACCTAGAAAACTGACAACCAAACCGCAAGCTCAGGCCCATATGCCTAAAAAACAAATGCTTAAAATGGCTGAAGACCTTATTACCTTAATTAGGGGAAGCCAGCCCTCCCCCTCTAAGACACCTAGAACTGATTTTCTTTCTGATTCTTCTGATCAGGAATCTGATTTTTCTGCTCCTTTTGATTACCAGGATTTGCCCTTATCTACTTATGAGGATTCTGATGCAAAGGATTCCATCCCCTCTGCTTCACCTCCAGAGGATTTTTCTTTCGGTGATACCTTGCACACTCTTAGGGAGCATTTCTGCTGGAAAAGCCAGGATTACCCTGAGTCCAAAAAGAGACTTAGGAAATTCTTACTACTACCTCAACACAGGCCTTTAGCTATCCCTCCTGTTCTGCACATTGCAGATGATGCTTTCATGGAATCTAGCCTTTCCACAGACACTTTACATCCAGCTCCCAGAAAATCTGACAGGTACTACAGAGTACCTGACTCTCACAAGTTCCTCTTCAAGAATCCTTCTGTGGATCCAGAGACCATATCCCAAGGACCAAAAGGCATTAAGGCTACTGCTGCCAAAAATCCTACCCCTTCTGATAGATATTCTAGAGCCGTAGACAGATGGGGTAAGAAGGTATACACTTCTGCTACTTTGGCTATTAGGGCTTTATATTGCCAGTTTCATATGTTAAAGTATCAGCAGCATGTTATGGGGCTACTTAAATAGAAAATGATGTTGATTCCTGACTGTACTGAACACAAAGAATTACAGGATTTAATGCATTCTGCAGAACAAGTTGGTAAACATACTTTGCAATGTGGTTTTTACGCTTTAGAAGCATCTTGCAGGGCTGCTGTCATTGGGTCTGTAATTAGAAGGCGTGCTTGGCTTAAGGAACAAAACTTGCCAGATCATGTAAAAGCTAAATTACTGGATGCTCCCTTAAACCAAGACCACCTTTTTGGCAACAAAGTAGAATAAGTCCTCAAAAGGATGGAGGAAAAAGCTAAATCTATGCAAACTGTTAAGGATTTCCTACAAGTGCAGCCTCCCAGATTCAGTAGGCATTGGCCTTCAAAGAACTGGTCCTTTCCAGTCCCTTCTAGGCCTTCTCAGTCCAAACCCAAGAACAGCAGACCACCGAGGTTACAGTTTCAGGCTACACACAGACCTAAACAGTGGTGGTGGTGGTGGGGGGCTCCCACTTCCAAAGCACGGAGTAGTAAGCCACCCCCTATGGAAAATGGCACAATGACTTAACCTTAACCCTTCCAAGCCCTGCTCAACTACCTGCTCCCTTAGGAGGAAAGCTCGCCCTGCATACAAAAAACTGGGAACTCATTACTCAGGATAAATGGGTTTTGAACATAGTTTCCCAAGGATACAGATTCCACTTCCACATACTACCAACCCCAAATGTTTGGCCAGACCTACCCCCAAATTAATGGGTGGAGGCCCAACAGCAGGTTTTCTCTCTTCTCAATGTCAGGGCTATTCAACCTATCCCAGCAGAACAAAGGGGACAAGGTTTCTAGTCAAGACTTTTTCTGGTACCCAGAAAAGACAACTCCTGGAGTCCTATCCTGGACCTCTCTATTCTCAACACCTTTCTGGTAGTTCCAAAATTCAAAATGCTAATAATGTAACAGCTTCTGCCCATGCTAGCCAAGGATGCCTGGCTGGCAACCCTAGATAAAAGGAAGCTTACCTCCACGTCCCAATAAGGGAATCTTGTAGGAAATACCTACGCTTCAGGCCAGGCTCCATGCACTATCAGTTCTCTGCACTTCCCTTTGGCTTATTTACTGCACCCAGGGTATTCACAAAGTGTCTAGCTACAGCCACTGCATTTTGCAGGCAGAGAAATATTCAGATTTACCCATACTTAGACGATTGTCTTAATCAGGCAGAAAGCCAGGACTTGCTATTACACCTGGCATTCGTAAAGAAACTTCTAACCTCTCTGGGGTACACCATCAACAAAAAGAAATCTCACCTAGTACCCTGCCAACAGATTGTATTCCTGGGAGCAAGATTAAACACAGCTTCCCAGATGGCATTCCTCACTCTGGAGAAACAAGTTTATTTGACAACCTACTTCAAGCTATTGGCCACAGAACCCCAGCTATCTGCAAGGAAAATACTGCAAGCCCTGGGGTTCATGGCCTCTTGCATTTTACTAATTCCATATGCAAGACTGCATGTCAGGAAACTCCAATGGTATCTAAAAAGCCTATGGCGTCAACATTTTCAGGACATGGAAACAATGATTTCTATCATTCCTTGTATGAAGACAGAGTTCCTTTTGTGGGCAGAGGCCTGCTACCACAATAAGGGACTCCCTTTCACTCTACCCCCTGCTGCACAAACTCTAACAACAGACACATCAGACTATGCATGTGGGGCTCACATGGCAGGGCAGTGCATTCAGGTCAGATGGAACCCGAGACAGATGCACCTGCATATCAATCAAAAAGAAATTTTAGCTGTACAGAATGCTCTGACAGCCTTCAAAGACCGTATTCTTCCAGGACAGTTATTGGTAAAAACAGACAACACCACAGTTATGTGGTACATAAACAAGCAGGAGGGAACCCACTCGTACCCACTCTGCAGACTAGCCATGGCTCTGTGGAACACAGTCTTGAGCTACCAAGTACCCCTGCAAGCTCAATTCCTGCCAGGCAAAAAACTGGCAGACGATCTAAACAGAAATCTCATGGACCCACATGAATGGAAACTAGAACCCAAAATATTCAACCTCTTGAGGAACAAATGGGGGACTCCAGAGGTAGACCTGTTAGCCTCCCGTCAAAACTACCAATTGCACAAATTGTGCACAGGAACTCCCCACAGCCAAGCTTGGAAAATGGTTGCCCTGTCCTTCACCTGGGAAAGCCTCTCAGTTTATGCCTTTCCCCTTCTGTCTCTCCTCTCAAAGGTTCTACTAAAGCTCAAACAGGACAAGCCAAGGACAATACTGATTGCAGCAGACTGGCCATGCCAGCACTGGTACCCCCTCTTGCGCAGTATGACACTGCTACAACCATGGCACCTGCCTCAGACCCCTTCCCTGCTGTCCCAGCAGGCGGACCAGATTCTGCACTCTCAGCTTCAAACTCTGAACCTTGCAGCCTGGCTAATTCCTTGAGCTCTCCCCTAGCATCCCTCAGTAAGCAGGTACTGGATGTCATTCAGGAGGCAAGGAGGCCTAGTACTAGAAAATCCTATGCTGAAAAGTGGAAAAGATACTGTTCCTGGAGCCTAGCTCAGGGGATGGGCACAGTGGTGCCCAGCTTACCTCATATTCTGCAGTACTTAACAGAAATGCTCCACAAGGGCCTATCCTTCTCATCAATTAAAATTCATGCCTCAGCCATTTCAGCGCATTCTAATACTGAGCCACCCCTCTTCTCTCACCCCTTGCTAAAGCAATTCCTTAGAAGAGCCAAAAATTTAAGACCCCCCCAGGAGAGCACCCACTCCAGCCTGGGACCTTAACTGTGTATTGGAAAAGCTCACTCCCCCCCCCCTTTGAACCAGCTGCTACAGTAGAGTTGAAATTCCTTTCTTGGAAAACAGCCTTCCTTCTAGGCATTACTTCAGCTAGAAGAGTGTCTGAATTACAGGCCCTCATGGCAGTGGAACCCTTCATTATCTTCCATGCAGACAGGGTTTCCCTCAGGACTAATCCTTCCTTTGTGTCCAAGGTGGTGTCTTCTGTGGTCCTAAATCAGTCCATTCATTTGCCTACTTTTTTTCCTTAATCCACAAAACAAAGGGGAATGAATACTGCACTTTCTGGACGTGCACAGACTACTTAGATTCTGTTTGGACAGGACTAAGCCTATCAAAAAATCTGAATAGCTGCTAGTCAGCTTTGCTGCAGGGGCAGAAGGGAAGGCTGTTTCAAAGCAAACAATTTCCAAACGGATAGCCCATTGCATCCATTTATGCTACAAGCACCATGGAAAACCTACCCCACAGGGGATAATATCACATTCCACCAGGGCTGCATCTACCTCTGCGGCATTTCTGAGAGGGGTCCCTACCAGGGACATCCTAGAAGCTGCTACCTGGAGCTCTGTACATACCTTCACCAAGCATTACTACATGCCTATCTTTTCTAAATCCAGAGCTGGATGTGCCACTGCAGTCTTGCAGGGATTAATAGCTGGCCCTAATGCTCTTTAACTTCCTCCTCCTTTTCTTAGCTTTGGGAATCAACCCAAATGTAATGACTGTAACAGTGAAACACGTAGAACATAGTACAGTCGTGTACACTTACCATAAATGTAGATGTTCGAGTGTATTCACTGTTGCAGTCCTGGTTACCCTCCCTACAGCCCCCTGACTTCTCTTGCCTCTACCTTTCCTTCTTGTTTGGCATATATGATATCATGTGTATTTGCTTTTTGCTGGGGATGTACCATACCATATAATCATTTCCTATTGTTGGGGCACCTGACGTCTGGGGCAAGAAAAACTGATGTAATGGCATTGGCTGCATGTTTTATACCCCTAACGACCTGATGTCAAGGAAGAAGTGACAGCAACCGATGCAGAAATCCAAAGACTCTGGTATTCAGGCTGGCTGAGGGCTACCTGCAGGCAGATAACCCAAATGTGATGACTGCAACAGTGAATACACTTGAACATCTACATTTATGGTAAGTGTACACAACTGTACTTTTCTGTACATTTGTTAAGGTAGATGTTCTTCGTGTTTCACTGTTGCAGTCATTACATTTGGGTAATCCTGCTGGCAGGCTGCCCTCAGTTGGCCTGAATTCCAAAGTCCTGGGTCCTGCGTCGGCTGCTGTCCCCCCTTCCCTGACATCAGGGTATAAAAGATGCGGCCAATGCCAATTTCTTTAGTCTTTCTTGCCGCGTGGTGCCCAAAGCAGAAGCAGTTCGCAAGTGCCGGTCGGCCGACTCCTGAGATTTCCGTGTTCGAGTTTCAGATCTGAAGTCTTTAATAAAGCTAAGTACCCCGTTGGGGAAACTTTTTCTTGCTCCAGACCGATGTCAGAAAAAGTAAATAATTGTATTTATTGTGGAAATGAAATACCTCATAAGGAGTTTCATTCTTACTGTATTCCTTGCCTAGGCCCTGATCACAATTTTGCTGGTTGTCGGTTTTGTGCTAGATTTAAGCAACGCACTATTAAGCGTCGTTATGATTTTGCTTTAAACTATTTTGGGCGCCATTTTAATTATCCAGAAATGTCATCGGATAGCCATCCAACTACCGGAGTTCACAAAAAATGCAAAGAAAAGGAAAGAGATAGACAACCGAGGCCCAAAACCGACGACGAAGCTTCTCCTAAGCCAGTCACCGGTTTGCCGGTTCTCAGTGAGGTGCTTTTGCAGCCCCTGACGCTCACTACTTTAGAGTCACAGGCCGCTACCGACTCCCACGTGGAGTCGGCCATGCCGCTGGAAACTCAAGGTATTGGAGCCTCGGATACTATTCCTTCAGATGGGTCCGGAGCTGCTGAGCAGGCATCGGCTTCTGAGGGTGTATTCAGACCTAAACATCTTTACATAAAACCAACCTCAGCTGCAAAGGCAAAGACTAAAGCACCTTCTAAAGCCAAGAAACAAACTCAAGAGCCACATGGACAGGCCTCTATGCCCAAAAAACAGATGCTCAAAATGGCCAAAGACTTAATTACCTTGATCAGGGGTTCCCATCCCCCTCCTGGTAAGAGGCCTAGGCAAGAGACTGAATATGAATCTTCAGATCAGGTTTCTTTTTCTTCTGATTCCTCTTCTGATCAGGAATACTCTCTTCCCCCCTATGAGGATTCTGATGCTGAAGAATCCATACCTTCAGCTTCTCCTCCAGAGGACTATTCTTTTGGGGAAACCTTGCATACCATGAGGGAGCATTTCCATTGGGAGAGCCAAGATTTTTCAGAATCTAAAAAGAGGCTCAGGGATTTCCTTTTACTTCCCCAACACAGGCCACTAGCCATTTCACCTGTGTTAGATATTGTAGATGATGTGTTTTCGGAGTCTAGTCTCTCACCTGACTCCTTACCTCCAGCTCCTGTTAAGCCTGACAGATATTACAGGGTTCCTGACTCTCATAAATTCCTTTTTAAAAACCCTGCTGCAGACTCAGAAACTATTTCACAGGGTCCCAAAGGAGTTAAGGCTTCTGATGCAAAAAACCCTACCCCCTCTGACAGAGATTCTAGGGCGCTGAATAGATGGGGAAAAAAGGTTTACACATCTGCTACCTTGGCTATAAGGGTCTTAAACTGTCAGTTTCCTATGCTTAAATATCAGCAACATGTCATGGCATTGCTTAAACAGAAAATGTTATTAAACTCTGAATGTGAAGAAAACAAAGAAATGCAGGATTTATTGCATGCAGCTGAACAAGTTGGAAAGCATACTTTGCAATGTGGTTTTGATTCTTTGGAGGCCTCCTGCAGGGCCGCAGTTACGGGTTCTGTAATTAGGAGGCATGCTTGGTTAAAGAAACAAAATCTGCCTGATCATGTCAAAGTTAAATTATTAGATGCACCTGTACAGCATGGTACTGATTTGGTGTTAAGGCAGAGGAAGTGTTAAAGAAAATGGAGAACAAAGCTAAATCTATGCAAACTGTCAAATATTTTTTTACAAGTACAGCCACCTAGGTTTAGTAGACACTGGCCTACAAAGAATTGGTCTTTTCCTGTGTCAGACAGACCTCAAAGGGGCAGATCCAGATGCCTTACAAGCAGATCCCAGGTGCAAGGTTCCTACAGGTCAAAGCAATGGGGTGCTTCTACCTCCAAAGTTGGAGAAGACAAATCACAACCATACAGGAAACAGTCCCAATGACTTCCCCTGCCTGCACCATGCACTTATCTTCTGGCAGCACACTTAGGGGGAACATTAGCACTTTTTTCTCAAAATTGGCACATTATAACCCAGGACAAGTGGGTCCTAAATATCGTGTCACAAGGGTACAAATTCCATTTCCATACCCTGCCAAAGACAAACGGCTGGCCAGATCTGCCCAAAAATCAATTGGCAGAGGCACAAAAACAAGTCTCATCCCTCATGGACATGGGGGCCATTCAACAAGTACCAGAGCAAGAGCAGGGACAAGGATATTACTCAAGACTGTTTCTGGTACCCAGAAAGGGCAAGACCTGGAGACCAATACTGGACCTATCTATTCTGAACACATTCCTGGATATACCAAAATTCAAGATGATGACTTTGCAGCAGCTTCTGCCCATGCTGGGCAAGAACGCTTGGCTGGTAACTCTAGACCTAAAAGAGGCATACCTGCATGTCCCTATCAGACAATTATACAGAAGATACCTCAGATTCAAGGCTGGCTCAATGCATTACCAATTCTCTGCACTGCCCTTTGGCTTATCTACTGTGCCCAGGGTCTTTACAAAGTGCCTGGCACCAGTAATTGCATTCTGCAGACAAAGAGGAATAAATACAAATATATCCTTACTTGGACAACTGCCTAATTCAAGCAGAGAACAAGGACATTCTTCTACAGCATCTGGCATTTGTGAAAAGACTTCTAACATGCCTAGAGTACACAGTCAACGAAAATAAATCAAAACTAGTACCCTCTCAAGAGATAATATTCCTGGGTGCAAGCTTAAATACAACTGCCCAGATGGCTTATCTCACGCCAGACAAACAAAAGCAACTGACTACCTATTTCAAAATGTTGGCAACAAAGGCCCAGTTATCTGCAAGAAAAATTCTGCAGGCTTTGGGCTTCATGGCATCCTGCATCCTACTAATTCCATGTGCAGGACTGCATATGAGGAAACTTCAGTGGTACCTAAAAAGTGTTTGGACTCAACATTGCCACAGACTGGAAACAATGATTACTCTCATTCCCTGCCTACAACAGGAGTTTCTACGGTGGGCAAAGGCTTGTCACCAAAACAAGGAACAGCCATTCACATTACCCCCATCCAGGCAGACACTAACAACGGATGCATCAGATTATGCCTGGGGGGCCCACATGGCAGGAAGATGCATTCAGGGCACATGGTCTACAACCCAAATGCATCTACATATCAATCAAAAAGAGATGCTAGCTGTTCAGAATGCCCTGACAGCCTTCAAGGATCTGCTTCATCCAGGAGGACAACTACTGATAAAAATGGACAACACCACGGTCATGTGGTATATAAACAAGCAGGGGGGCACACATTCTTACCCCCTTTGCAGACTAGCCAAGACTTTGTGGGACACAGCATTAACTTACCAAGTACATCTGCAGGCACAATTCCTGCCAGGAAGGAAAAATACTCTGGCAGAGAAACTAAGCAGAAACCTCATGGATCCCCATGAGTGGCAGCTGGATCCACAAGTCTTCAGCATGATAACAAAGAAATGGGGACGCCCGGACATAGATCTATTTGCTTACCCTCACAACTACCAACTAAAAGATTCTGCACAAGGACTTATCACAGACAAGCATGGAAAGTGGACGCCCTATCTTTCAGCTGGAAAGACCTATCAGTATATGCCTTTCCCCCACTGCCTCTCCTCCCCAAGGTACTCCTAAAGGTCAGACAGAAGAAGCCAAAAATGATACTGATTGCCCCAGATTGGCCCCGCCAGTACTGATTTCCAATCCTAAAGAACTTGTCTCAATGCCCAGCTTGGACCTTACCTCAAATACCTCATCTACTGTCCCAGCAAAACAATCAGATCCTGCACAGCCAACTCAGGACTTTAAACCTGGCAGCATGGTGGATAATGTAGTCATACAAAACACACCTCTCAGTAAAGCTGTGATGGATGTCATTTTGGAGGCCAGAAGGCCTAGTACTAGAAAATCTTATGCTGGAAAACAGAAGAGATTCTGTGCTTGGGACCAAGCACAAGGATCGGATACAGCTGTGCCAAATAATCCTCAGATTTTGCAATACTTAACTGAGATGCTGGACAAAGGTCTATCTTTTTCATCTATTAAAATTCATGCCTCTGCCATTTCAGCCCATTACAATACAGAGCCACCAATCTTTTCTCATCCCTTATTAAAACAGTACCTCAGAGGAGCCAAAAATTTAAGGTCTCCAAGGAGATCACCAATGCCTGCATGGGACCTCAACTATGTCTTGTAAAAACTCACCCTGCCTCCTTTTGAGCCAGCTGCTACTGCTAATGTAAAGTTTTTATCTTGGAAAACAGCTCTGCTCCTAGCAGTAACTTCTGCAAGATGAGTTTCAGAGCTTCAGGTACTCATGGCTGTGGAACCTTTTATCATTTTTATCCAGACAGGCTCTCTCTGAGGACAAACCCAACATTTATGCCTAAGGTGGTGTCCGGTGTGGCTCTTAACCAAGCTATTCATCTGCCAACGTTTTATTCAAATCCACAGAACAAGGGAGAGAGAATTCTGCATTCTTTGGATGTACACAGACAGCTTAGATTCTACTTGGACAGAACCAAAGTTTTCAGAAAGACAGAACAATTACTAGTGGCATATGCTGCAGGATCACAAGGAAAGGCTATCTCAAAGCAGACTATTTCAAAGTGGATAGGCCACTGCAATCGTTTCTGCTACTTACACCATGGCAAGCCAGTGCCTAAGGACATTAGGCCACATTCAACCAGAGCTGCAGCCACTTCTGCAGCCTTTCTCAGGGGAGTACCAACTGAGGACATTTTAGAGGCTGCTACTTGGAGTTCAGTGCACACCTTTACAAAGCACTATCATCTGCCACTCTACTCTAAATCCAGGGCAGGCTTTGCCACTGCAGTTCTGCAGGGCCTCATAGCCACTCCTAATGCTGTTTAGCTCCAGCCTCCCATCCATAGCTTTGGGACTCTACCCAAATGTAATGACTGCAACAGTGAAACACAAAGAACATAGTACAGTTGTGTACACTTGCCATAAATGTAGATGTTCGAGTGTATTCACTGTTGCAGTCCAGGTTACCCACCTGCCATGCCCCTTTCTTCTGATGGAACCTATCTTTCCTTCTCCGATTTATACAACCTATGTGGTGTATTTGCTTGTAGATGAAGGTAAAGTTTATATTGGTGCATGTATTTATATGTATATAAATTTTGGCTACCCTTTTGGGGGCACCTGACATCTGGGGCAAGAAAAACTAAAGAAAATGGCATCGGCCACATTTTTTTATACCCCTGACGACCTGACGTCAGGGAAGGGGTGACAGCAGCCGTCACAGGACCCAGGACTTTGGAATTCAGGCCGACTGAGGGCAACCTGCCAGCAGGATTACCCAAATGTGATGACTGCAACAGTGAATACACTCGAACATCTACATTTACGGTAAGTGTACACAACTGTACTTTACTCTCTTCATTGTTTTTTAATACATAAATGACACAATTTACTTCAGTTTGTGTATGGAATACTTGGGTGAATGTGGGTGAGATGATAATGGTGATGTATGCAAATGAACAAGACCTTTGATATATATATATATATATATATATATATATATATATATATATATATATATAAAATTTTTTCTGATACGGCAAAATTCACCAACTGTGAGATGGGGATCAGATAGTGCAGGACTATTTATCTATTATGTTATGGCAAAATGTAATTGATGAATTTGTTTTAAAATAATTTTGGTTTTATATATTTCATTTTCAGCTTAAAAAATACAGTTAGAAAATCATAAGCATTAACAGTACAAAGTACATCTTAACTGCCTAACACTTGGATGCAGTGGCAAATTAAGTCTATAGTAGGCTGTCATTACTGTTTTAAACCATGGACCTGAGCACATACTTTTTTTTAGCACCATGCATAAATGCATATGCTATTTTGGAGTCACCTTCCTGATTTTTTTAATGTGTACTTGGCTACCACACTGTTTCAGATATAATGTTAAATAAAACAAAATCTGAGTATTTTTAATTTTGAGTATTCCTAAACATTTTTCCATTAAAGAAATTAAACAAAATTTGTTAACCAGTAGTAACAAAAGTACCAGTTTCGGAACATTTCAACTATAAGAGATCATTCAGCTTGCTGCCACTATAATACACCAATGCCCCTTCCCATCAATTACAATAAATTAATTGACTGCATACACCTAATATGTCTGATTATGATGGGAAAAAATGGCCATAGTAATGTATTCTAACTTGTTTTATATAAATGCACACTAGTCCTAAAAAGACAGACTAGTGACTGACTTGATCATGACATCAGTGCCAGTCATTTTCCACCACTGGCAACTACCACTACCCAGGAATTATTGATACATTGTTGACTGTGTGCACCTCAAATTTCTGAGTGTGGTAAATTATTAATAATAATAATAATAATAATAACCACACTAATATATTTCAAGGTCATCTCACACAGACACACACACACATTCACATGCACACATACACACACTAGTTGTTAGTAAAGTACTCCACCTTATTTAACACAAATGCACAATTGAACAACAGTCATGCAAAACCATATTTATAATTCTTTAAAGTAAATAGATGATGAGAGGATAAGTTACTTTCATTCAAAGACAGAACTCCATCTCCACTCAGCAGTTATAATCACTTTGTTAATGGAGTGCATCTCTGTAGTGTGACTGTGAAACAAAAAGGTGGCCACAATAATGTATTTCAAGTTGTTTCACACAAACACACAATAGCAACAAAAATACTCCAGCTTACTGCACACAAATCCACACTGGTCATGCAAAGCCAGACTAATAACTGTTTAAAATAAGCAGACAATGAGTATCACATATTTTCATCCAGGTAACCCCGTACTCCTACCAAGCAGTTATAGCCATGTTGTTGACTGAGTACAACTCAAGACATCCATTTGTGATTAAATAAATAATGGTCATAATAAACGCATTTCAGTTTTGTTTCAAACAGAAGCTACTGTAAAGTGTTCAGATTTGCTTCACAAAAATAACATAATTCTTGCAAAGAAGAGTAATGAACAAATGACTGCAATGAGTCATTTTCATCTACAAATAGTCCCTGTAACTAGTATTAATTGCTATTTCATTGGTGGTATAGGTCTCAAATGTTATACTATAACAACTAAAATGAAAACATTACATTAATAGAATATTGGCTGCACAGTAATATAGTTTATACAAATGTACAGCTGTTTGCCAGCCATCACAGCCAAGTGCTCACTGCAAAGCCATCTGCTGCCCATATCTGGTTGTCTAATAGGATTAACATTAAAAATGACTTAAGCTGTTGCTACTGCTTGTGTTGCCTTTCTGTACCATAACCATCCCATGTAAATGGGATTTCTCCTCTTTGCCATATGTGAATCAGATAAATTATGTGACAGCAAGAAACAAAAAACTCTGAAATTGATTGAACAGGTATACCTCTTTCATTGGGTTATGCTACTGGGACTGCTTGAACAGGAGCATCATAGGCTGTTTATCTATATTTTAATAAAAGAAATTGGTGTTTCCTTACTTAAATAACAACTTTGATGTTCTTGTTTGTAGCTGTAGCAGCTGCAGTTCCCTACTCCTATACTGGCCATGGATCCTCCCAGGATCTCTGGCCCCGGGTAGCTGTCTGCATTGCCCTTATTGTAATCCATCATTGCTTGTTTGAATGATTGACATTGTCAAAACAGGTTTTTCTGCAAGAGCTTGTATGTGATACATCTTCTAGGTCATGCCAAAACCTGTTTTATTTTCTGTTGATTTCAAATGTGTGCTAGTTTCCTTTATGAGAAGTTCCCCATAGTCAAGAAATATCAGGTCACTCATTTGCAGAGTTAGTAGTACATTGTCAAAAGTTCCTGACAGCTGTCATTCTCTGCCTATTTCTGTGGGTACACATGTTTAATATTGTATATTACCATATATTTTCTTATACAGAGTCAAACCTTTCTGTCTCTGTTTTTGTTTGTATGTTTCTGTGTTCTTTGTGTGTGTGTGTGTGTGTGTGTGTGTGTGTGTGTGTGTGTGTGTGTGTGTGTGTGTGTGTGTGTGTGTGTGTGTGTGCTTGTGCATGTGTGAGGGGGTTACCTAATCTACCTATTCTTCTGACTGCCATCTAATCCCTAAATCATCTTTTCCTGTATGCCCTTGTAGCTCACCACCAATATTGTCTATATAACTGCCTGTTACAACATCAGTCTGTCTTAGAATATACTGGTGTGATAGGCAGGATGTGCTTTACTGGTAACAGTGATATGAATAAGATGGGTTTCTGGCTTGGAGGGTTTCAGTCTAGAGATACTTCATCTTACACAGGATCAGTTAGTGGTCCAGCACTGGAGTAGCTGACCAGAGTAGAATGGGAATGTGCAGCTGACCCATCCTGGTGGGAATATGCTGGCATTATCACACCATATGTGCTGTACCTTGGAAAAAGCCATGGATTGTAGCAGTTGCTGTTAGTGTGAATGGTATGTGTAAATCCATCAAGTATGTATGTAAGCCAGTGGCAACTGAGGGTGCATTTGTGCTTGATTCAATGTAAGGGCACTGGACAACTGTGGCCAGTATGGGGTTTTAGGACCATATAAAAAATCTCCTAAGTCTTTCAGTACTAGGGTTGTAATCTCTGGCCATCATATCCTTCTGCTGTCCTAGGATGCTGAGTGTTGGGAGGAACAAGTAAGCCAGCAGGAGATGGAAACCTAGTGGACATGCAGGAAGTAGGCAGTGATATAACTAATGAGCAAAAGTGCATCTTCCTCATAAGTCATAGGTTAAATTACATGAATGAAGTCACACCAGTAGGTATTCAGTGTGTTTGATGTCATATTCATTAAACTTATTTTTTTAAAAAGTGATTTAATTCACGCTTGCTTTTGAGAATGTCCACATATAAGATGAATGGCAGCATCTTCAAAAAAAAAAATCATAAATATCAAGGTCACACAATAAAGTGCCACAACAGTGATTAATAAAGGTTAATAAATATATTGAGAAAGTTGTCTATAACCATGTTACTTAACTGTTACTTAACCTGGACAGTAAATTATATGGGCCAGCATTTCAGCATCAGTACCAAAGATGGTTTTATTAGTAACTATTTTTAAAGTCACCATTTACAGCAAAATAAAGTTATTGGATTAAAAATAAACTAGGGAATATTTTAATTCAGGATCACATTTCTAGACCCATGGAAATTAGAGTTGAAAAGAGGTTTCTATAAATCAGTCAGTCTTTTAAACAAAATATTTGCTTTTAAAATGATAATGACAACACTGGTATATAACCACAGTTGCAATTTCTGCAGTTACGTGTTTGTTTATAATCACAGTTGTTTTGCCTTCTTTGGCCTAAAGTAATTAAAATTTAGAATGTTGAGCCGAGTTCATTTTCTCTGAACTTCAACAATAAAACCAGTAACCGACCTCACAATGGATACAAAAATAGAGTGAAGAATGCGCCTCAGCCAAAGTACTGTTGCCACAAATTAAAATGTTCCCAAGGTCCATAAAAAAAGATTTATTGACACATAAAATAATAATAATAAAAATAATAATAATAAAATAAAATAAAATAAAAATAAAAGTTTTATTTTATGTGTCAATAAATCTTTTACGCTTATGGACCTTGGGAACATTCGCTTTTAATTTGTGGCATGAGCATATCCATTTTCTGAACTTCTTTGTTGATCCAATGAGCATTATCTGAAAGCTTTTTCAAATACCATTTGGGAGTGAAACATCAAAGATATTCAGGGAGATTTCTTAACATTTCCATAGAACTAGTGTCAGATGATTCTTTTTATAGATAATAGCATTGCATAGTATAGTCCCCTGTATGGCAAAGTGCAGTTAGTTGCCAACAGAACTTTATTTTTGTAAGATATTCAGTGTATACTGCATAAAACATTGTCATTTTAATAGATTTCAATAGGAACAATGTTCCACAGCCTTCCATTAGTGTTATCTAGTTTGTAAGTTATGTATGTCCCTGTCTCATACCTCCCCAGAAGTATCCATTTACATATTTATTAGATGTATGGACTGTAGTGCCTTTTCATGCCAAAGGTAAATAAGCAGCCTGATTCAGCACTATTTTAGTGGTTTGATTTGCATCATGACAAAAAGGAAGCCAGCACCTTGGGAGCGTGAAGATTTATTAAGAAAACCAGACCGGTTTCAGCTTATAGCTTTCATCAGTGTTACATAACATGAAGCAGTATTACAACTGCAATATATACTCAGTATCATTAAAGACAAATGACATAATTTCCTGTCTAAGGAATATCTGGTCTGATAATAAATAATAAAAATAAAAAGACAATACAAACAACAATAAATTAAATTCTTATTTACTATTTTTCTTTTTTTCTGTCTTCTTGGGACAAACCAAAGAATTGTTGATAGATTCATAAATAGTATCAAGACCCATGAGGAGAAAGGCAAACCCTACAGTTTATCATTTAATCCAGGTGGGAATAAACCCCCTAATTTGACAATCCATTTCCTTTCCTTCATGCTTAATATACCATGCCACCCTGTTTTGAAAGATGTGTTGCCCGATATATTGTCTATGACTGTAAAAGTAAATTTAGCCGTGTGATGAACCAGTGAATGTTTATATAGAGCATTGGTGGCCCTTGCATTCCTAATGTCTCCTAAATGTTCCGACATTCGACATCTGAATTGTCTAGAAGTTTGCCCCACATAAAAGGCTTGACAAGTGCAGGTGGCCAAATATATAACAGCTGCACTATGTTCAATGCCGTTTTACTAGTGAAATTTTAGACATATTGCAGAGGTGATGTCAAGATTTTCCACCACTGGCAACTACCACTACCCAGGAATTATTGATACATTGTTGACTGTGTGCACCTCAAATTTCTGAGTGTGGTAAATTATTAATAATAATAATAATAATAATAACCACACTAATATATTTCAAGGTCATCTCACACAGACACACACACACATTCACATGCACACATACACACACTAGTTGTTAGTAAAGTACTCCACCTTATTTAACACAAATGCACAATTGAACAACAGTCATGCAAAACCATATTTATAATTCTTTAAAGTAAATAG
The DNA here is from genome assembly GCF_019279795.1 of Protopterus annectens. Taxonomy (NCBI): domain Eukaryota; kingdom Metazoa; phylum Chordata; order Ceratodontiformes; family Protopteridae; genus Protopterus; species Protopterus annectens. Next base: position 1,375,040,166 of record NC_056741.1, on the reverse strand, counting down.
ATGATGAGAGGATAAGTTACTTTCATTCAAAGACAGAACTCCATCTCCACTCAGCAGTTATAATCACTTTGTTAATGGAGTGCATCTCTGTAGTGTGACTGTGAAACAAAAAGGTGGCCACAATAATGTATTTCAAGTTGTTTCACACAAACACACAATAGCAACAAAAATACTCCAGCTTACTGCACACAAATCCACACTGGTCATGCAAAGCCAGACTAATAACTGTTTAAAATAAGCAGACAATGAGTATCACATATTTTCATCCAGGTAACCCGACTCCTACCAAGCAGTTATAGCCATGTTGTTGACTGAGTACAACTCAAGACATCCATTTGTGATTAAATAAATAATGGTCATAATAAACGCATTTCAGTTTTGTTTCAAACAGAAGCTACTGTAAAGTGTTCAGATTTGCTTCACAAAAATAACATAATTCTTGCAAAGAAGAGTAATGAACAAATGACTGCAATGAGTCATTTTCATCTACAAATAGTCCCTGTAACTAGTATTAATTGCTATTTCATTGGTGGTATAGGTCTCAAATGTTATACTATAACAACTAAAATGAAAACATTACATTAATAGAATATTGGCTGCACAGTAATATAGTTTATACAAATGTACAGCTGTTTGCCAGCCATCACAGCCAAGTGCTCACTGCAAAGCCATCTGCTGCCCATATCTGGTTGTCTAATAGGATTAACATTAAAAAATGACTTAAGCTGTTGCTACTGCTTGTGTTGCCTTTCTGTACCATAACCATCCCATGTAAATGGGATTTCTCCTCTTTGCCATATGTGAATCAGATAAATTATGTGACAGCAAGAAACAAAAAACTCTGAAATTGATTGAACAGGTATACCTCTTTCATTGGGTTATGCTACTGGGACTGCTTGAACAGGAGCATCATAGGCTGTTTATCTATATTTTAATAAAAGAAATTGGTGTTTCCTTACTTAAATAACAACTTTTGATGTTCTTGTTTGTAGCTGTAGCAGCTGCAGTTCCCTACTCCTATACTGGCCATGGATCCTCCCAGGATCTCTGGCCCCGGGTAGCTGTCTGCATTGCCCTTATTGTAATCCATCATTGCTTGTTTGAATGATTGACATTGTCAAAACAGGTTTTTTTGCAAGAGCTTGTATGTGATACATCTTCTAGGTCATGCCAAAACCTGTTTTATTTTCTGTTGATTTCAAATGTGTGCTAGTTTCCTTTATGAGAAGTTCCCCATAGTCAAGAAATATCAGGTCACTCATTTGCAGAGTTAGTAGTACATTGTCAAAAGTTCCTGACAGCTGTCATTCTCTGCCTATTTCTGTGGGTACACATGTTTAATATTGTATATTACCATATATTTTCTTATACAGAGTCAAACCTTTCTGTCTCTGTTTTTGTTTGTATGTTTCTGTGTTCTTTGTGTGTGTGTGTGTGTGTGTGTGTGTGTGTGTGTGTGTGTGTGTGTGTGTGTGTGTGTGTGTGTGTGTGTGTGTGTGTGTGTGCTTGTGCATGTGTGAGGGGGTTACCTAATCTACCTATTCTTCTGACTGCCATCTAATCCCTAAATCATCTTTTCCTGTATGCCCTTGTAGCTCACCACCAATATTGTCTATATAACTGCCTGTTACAACATCAGTCTGTCTTAGAATATACTGGTGTGATAGGCAGGATGTGCTTTACTGGTAACAGTGATATGAATAAGATGGGTTTCTGGCTTGGAGGGTTTCAGTCTAGAGATACTTCATCTTACACAGGATCAGTTAGTGGTCCAGCACTGGAGTAGCTGACCAGAGTAGAATGGGAATGTGCAGCTGACCCATCCTGGTGGGAATATGCTGGCATTATCACACCATATGTGCTGTACCTTGGAAAAAGCCATGGATTGTAGCAGTTGCTGTTAGTGTGAATGGTATGTGTAAATCCATCAAGTATGTATGTAAGCCAGTGGCAACTGAGGGTGCATTTGTGCTTGATTCAATGTAAGGGCACTGGACAACTGTGGCCAGTATGGGGTTTTAGGACCATATAAAAAATCTCCTAAGTCTTTCAGTACTAGGGTTGTAATCTCTGGCCATCATATCCTTCTGCTGTCCTAGGATGCTGAGTGTTGGGAGGAACAAGTAAGCCAGCAGGAGATGGAAACCTAGTGGACATGCAGGAAGTAGGCAGTGATATAACTAATGAGCAAAAGTGCATCTTCCTCATAAGTCATAGGTTAAATTACATGAATGAAGTCACACCAGTAGGTATTCAGTGTGTTTGATGTCATATTCATTAAACTTATTTTTTTAAAAGTGATTTAATTCTACGTTTGCTTTTGAGAATGTCCACATATAAGATGAATGGCAGCATCTTCAAAAAAAAAAATCATAAATATCAAGGTCACACAATAAAGTGCCACAACAGTGATTAATAAAGGTTAATAAATATATTGAGAAAGTTGTCTATAACCATGTTACTTAACTGTTACTTAACCTGGACAGTAAATTATATGGGCCAGCATTTCAGCATCAGTACCAAAGATGGTTTTATTAGTAACTATTTTTAAAGTCACCATTTACAGCAAAATAAAGTTATTGGATTAAAAATAAACTAGGGAATATTTTAATTCAGGATCACATTTCTAGACCCATGGAAATTAGAGTTGAAAAGAGGTTTCTATAAATCAGTCAGTCTTTTTAAACAAAATATTTGCTTTTAAAAATGATAATGACAACACTGGTATATAACCACAGTTGCAATTTCTGCAGTTACGTGTTTGTTTATAATCACAGTTGTTTTGCCTTCTTTGGCCTAAAGTAATTAAAATTTAGAATGTTGAGCCGAGTTCATTTTCTCTGAACTTCAACAATAAAAACCAGTAACCGACCTCACAATGGATACAAAAAATAGAGTGAAGAATGCGCCTCAGCCAAAGTACTCGTGTATGCTCACACGTTGCTGCCACAAATTAAAAACGAATGTTCCCAAGGTCCATAAACGTAAAAAGATTTATTGACACATAAAAATAATAATAATAAAAATAATAATAATAAAAATAAAAATAAAAATAAAAATAAAAGTTTTTATTTTTATGTGTCAATAAATCTTTTTACGTTTATGGACCTTGGGAACATTCGTTTTTAATTTGTGGCAGCAACGTGTGAGCATATCCATTTTCTCTGAACTTCTTTGTTGATCCAATGAGCATTATCTGAAAGCTTTTTCAAATACCATTTGGGAGTGAAACATCAAAGATATTCAGGGAGATTTCTTAACATTTCCATAGAACTAGTGTCAGATGATTCTTTTTATAGATAATAGCATTGCATAGTATAGTCCCCTGTATGGCAAAGTGCAGTTAGTTGCCAACAGAACTTTATTTTTGTAAGATATTCAGTGTATACTGCATAAAACATTGTCATTTTAATAGATTTCAATAGGAACAATGTTCCACAGCCTTCCATTAGTGTTATCTAGTTTGTAAGTTATGTATGTCCCTGTCTCATACCTCCCCAGAAGTATCCATTTACATATTTATTAGATGTATGGACTGTAGTGCCTTTTCATGCCAAAGGTAAATAAGCAGCCTGATTCAGCACTATTTTAGTGGTTTGATTTGCATCATGACAAAAAGGAAGCCAGCACCTTGGGAGCGTGAAGATTTATTAAGAAAACCAGACCGGTTTCAGCTTATAGCTTTCATCAGTGTTACATAACATGAAGCAGTATTACACGCCTCCAGTCTCCATCCCAAACACACCATTAATAATATTCCAAAATCTCAGTTTCTGCATTTGAAGTTAATCTGTTCTTCACAGCAGGATTTGACACAATCCCATCAGGATTTAGCCAACAGATTTCTAGCTGGGGGATATAGTACACAGAATGTGAACTCGGCCATGCAATGGTCCAACAACCAATCCAGGGCTACCTTATTACAATACAAACATACACCCAGGAAGGAGAATAAGGATACCTTGAGAATGGTCACTACATTTGGCAGAAACACAGCCTTTCTTACTGATGTTATTGACAAACATTGGAATATTTTGAAGGCCAATGAACAACTGTGTGACCTTTTGGGGGACAAATGCTCATTTTCCTTCAGGCAGGGTAAAAACTTAGGGTCCCATTTCTCTCATTACAAGAAAATTATGCATCAGGATATTATTTATCATCAAACTACATTAACAGCGGAGAGACTGGTTGGTTCGTATCCCTGTGGACACTGCACCTTCTGCAAATATGTCTTTAAAACCAAATCCTTCACTAGTAAAAATACTGGGCAGTTGTATAACATTCATTGCTATGCTAATTGCGGAACGGACTGGGTTATATATTTGACCAGCTGCACTTGTCAAGCCTTTTATGTGGGGCAAACTTCTAGACAATTCAGATGTCGAATGTCAGAACATTTAGGAGACATTAGGAATGCAAGGGCCACCAATGCTCTATATAAACATTCACTGGTTCATCACACGGCTAAATTTACTTTTACAGTCATAGACAATATATCGGGCAACACATCTTTCAAAACAGGGTGGCATGGTATATTAAGCATGAAGGAAAGGAAATGGATTGTCAAATTAGGGGGTTTATTCCCACCTGGATTAAATGATAAACTGTAGGGTTTGCCTTTCTCCTCATGGGTCTTGATACTATTTATGAATCTATCAACAATTCTTTGGTTTGTCCCAAGAAGAAAGAAAAAAAGAAAAAAAGAAAAATAGTAAATATGAATAGAATTTATTGTTGTTTGTATTCTTTTTATATTAATTATTTTTCATTTTCATTATTTATTATCAGACCAGATATTCCTTAGACAGGAAATGATGTCATTTGTCTTTAATGATACTGAGTATATATTGCAGTTGTAATACTGCTTCATGTTATGTGCCACTGATGAAAGCAATAAGCTGAAACCAGTCTGGTTTTCTTAATAAATCTTCACACTCCCAAGGTGCTGGCTTCCTTTTTGTCTTGTTACAGTTTGTCTGGCCTGTGCATCTACCGTACTTGCTAGCCTGCCTCTTTGTGACTTGATTTGCATCATCCCAGATACACATGACCACATCCATTCAGTATAAACAGTGGGACATAAATCACAACTCACCAATTGAGGGGGTTGGGTCCTATATTCTGAAAGCTATGTTAATGCCACTGAGTTTGTCGTGTGTGTGTGTGTGTGTGTGTGTGTGTGTGTGTGTGTGTGTGTGTGTGTGTGTGTGTGTGTGTGTGTGTGCGTATGTGTGTGTGTTTGGTTCTTATCAGATCAGTAGGAATGTATTTCTGCACTGTATTACAGTGGTGGTCTGAACAATTTTATTATTACTCAGTTGGTTGAACTCTAATTTTGTTTTCTCACACTATTTTATGGGCATACATAACGAAGTAGTGGCATCTGATACAAAATTCAGAATTAAAGTTCTGAGTTAGAAAACTTCAAGGCAGGGAAGAAATAAAGGAAATGAGTAATACTTCCAACAAAGAAAGCAGACAAAATTTAAGAATTTAAGAGCATAAGGTTATGTAGTGAATACAGTTATGATGCAGAAACAATTGGAGTAGACGCTTAGGAAGTTTGTGCAAAAGATCTTATTGACAAATGGACCAACTCATATGCCGCACTCAGAAGTAAATGGTGTGTGTGTGTGTGTGTGTGTGTGTGTGTGTGTGTGTGTGTGTGTGTGTGTGTGTGTGTGTGTGTGTGTGTGTGCGTGTGTGCGTGTGTGTGTTTGTGTTTGTGTGTGTGTGTGTGTGTGTTTGTGTTTGTACGTGCTTTTTTTTTTTTTTAAATGTGTTTCTGTGCAAATGAAGGTAGAAGACACACTGTGTGGAAACAGTTTAAGATAATATTAACAGTTAAAATGTGAAAGAGTAGTCAGAGGCAAAGTAAGACTGGTTAGTTCAGCGAAAAATATAAGCAGAACAGGTAGGGCATATTGTTATTAACTCAGATAATTTATGTGTTTATAATATAATTTTATGTGTAAACAAAGTTTAATGATATTTGTTATAGTAACACATGGCTTTGCGCACACAAAACAAAAACAGATTTTAAAGGGAGATAAGAGAGCTTTTGTTCACTAACAGGAAAAAAATCTCTTTTCTCAGCAAGGAACTAACATCCTTTCTTAAATCCATTAACCCGTATAATGATACTAATCATGACTGCACACTAGAAGAGGGCAGACATCACCCTGAACAAAATGACTGACCACAATCTGAGAAGAATAAAGTCTGAAACTGGAAATAGTGCACTTGTTTTTCATACATTGATTTTTGTCAACCTATTAAGAATGCTGCAAGGCATGGATATCTGTTATAGTGTAAGTAGCCCATTCAGAACTACTTGAGTCACAGGGTCAACACTGACAAGTGAGAGTGCTTCTATTGTTTGCTCTTTTAAAGGCCTAAAGGAGATCTGTGAAGCTCTGGTTTAGTTATTTAATGTTTACGTTGCATGTGGTAGAATTGTGGAGGCAATCATATAATTCACTATGTTGGCAGTGTTGTCTTGCTAGTGTCTCCCAGTCACTTAAGTTGCAACCAGTCAAGGCCCAAAATAGCCCATACTGTCTAGAAGGTTGGATAAGTGAAAAATCAGCTGATTATTAAGGCATCCAAAATGAAGACTGCATTATGGAAGGCTCAGAATCGTGTACTGACACCAAATCATCCCCTGAAGGTTGAGTCTGTGAGGAAAATGTTATAGGTAACTTCATCTTACAGATATCTGGATACAGCAATTTCAGTGCCTTCATTAATGATCATGTACGCAGTGCACTTGCTAACAAAAAAAGTGGACATCTTCTAAAGGATAATTATCTGTGCTAAGAAAACCATAAAATGTGGCGCACTGTAGCTGTCAATATTGTTGTAATGTAATACAATTCTCATATCCCTAAGGCAGTGTGACTTTGTTAGCTTAATAATTATGTGCCATTGAATGCCCATACTTGTCAAGGACATGGGTAACCTGGCACATCACTCTGCATTTTTTTTTTGTTACAGGGTTTGGACTGCAGAAGCATCTTATGAGGCATCAGCTGGGAAGCACAAGTTCCTGTAAAACCCCGTGGCAGGTGTCTGATAAACACAAAGATATGGTCAGGCATTTCAAAACATTTGATTAACTCCTATTGAGCATCAGAAGGACTACAAAACTTGGGAGGAAACCTTCAACTTGCATACCCCTAAGCTATGGAACCCTCTAGTAATCAGTGTTAGATATGCAGCCACCTGTGATGACTTTAGAACAAGAATCAGAAACCACATGCTGGATATGAGCATGTGATTGTTTAAGCACATTAATTCTGTGAAAATTAGTTGTAAATATTAGCTATGTACACCTTCAGTAAGACTACTGATTGCTGTGTACTGTATTGACTTTTTGACCCTGTGACTTGACTGTAGTCTGTTATGCACAGGGATTGTGTGCCACATGCCCTGTTTTGACTTACTGTAATTATGACCATTTACAATTCTAGATATGCTTATTATATAACTTTATGTTAATAATTTAGCCGTTATTGCATATGTACTGTAACATGGCAGTATCACACCCTATAATTCATTCCTCTTAGCTGGCCTTGAGCTCATAGAACTTCCCTGACTTTTTCTCATATTTTTGCCATGTTCCTTGTAAAGGTTTAGATTTTCTGGTAAATCACCAAGGATCATAGTCAGTCAATAATGCTAGTCATGAGAATTTCATAGTTCTTACTGTTCAAAAAATGCATGTTGATACAAAACATGTTGTTAACATTTTAAGTGAATGAGTGGCAATTTTCTCCCTGATTTGGGTCCTTTGCTCTCTTCTGTTATTTTGGTTTTATGCAGAATTCTAGAGAAAATAAGTTGAAAAGCATGTACGAGGTCACCCCTGTAAAACAGGCTGTTGTCTGAGTGTGATGTACCCAGTCAACAATCTCCCTAGATGTCCTTCAAGGATGCATCTGCAGTCATCACATATGGGTTGTCCTGCCTCAGGCAGCCCTTCGGTCAGCCAGATTCCAAAGTCTGGCTGATGTCGCACTTTCCCCGACGTCAGAATTCTAGAGAAAATAAGTTGAAAAGCATGTACGAGGTCACCCCTGTAAAACAGGCTGTTGTCTGAGTGTGATGTACCCAGTCAACAATCTCCCTAGATATCCTTCAAGGATGCATCTGCAGTCATCACATATGGGTTGTCCTGCCTCAGGCAGCCCTTCGGTCAGCCAGATTCCAAAGTCTGGCTGATGTCGCACTTTCCCCAACGTCAGAATTCTAGAGAAAATAAGTTGAAAAGCATGTACGAGGTCACCCCTGTAAAACAGGCTGTTGTCTGAGTGTGATGTACCCAGTCAACAATCTCCCTAGTTTCCTAACTAATAGGTAAGGTGCAAACCTTTGATGACTTACCATCTAATTCTTTCCACTAACTGTCCAGAGTTTCCCTCATGAATTATCTAATTTCTTCACTATGTTGGCCCAGACAGTGTCCCTAGTAATGCTGTTCTATACAAACCTAGCCTAAAAAGCAATGTTTTTCAGCTTCTCCCATTAGGGGTCACCACAGCGGATCACCGGTCCCCAGATTGATTGGCAGTGGGGTTTTTACAGTGTCATGTTGCATGCCTAACCTTCACAGAAGATGCACGCGTGCACCCACACACACACACACACACACACACACACACACACACACACACACGCGCGCGCGCGCGCACGCACACACACACACACACAAACACACACACACCTACTACATGTCTTTAAAACTCACTCGACTGCAGGGAGGATGTGTAGACTCCACACACAAGGTGCTCCAGCCGAGAACTGAACTGAAGAACCTCTTGCTGTGAGGCTACACCACTGTGGTCGACTATACAGACATAGCCTCCTCTATAAGAAAACTATGCTTTCTTACATTGCCCCTCAGTCATCTGCTCTATCACATCTCTGTTTACACTTCTGTTTCACTTGTGATAGTTCAGTTTCTTTCATGATGTGTCTCTCAGTAACTTCCCCAGTGCTCTTTCCTCACAGTTATTCATTTTAAATTTTGGTCAAGTTTTAGAAGACAACTTTTCCAAATCACAGTTCCCAGAGCACAATTTCCTGATCCTCTTCACCATTTGAAAAATTAAACAAGGTATTGGCAGTGAATTTTCTGTCTGCTATTTGCATTTCAGAATCTAGCTGAATATTTGCTGGTTTGACAACAGAAATGCACTTATTCATCTGTCTACATTCAGGATATTGATGTGCGCAGAACAGAGGGTTGAGACAATTAGTGATACTCTTTTCAAGATTGGAGTGGGTAATTTGTGGTACGGTCATGATTGAGACTGTTGCTGGGTCTGCACTGTACCTAATGCAAATGTCACGGGTTACAGGGAGCTCAGAATTATAATGTACAGTTAATAGGTGATACAGAACACTGAGGTCTCAGAGCAAGGTATTCCTTCCTCTTTTCATAAGTATTATTAGCTTTTGACATTTCTGTCATTTCAGTTATTTTAAGTCAGACGTTTTAGGTGCCTTCTGATGAAGTTGTTCTAATTCTGAAGTTATCTCTTCATATGGCTTGTAATGTACATTATGCATAATCTCTCTTCCTGTGAGCTGTTTCCATTCTGTTTTCTTAGACCTGGTTTGAAAAGCTCCAAACAAGCCAGTCCGGAAGTAGTTTCTTCAGCTCTCAGTAATACAGAGGGGTAACAGCTTTTCTTTTTCTAATGGTTATGTCTTAATAATAAGTAATAACCAAATGTTGTTTCTTCATTGTTACTGACACCTGCATTCAGAATTTTTAATAAACACTATGAAGATCAGGGAAAGAAATACATTGTATTTGTTCAGGTGGGGAATTTTTAAAAAAAAGTCAAGTTAAAGTGAACCATATTCCTTTTGTTACTTTACATCAGTTAATGGGTTCATTGTTACAGAGAGATACAAGCACATATAAATGTGCAGGAAAACTTTTCTTTATCAGTAGGGGAAGAAAAATCAGACCCAATATAAAGTTGTGCTGTCTGTCATGTGATAATTTGCTGAATGAAGTTTCATTCATTGCCGTTCTTCAAAAAAAAATGGATATTTAGGTTTATCCTAGTATACTGCATGTTGGTTGTTGACAGTTTTTTGTCAGGTGATGTCTTGTATCTGGTCTGAGTTAGTAGAGTTGTGTTAAATAGTGTGCTTTCAGTATTACATTAGTATGAGATGGAGTTTCGGCTTGCAGAGCTTCAGTGCTTTCAGTGTGTTACATATTAATGAAGCAGTTTGCATGAGATGCCCGTAAGAATGGCTAGATACGTGTTTGCGTATATATTTTCTTGTGTAGAGCTTTGATGTTGTTTGATGTGTACAGGTGAGATGCTGTCTTATTTACAAATGCCTAGTGTGTTTGGCTGCTAACAAGACATACTGAAGATTGTCGTATTCAGGTTTGCCATAACAGTGTGTTTCTCCATGCTTTTGTACTTTCACCATAGACAGTATGATGGCAGACCTCTTAGAATATCAGTTCATTTAGAATCTAACTTTGGCCTGCTTGTACAGGTTGGAATATTTATAACAGCTAGACTTTCAAGCTTCCTAGGGGAGATGTAATTATATCATGTAATTCATCCACGCGGCTTTGCATTCTTGGCTGTCCATTCTTTGTGCATTCATGTGTACTTCAGGAAGAAGGTAAGCAGCTGGGTTGTTTATAAAGGTTGTCAGACATTGTATGTTGTACACATTCCCTTTTTCTGCATGATAGATAGCATTTGAAGAACCAGTAACCAACTAGCTTGCCATTTGTGTCAGTAGTCCTTTAAGTTGTTGTGCTACTTATTTTATTTTAATACCTGTAAATACCTCTCTTTCCGCGGTGATGTAGTGGTAGTGTTGTTGCCTCACAGCAAGAGGTTCTCCCATTCAATTCTTGGCTGGAGTGCAGGGAGTGCCTTCTGTGTGGAGTCTGCATGTCCTCCCCACGGTTGGGTGGGCGTTCGAAAGACATGCGTAAATGGGCGTGCCTTCATTGAAGGTTGAACATCGAGCTGGCACCTCGGCGTTCATGAAAATCTACTGCCAATCATTAGCGGACCGGAGTTCTGCTGTGGCGACCCCTAACTGGGAAAAGCCGAAAGACAACAACAACAACATCTGTAAATACCTCTCGACTTCCAATCATTAAAAATCATAGCACTAATCTTTAAAATCATTGCAGAGGGTCAGAAAGAGGACCACTTTCTTATTTTTCACAATTAAAGGTATATTAGACCATATATGGTCAGCTGGAGTGGATATTTGTATACGTTTTGTTTATGTATTTAATAAAAATTTGTCCCCATAAATAGGTCTGACTTTATTAGGAACATCATAAATGTAGTAGGAGCAAGGTTAAAATTGAGAGCCAAAATCATAGTGCTATGCCTAAATTATAGCAGTTGAAATGTATGCAAAGAATGCTAGAGCAAATATTTATAGTGTACAATTGTTACACTGATTAGTAAATTGTATTGTATCTGTAGACATACTGTCTGATTGCGATAGGTGAGCCGCCCTTAAATTTAATGTTGTAAAATTCTTTGATTCCCCCATTTCGTATCACATGTTTAAAGTCAGCTATTGTGTAAGGGGTTGTTGATGCATGGTTTTATCATCTTTCAAGCTAATGGATGGTTTGAAATAACACAGCAGGGTGATTCAGCTCTGCTTCAGATTCACATGAAGGTGTGTGTGTATGTGTGTGTGTGTGTGTGTGTGTGTGTGTGTGTGTGTGTGTGTGTGTGTGTATATGGAAACACTTTGGAATCTCAAAAAACTGAAATGTTGCATTTCAGTTTCTCAAGTGCAAAGTGTCAAATCTGCAGATGCGCAAAACTGCAGAATATTGAACCTGGAAATGTTGAACCCGTGGCACTGATGGTGTGTTAGGTAAGTGTGGTATTTTTAAGGGTTTGGGGAGGGTTTATGAGTGTTAGTTGTGGGTTAGGGTATGTAGGTGAGTGTGTCAGTGTGTCAGTGTTGAGCGTGGTGGTGTTTGTATCTGTGTGGTGTGTTTGTGCAAGGGAGGTGTGGAATGTATGTTGGTGGGTTTTGTGTGTGTTGGTGTTTAGTGCGACCTCGGAGTTAGCATATATAAGTAGGGGGGTGCAGGGGAGCTTGTCCCCTGCTTATAGTAAGGGTGTGTGTGTTTGTGTTGTTGTGCGGAGGTAGATGTACTTATGTTTGTATGTGTGCTGTAACTGTCACAGTTTTGGGTTTCAAGGTTTTGGTTTTTGTTTTTTGATTTTTTGGCTTTATAGTCTCGAAATAGTAAAATTCGATGTTTCAGTATTTCGAGATTATAAAGTGAATCCGTATATATATATATATATATATATATATATATATGTAATATGTATGTGTGTGTGTATATATATATATATATATATATATATATATATATATATATATATATATATATATATATATATATATATATATGTATATATATATATATATATATGTGTATATATATATATATATATATATATATATATATATATATATATATATATATATATATATATATATGTGTGTGTGTGTGTGTGTGTGTGTGTGCTTTCTGTTTATCATGTTTCCTACTCATGTATGCATATATAGTGTTGAAGATAAGTCTTTGGCATGATTCATAGGGTGTCAGTTGTAATCCTGCAGCCTGATGTAAGCTAGCATGTGATTTAGCCCCTCAGTAGTCTACCTGGTTTTGCCTTTCATAAGCTGCAAAACTGACCATTCTTGACTGATATTTCTTCTATTCTGCTGAAATGTTGAAAATGTTTAGTGATAGTTTTACATTTACTTGCATTTTTCTTTAAAGGAAAACTCCACCTTAGAACTCAAACACATATTTTTTCATTGTATCTTTGTTTTAGCCCTATTGTAAAGCCTCAAAATCACTCCAAGTGCTTCTTTTACAATTTTAATGTGTTTCCCTCAAAATGGCAGATGATGGGACCCACCTTGGTAGCATGATCTTGTTTTCTTGCTTTCATTCCTTCTTCCCAGAATACATTTCAAGTCCACTTTATATGAGTCATGCTAGACATAAGGAAGTGGTGCTGTTTTCTCATGCCATTAAAATAGAATGGCAGGACTATGAAGCACTGTTATCTAAACACACCTTCTGTAGCAAAGCTACTTCTACGTTTTCCTGACTGAGCCTCATTTATGTGTCTGTCAGAGCTTGTTCTGTGCTATAAATAGCTGTTAGCTACTTCCAGCAAAAGAAAGTAGACAAATAACAGGTTTTTGTAAAGGGAGTTTTTGTAGACCTAAAAGAATTAACATAGCTTCCCCCACATTTCATGCTGAGGTGTGAAAACTCTCCCTGCAGTAAATGATCCTTGCTGTATCATGATAAGTAGTAGGACTCACCTCAAAGTCATTGGGAAGTAGCAGACAGACTTAGTTTGAAGTTTTTTTCTCTCTCATGAGTGATGCAGAATTAAAACATGCTTTATTAGCTCCTTAATTATTTCTGTCATGTTCACCGTCCTTTTTTTCTATTTCATATTTATTTATACTTTGGTAACCAGGAATGTGAGCTGGCTCCAGGACCCTTTTCAGCCATGACTTGGGCTACATTGGCAAAGATAATAACAAGCATTAAATGCACTTAGCAATACAAAGACATTGACCAAGATTGCATGTGCAACACACAACTGATGTGTGACAGTGACCAAGTAAAACATTTACTAGAATATATGCATTAATAATGCTTAACTCTACTATGTTATTATAAATAATAAATTGTATGCGCCCATATTGCACACACACACACACACACACACACACACACACACACACACACACACACACACACACACATGTTTGTGTGTGTGTGTGTGTGTGTGTGTGTGTGTGTGTGTGTGTATGTGTTTGTGTATATGTGTATCTGTATAAAGTACATGTGTACAAAAACATATGAGTGCATGTTTGAGTAAATGGTTTGTTAAAGTACATTCAGCTGTATATTATGTTTACCATCAATGGTCACATTTCCTTTGTGGACTACAAAATGCTCATGCCCTCTAACAATGTAAGGACTGGCTCAAAGTCAGTGGGAATCTCTTAACGTGAATCTGCAGGTACCAGATATCCTCTGGGAGGATGTCACAAAAAAGCATAAAATACCGTTTATATGAGCTGTGTCAGTGTACCTAGTTTATAGGGTTGTCACCTCTCTCTATTCTGCAGTTCTGGCGTGTGTGTGTGTGTGTGTGTGTGTGTGTGTGTGTGTGTGTGTGTGTGTGTGTGTGTGTGTGTGTGTAAAATGGTAAATGCATTGATACTTTACAAGAAAAAAATATTTTCTGACTTTTCTCTAAATGTCACAGAAGTTATCTTAACATATAAACTATTAAAAATAGCCAACATTTAAAGCTTAGCATTTCAATAGTGTGTTGCTGCTTATATAAATTTGTCAAAAGAGTTGACAATTGCCTTTAAACCCCTGACTAATCTAATTGCTTTGTATTGCTATGAAAGGGAAGAATTAAGTTCTCCTCTCTGCAATAAAACAGTGGAAAACAGTTTCACAGCTTTCCGTCTTTTTTATATCAGCTGCTGTGTTCCTGACATTAGCAGGATTAACTGCCCATCTAAGATTGACAGCAGTACCTGACGGGGTAAACTACAGATTTGACTTTGTCTGTGATATGCAAGTAGGTGGGCTTTCCCTTTGTTTGACTCTAATGGAAGGAAGTAAAAGTTATAAAAATTACAAGCAGGTTTCTGACACCTACACAATGCTGGAACCATGTTTTAGGGAGAACAGAAACCTAACGGTTGAGTTAAACTGTAGGAAAGGGTTTTCCTTTAACTGTTTATGGCATAGTTTTTATTGCACTGGATTCCTTTGGCTACAGTTAACCCGGGGCAGTGACTGAAATGTGATCCCATAAGAGTCATCAAAGCATTGTCTTTTACATTTACTTTTTAGTTTATGTATATAGTATTATTCTGTGTTTACTTTAGGTTGATTCATTTAAGATGGCATTGTGTAACACTTTCAAGACATTTTGATGTATACCAGGTCATCATGGCTTCTTACCCAGAGTCTATGTTTGTGGTTGTTAAGCTAAAAGGGCTTTCTTTATAACCACATTTAAAGGTGCACATAAGTCTGGAGTTACTATGTTAAGCTAATGTGGGATAGGGGGCAAGCCCCTCAGCACTTTGTTATGTTTTATATGTTAGCAGTTTAGATTGATTAGTGTGTTTTTTTATTTGTTTTTTTTTTCTATCTGTTGTTTCAGTATCTTCATCTTACCTGGTACTGTTTCCAGTATTTTGTGTTTCATAAACTTTTTAATACCTATGCCAGATCTTTATGGCTTTGTTGAAAAGTATTAGATTCAGTTTAACCA
Source organism: Protopterus annectens (assembly GCF_019279795.1). Taxonomy (NCBI): domain Eukaryota; kingdom Metazoa; phylum Chordata; order Ceratodontiformes; family Protopteridae; genus Protopterus; species Protopterus annectens. The sequence goes on along the minus strand of NC_056741.1, from coordinate 1,375,024,786 downwards.
TATTACATAGGCTCTTTGTAAAAGTACTACTAAATTAAAGAGAGTTACACACCAAACACTGATACTCAAACAAGAACTTAAGTGAGGAAGTAAAATATTTAGAACTTGTTTAACATGTTTTGCCTTAGGAAAGAATGTTATAATATAAAGAATGTCTTTTAGTTATGAAAAAAAGATAGGCTGAGCTTTTAACTGTTTTCCTTGCCTTTTGTCTGCCTTAGTTTCAGATTCCTTGTTTTTCTTGTCTGCAAGTTCAGATGCACAAGCATATTTCTGTTTATCCACTTCAATCTGATCTCTGGATCAGGGAGTATAAATATTTGTTTCATAAATGACACAAAATAACAGCATTTTTAAAATTATTTATTTATTTTTTTGAAGTAAGAAAGCTCTCTTAATTTGTTTACTCTTCTAGTGGGTAGTATCTGAGTTTGAGAAAATGAACAGTATTCAACCTTCTGTCATAAGGATTGCTTTATACTTTGCAAGGCTCTTTTATGAAACTGCTTTCTTGCATGGACCAGTACTTTGGTTACATCAGCTATATGCACTGAACAGTATAGTAATAGGAGTTTCTGTGTGCATAAGCCTGTCTTTATAACAATAACATTTTTTTAGCACATTTAGGTTACTGTGCTGATTGTGGCTTCTGTGTATGGTAGTGATGTGATAGCCTTACCTTCCTGCAAATGCTGGTCTGTTCATGATCACAATGTCCTGCATGGACCAGTCCAGTTATGGTTACCTGTTTCTTCTGCATAAGCTTCTCTTGTGATGACAGCAGTTTATCACACAGTCTGGCACTGTGATAACTGTGGCTAGCTGCACTGATTGCTATTTTGACAGCTGTAGCCTTTCGTGCAGGTCGCTACTATGATGACTGTATGGCTGTGGCCTCCTACATGGGCCAATACTGTAATGACTGTGGCCTTCTGCATGGACCACAACTGTGAGTAATGTAGCTTCCTACATGGATGCATACTGTGCTGACTGAAATCTCCTGTGTGAGTCAGTAGTGTTGTGGTGGAACTAATATGATCATACACTGGTGTAGTCAGACCACCTTTCTGCTTTTTAGATGTATACTCCTTTACAGTGATAATTGCTCCCTTCCACAGTTATTACATCAAATACCATAACTGTTTGTGTGTTGGGAGGGGTGTAAGTATTTTATTCAACACTTTGACATTTACTTGATGTTCAAAGCACACTCTAAGAAATGTATCCATCTCAGCTAATGATGTTATAGAAATCTATAGTTATCTCTGTTAATACCCTGGGAAATCCCACAATCCGTGTTGAAGATCAATAACTATAATAAATAATTAAAAAACACACTACAGTTACACACTCATGCACACACACACACACACACACACACACACACACACACACACACTCAAAAATGTAATTTAAGTAGCCATGATTTCATATTGCAGCTGATTAAATGACACTAACACTGCACTCCTTCAAGTGCCATTTACTTAAGGGGAGCCAGGGACCAGTCAGCACTCTTCTATAGTGCCGATTGTGCTTCTTAACTGCTTGAACCTGAGGCAGCTGCCCCCTTTATCCTGTCCTAGCTTTGGATTTCAGCCAACTGTGTAGTGGTTTCAAACCACCATAAGATTGTACACCTCAGGGCCAGATTTTAAAGACTTTAAATCCTACTTACAGTTAAATAATCATAGCAATGTCATTGTTTGGAGTTTTTCAGTTGAGCTAGACATGATAGATTGAATATATTCCATTTTAGAGGTCTGCTGCTTATTGTTTGTGATCTCAGCCACTTCTTTTTTTAATATTACATGGTGAAATGACAGTCTATTCATATGAATACAGCACGGATTTTGCACAGGCTTCCTTTTTTTGTAGTATCAAGCAGCAGGTGTGAACCAGCGATCTTCAGGGACGATGCAGTGTTGCCCTATCTGATGATACTTCTCTAAACTGAGAGAAAAGTTTATTATTTCAGAACAGAGTTGATCAACGTTCACTGGAAGGTCATCCCTTAGTTCATCATTATTACCCCATCTTTAGCATAAAGGACTGAGGCTATGAGTTACTAATCAGGTTCATCCTGGATGCCAGTGTTTGATTCTCTCAGTCTCCATTTCCTATTGTTTGATTCCAAGCAAGTCACTGAACCAGGCAATGCTCTCAGGTCACCATTGAAAAGAGGCGTGTGTCTTAGCAGACGAAAACAATAAATTAAACAAAAAAAAAAACGAGGAAGAGTTTAATCACAACATATTGGAGGAAGTTGAAAACAACAGAACAGAGGTGCACCTTCCCAAATGAACATGTCCATAGTTGAAATGCTGCCGCGGGAGTAGCTATGTTAGTATTGAGCATCATCGTTATCATAGAGGAGAATCACACAGATCGCAGTAGACGTCGGAGTTAAAGGAAGCATCTTCTGTTGGAGGATTTAGTGACCAAGAGGCCAGAGCTAGAGCTACATTATATGCTTACTGTCAGGACAGGGAGAGATGGGGTTGCAGTTCCTCAGATTCCTGGGGGGGGGGTTGTATAGGATACAAAGTTCAGTGCTGTTGCCCAGGAAGGGACACATGATCCAGTTAGGAGAAGAATCAGAGCAATGTAAGAGAAGGGCGAGAAACCAAAATATGGTCTCAGATGAATGGTGTGCAGTTTTTCTCAGATGTGTTTTCTGCCCGCAGTATGGTTCGAGGACAGGTTACTTCTCATTATGGAGTTCAGCTAATTGACATGCAACTGTTACAGAGATAAGGACTTGAATTCCTGTAGAGATTTGGATACATAGGATACATGGACGCTTGTACTGGTGTGATGTTCTGTGTCTGAGAGGGAAATGGTATCCTGGCTAACAGGTTTATGTGCTTTATCCGAAAAACATTTTGACTAGTACTTGGAGAAAATCAGAGGAAAATATTTTCCTGTCCCTTGAAAACAGCAAAGTAGAGTAAATTCCAAAGGTTAGAACAAGATCAGGAGAAGATCATAAGGAAGAAAGCAGGGGAAAAAAAAAGTTGACAGCCTGGCAATTCATCTGTGGCACTTAAGTCAAGCACTGTATCACTGAAGCAAACAACTCTTTGAAGGCTGGCGGTGTTATTCCCTGTAATTATCATTAGCTACTTATGGTTTAATTATAGAAAGTCCAAACTCATGTAACATTGGACATGAGATGCTTTTGATTTTGTTCGAGTATGAATTACTCCCACCCCTCAAGGTGTGAAGCTATTTGCTTGGATGAAACAACAGTTGATGTACATGCTCTTGATGAACTAACATACACCTGAAAAAGGTAATGGCAACATAAAGACGGATGATGTAAAATGAGAGTCAAAGTTAAATGGAAAGCACCCAGTATCATTTGTCATATTCCAGGTAGGAAGGCTACATAATCTAGTGGTTTTGTATGAGGAATGTTGTTATGACATTGTGGGAGTAACAGAGACCTGGTATATAGAGCTATGATTAGGATAAAACATAGATGGTTGCGCAGTTTGTAATAGGAATGTGGATAACTTAGGAGGGTCATTAAAATAGACAGATGATGACAGAATAGTTGAATTAGCTGAAAAGTAGTCAGAGGAATAGGTTGTGCAAGATAGGTATATTAATGTCAGTGCAGTAGTCCTGGAATGGGTCTTAAAAAGCAGCAGGGATAAAGGAGGACAGAGTCCTCAGTGTGCATTACTGACTGTAAAGGAAATGCTTGGGTTAAGACCTCATATAAGAATGACTTAAAGAAAAACTTTGCAGAGTTGACATTTGCTTGAATTTTTAGAGTACTTTTTTCCATTTGACAAAGTAGCTTTTTACCCTTCAGCTAGATCCAAAAATAAAGAGGGCAGGGCAAGGGTGTGTGCATAGATAAGATGGGATAAAGGCTGTATAAATAGTAAGTAAATACGTAGAACAGAGGAGTCACTGTAGGGCATGCAAATGAAAATGCCAACATAATCTGCACAGGAGCTGTATATGACTCCCACATGAAGAATAGCACCTTAGAGTGACAGAGAAACAATAATTAAGGCTGAGATGTGCCAGATATTACCTAGGAGACCTTGAATGTGGACACTTGTAGGAAAGCTATCCTGTTGAACAGGCAGACCCCAGACAACTTTGTTCATAAAGAACAGTACTGTTGCTGGCATTATCAAATGAACAGTTACAGGGGATCTCTCTAATCTGCATCTAGGTAGGCATTTAGGACCAAGTGACAACCTCTACCAACATAACTGTATAGTTCCAGATTTCAGAAGAGCAGACTATGACAAAATAGTGTTGTACTTCAGAAAAGTGCTAATACAAATATAAATCAGACCCACGTACTACAAGCAGTAACATTTTTGTGTGAAACAAATAAAAAAATCAAAAAGGCAGAAAAATACCACAAAATCGGTGATCATCATAGCTATTAGATGCATTTGTTTGAAAATATATTAGCCACTGAGACCTTCAGTTCTACTAGCAACTGTCAAAAAACTTATTGAAGGAAACCTGTTTTCTTGTGACACTGTTGTGTATATGTGTATATAGCCTGCTAACTAGTATACCTTTTATGGGAGATGTGAAAGATGAGACAAGATGCTGGGGCAGCTGTTGATGGCCAGCTTTTCATCCTCATTGACAAAAGTGGTACTGAGATTGATTGTTTGCAGGTAGTGGGTAATGTTATTCCATTAGCAGCATAGTTTCTTCTTTTAGCTACCTGCTCAGCTGATAAACAGAAGCCTGATTTTCCGGTTTGTTATTTAGGCAGCAAAAATATTTATGTATTTATAATTTAAACATTTATGTAGCAGAAACTACATCCACGTTGCTGCATAGCACATAAATGCATGTTGTAACCTTATTTGTGCATCCTTGCTTGTTTGTTGATTAAATATATTAGTGTTTACGAACTATAGTTCTACTGTGGTTTCCCCTTTCTACTTGTATGTGTAGATGTTCTGGGATGGAAAAATTTGCAAATGCTACTAGTAAATTTCTTAAGGAATAACTGCTAATTTTAGGTGACGTTGCACAAGTGATAAAATCTATTGTAACATGTTTGTAAATGCTATCCAGTATGTTGTAGCTCAAGCCAGGTTGTTTTTTAGGGCCCAGACAAATCATGCACAATAAGAACTATAGGAAAATAAATTCATAACTACCCAGATGTCAGTTATTCTAGTACCAGTTTGGAATATTAAATCTGCAACCTCAGACAGAGCCTTAGTGTATATATCATAGTTAATGGTTGGAGTATGTGTCTGTGAAAACTCCATCAGACCTCTTACCTATTGTTCATAGCTCTGCTGCATCATCTCTGCACCAGTTGCAGAATACCAGATAACCAGCAGTACCGATACTCCTGCTTTACCAAGATCATAGCATGTGCCTTTGGTTTTATAGAAGGATGTTTCTTGACAGGTGAGGAAGGAAAGAAATAACTTGTAATACTGCAAAAAGGCACTGTTGTTTTCTAGAAATAAATTGAGCCTTCATTATTTCTGATAGGTAATATTCAAAACACACAGTTTTTGGCCTCCAAACCTATTGTATGTGCAGGTTATAGTCATAAAATTGGGAAGCACATGTAAGATGAGGTATTAGCTCATCTGTGCACCTACAGTAGCAAAGTGCATGCTGTACCTCTGCAAACATTGTTAATGGAGTGGTTAGTCTTAAATGACTAGACACCAGCTATAGTACTAAGAGTGGAAGTTGTATAATAATATTGCAGAGTTTATCGCTGGTGACCATGGACTGGCTCACGATAAATGAAGCTGGCCTTAGCTGCTGATAGTGTTTTGAATACAAGTGCCTTCAGATAAGCATGGCTGACAACGTCTCATTCATGAATCCATGTAGATAGCTCACTGAGACAGTTTTTAGATAAGAGTCAATATAACCCCTCAGGTCTCCGAATTAGCTTCTGCTGCTTTTTGTAGTAGGACTGACTTTTATATTGGGAAAAAGACTTCAGCATCTTTGTCCCCAAGATGCGTAGTATGTTTCTCCACGTTGTATGTTTCAAGCATTCCTTACTCTTCTTAAGTGCCATAAAGCAGATCAAAATGCTTCACTGTCAGAAAGGCTTCTGCTGTCATAATAACAGGAAAAGCAAATACTGCTGTTTCATACCCTGCTAAACCTTTAACCCAGTCGTGAGTTTTCTTTGATTTTAACAGTTGTTTAGACTCTGCCACTCACAAGTGCTCCCTGTGAAATGTTGTACGTCTTTATTCTCCTGTCTTCACTGAGGCTTCATAGTATAGTTCATTTCAGCACTGTACACATTTCAGTGACTCATATAACAACCAATGTCTGTTCAACAGGTTGATGTGTACACATTTTAACTGTACCCTTACTTATAATTAATTGCCTTCAAGGTCAACCTTGTAAAGAGACAGGCTTGTTCTAAAGAGATTACCTATGTGCAAAAATAATAAATAAGAGCACTGTTTACAACACATCGTCTAATCTTAAATATTTGTAGTCACATTACAAAATTAAACTACTTTGAAAGACGTTTGTGGCTTTCTAAAATGCTTTCAGGTCAGATTGAATGAACTCAGTTTATCAAGCAGTCTATTTGAGTAGTCTGCCACTAAAATCGGGATATATCACAGCACAATGTTATGGAAATCCTTGATCTTAAAATATACCAGTGTTAGAAATGTTTGCTGATTGTGTAGAATTCTTCATGCCCAGTCCCTGTATTAAATACTAGATATGTAACTATTCACTAAACAGTAGTGTCCTCAGAATTATTAGTTGTTATTGGGGAGCATTGCTGGTCATGGCACAGAGGGATAGAGCCCTGACTGTAACATCTGTCAGTGGAGTTTGAGTAACAGGTAGTTGGATATCAGTCCTGGTTGTGGCACAGAGGGATAGACCCTGACTGTAACACCTGTCAGTGGAGTTTGAGTAACAGGTAGTTGGATATCAGTCCTGGTTGTAGCATAGAAGGATAGAACCCTGACTGTAACACCTGTCAGTGGAGTTTGAGTAACAGGTAGTTGGATATCAGTCCTGGTTGTGGCACAGAGGGATGTACCCTGACTGTAACACCTTTCATTTGAGTTTGAGTAACAGGTAGTTGGATATCAGTCCTGGTTGTGGTACAGAAGGATAGTGCCCTGATTGTAACACCTTTCATTTGAGTTTGAGTAACAGGTAGTTGGATATCAGTCCTGGTTGTGGTACAGAAGGATAAAGCCCTGACTGTAACACCTGTCAGTGGAGTTTGAGTAACAGGTAGTTGGATATCAGTCCTGGTTGTAGCACAGAAGGATAGAGCCCTGACTGTAACACCTTTCATTTGAGTTTGAGTAACAGGTAGTTGGATATCAGTCCTGGTTGTGGTACAGAAGGATAGTGCCCTGATTGTAACACCTTTCATTTGAGTTTGAGTAACAGGTAGTTGGATATCAGTCCTGGTTGTGGTACAGAGGGATGTACCCTGACTGTAACACCTGTCAGTGGTGTTTGAGTAACAGGTAGTTGGATATCAGTCCTGGTTGTGGTACAGAGGGATGTACCCTGACTGTAACACCTGTCAGTGGAGTTTGAGTAACAGGTAGTTGGATATCAGTCCTGGTTGTAGCACAGAAGGATAGTGCCCTGATTGTAACACCTTTCATTTGAGTTTGAATAACAGGTAGTTGGATATCAGTCCTGGTTGTGGTACAGAAGGATAGTGCCCTGACTGTAACACCTTTCATTTGAGTTTGAGTAACAGGTAGTTGGATATCAGTCCTGGTTGTGGTACAGAAGGATAGAGCCCTGACTGTAACACCTTTCATTTGAGTTTGAGTAACAGGTAGTTGGATATCAGTCCTGGTTGTGGCACAGAAGGATAGAGCCCTGACTGTAACACCTGTCAGTGGAGTTTGAGTAACAGGTAGTTGGATATCAGTCCTGGTTGTGGTACAGAAGGATAGTGCCCTGACTGTAACACCTTTCATTTGAGTTTGAGTAACAGGTAGTTGGATATCAGTCCTGGTTGTGGTACAGAAGGATAGAGCCCTGACTGTAACACCTTTCATTTGAGTTTGAGTAACAGGTAGTTGGATATCAGTCCTGGTTGTGGCACAGAAGGATAGAGCCCTGACTGTAACACCTGTCAGTGGAGTTTGAGTAACAGGTAGTTGGATATCAGTCCTGGTTGTGGTACAGAAGGATAGAGCCCTGACTGTAACACCTGTCAGTGGAGTTTGAGTAACAGGTAGTTGGATATCAGTCCTGGTTGTGGTACAGAAGGATAGAGCCCTGACTGTAACACCTTTCATTTGAGTTTGAGTAACAGGTAGTTGGATATCAGTCCTGGTTGTGGTACAGAAGGATAGAGCCCTGACTGTAACACCTGTCAGTGGAGTTTGAGTAACAGGTAGTTGGATATCAGTCCTGGTTGTAGCACAGAAGGATAGAGCCCTGACTGTAACACCTTTCATTTGAGTTTGAGTAACAGGTAGTTGGATATCAGTCCTGGTTGTGGTACAGAAGGACAGTGCCCTGACTGTAACACCTTTCATTTGAGTTTGAGTAACAGGTAGTTGGATATCAGTCCTGGTTGTGGTACAGAAGGATAGTGCCCTGATTGTAACACCTTTCATTTGAGTTTGAGTAACAGGTAGTTGGATATCAGTCCTGGTTGTGGTACAGAAGGATAGTGCCCTGATTGTAACACCTTTCATTTGAGTTTGAGTAACAGGTAGTTGGATATCAGTCCTGGTTGTGGTACAGAAGGATAGTGCCCTGATTGTAACACCTTTCATTTGAGTTTGAGTAACAGGTAGTTGGATATCAGTCCTGGTTGTGGTACAGAGGGATGTACCCTGACTGTAACACCTTTCATTTGAGTTTGAGTTACAGGTAGTTGGATATCAGTCCTGGTTGTGGTACAGAAGGATAGTGCCCTGATTGTAACACCTTTCATTTGAGTTTGAGTAACAGGTAGTTGGATATCAGTCCTGGTTGTGGTACAGAAGGATAGTGCCCTGATTGTAACACCTTTCATTTGAGTTTGGGTAACAGGTAGTTGGATATCAGTCCTGGTTGTGGTACAGAAGGATAGAGCCCTGACTGTAACACCTTTCATGGATAGTGCCCTCACTGTAACACCTTTCATTTGAGTTTGAGTAACAGGTAGTTGGATATCAGTCCTGGTTGTGGTACAGAAGGATAGAGCCCTGACTGTAACACCTGTCAGTGGAGTTTGAGTAACAGGTAGTTGGATATCAGTCCTGGTTGTGGTACAGAAGGATAGAGCCCTGACTGTAACACCTTTCATTTGAGTTTGAGTAACAGGTAGTTGGATATCAGTCCTGGTTGTAGCACAGAAGGATAGTGCCCTGATTGTAACACCTTTCATTTGAGTTTGAGTAACAGGTAGTTGGATATCAGTCCTGGTTGTGGTACAGAAGGATAGAGCCCTGACTGTAACACCTTTCATTTGAGTTTGAGTAACAGGTAGTTGGATATCAGTCCTGGTTGTGGCACAGAGGATAGTGCCCTGATTGTAACACCTTTCATTTGAGTTTGAGTAACAGGTAGTTGGATATCAGTCCTGGTTGTGGTACAGAAGGATAGTGCCCTGATTGTAACACCTTTCATTTGAGTTTGAGTAACAGGTAGTTGGATATCAGTCCTGGTTGTGGTACAGAAGGATAGAGCCCTGATTGTAACACCTTTCATTTGAGTTTGAGTAACAGGTAGTTGGATATCAGTCCTGGTTGTGGTACAGAAGGATAGAGCCCTGACTGTAACACCTGTCAGTGGAGTTTGAGTAACAGGTAGTTGGATATCAGTCCTGGTTGTAGCACAGAAGGATAGTGCCCTGATTGTAACACCTTTCATTTGAGTTTGAGTAACAGGTAGTTGGATATCAGTCCTGGTTGTGGTACAGAAGGATAGAGCCCTGACTGTAACACCTTTCATTTGAGTTTGAGTAACAGGTAGTTGGATATCAGTCCTGGTTGTAGCACAGAAGGATAGTGCCCTGATTGTAACACCTTTCATTTGAGTTTGAGTAACAGGTAGTTGGATATCAGTCCTGGTTGTGGTACAGAGGGATGTACCCTGACTGTAACACCTGTCAGTGGAGTTTGAGTAACAGGTAGTTGGATATCAGTCCTGGTTGTGGTACAGAAGGATAGTGCCCTGATTGTAACACCTTTCATTTGAGTTTGAGTAACAGGTAGTTGGATATCAGTCCTGGTTGTGGTACAGAAGGATAGAGCCCTGACTGTAACACCTGTCAGTGGAGTTTGAGTAACAGGTAGTTGGATATCAGTCCTGGTTGTGGTACAGAAGGATAGTGCCCTGACTGTAACACCTGTCAGTGGAGTTTGAGTAACAGGTAGTTGGATATCAGTCCTGGTTGTGGTACAGAAGGATAGAGCCCTGACTGTAACACCTGTCAGTGGAGTTTGAGTAACAGGTAGTTGGATATCAGTCCTGGTTGTGGTACAGAAGGATAGAGCCCTGACTGTAACACCTGTCAGTGGTGTTTGAGTAACAGGTAGTTGGATATCAGTCCTGGTTGTGGTACAGAAGGATAGAGCCCTGACTGTAACACCTGTCAGTGGAGTTTGAGTAACAGGTAGTTGGATATCAGTCCTGGTTGTAGCACAGAAGGATAGTGCCCTGATTGTAACACCTTTCATTTGAGTTTGAGTAACAGGTAGTTGGATATCAGTCCTGGTTGTAGCATAGAAAGATAGAACCCTGACTGTAACACCTGTCAGTGGAGTTTGAGTAACAGGTAGTTGGATATCAGTCCTGGTTGTGGTACAGAGGGATGTACCCTGACTGTAACACCTGTCAGTGGTGTTTGAGTAACAGGTAGTTGGATATCAGTCCTGGTTGTGGCACAGAGGGATGTACCCTGACTGTAACACCTGTCAGTGGTGTTTGAGTAACAGGTAGTTGGATATCAGTCCTGGTTGTGGTACAGAAGGATAGTGCCCTGTGTGTAACACCTTTCATTTGAGTTTGAGTAACAGGTAGTTGGATATCAGTCCTGGTTGTGGCACAGAGGGATGTACCCTGACTGTAACACCTTTCATTTGAGTTTGAGTAACAGGTAGTTGGATATCAGTCCTGGTTGTGGCACAGAGGGATGTACCCTGACTGTAACACCTTTCATTTGAGTTTGAGTAACAGGTAGTTGGATATCAGTCCTGGTTGTGGTACAGAAGGATAGAGCCCTGACTGTAACACCTTTCATTTGAGTTTGAGTAACAGGTAGTTGGATATCAGTCCTGGTTGTGATACAGAAGGATAGTGCCCTGATTGTAACACCTTTCATTTGAGTTTGAGTAACAGGTAGTTGGATATCAGTCCTGGTTGTGGTACAGAAGGATAGAGCCCTGACTGTAACACCTGTCAGTGGTGTTTGAGTAACAGGTAGTTGGATATCAGTCCTGGTTGTGGTACAGAGGGATGTACCCTGACTGTAACACCTGTCAGTGGTGTTTGAGTAACAGGTAGTTGGATATCAGTCCTGGTTGTGGTACAGAAGGATAGTGCCCTGATTGTAACACCTTTCATTTGAGTTTGAGTAACAGGTAGTTGGATATCAGTCCTGGTTGTGGTACAGAAGGATAGTGCCCTGACTGTAACACCTTTCATTTGAGTTTGAGTAACAGGTAGTTGGATATCAGTCCTGGTTGTGGCACAGAGGGATGTACCCTGACTGTAACACCTTTCATTTGAGTTTGAGTAACAGGTAGTTGGATATCAGTCCTGGTTGTGGCACAGAGGGATGTACCCTGACTGTAACACCTTTCATTTGAGTTTGAGTAACAGGTAGTTGGATATCAGTCCTGGTTGTAGCACAGAAGGATAGTGCCCTGATTGTAACACCTTTCATTTGAGTTTGAGTAACAGGTAGTTGGATATCAGTCCTGGTTGTGGTACAGAAGGATAGAGCCCTGACTGTAACACCTGTCAGTGGAGTTTGAGTAACAGGTAGTTGGATATCAGTCCTGGTTGTGGCACAGAGGGATGTACCCTGACTGTAACACCTGTCAGTGGAGTTTGAGTAACAGGTAGTTGGATATCAGTCCTGGTTGTGGTACAGAAGGATAGAGCCCTGACTGTAACACCTGTCAGTGGTGTTTGAGTAACAGGTAGTTGGATATCAGTCCTGGTTGTGGTACAGAAGGATAGAGCCCTGACTGTAACACCTGTCAGTGGTGTTTGAGTAACAGGTAGTTGGATATCAGTCCTGGTTGTGGTACAGAAGGATAGTGCCCTGACTGTAACACCTGTCAGTGGTGTTTGAGTAACAGGTAGTTGGATATCAGTCCTGGTTGTGGTACAGAAGGATAGTGCCCTGATTGTAACACCTTTCATTTGAGTTTGAGTAACAGGTAGTTGGATATCAGTCCTGGTTGTAGCACAGAGGGATGTACCCTGACTGTAACACCTGTCAGTGGTGTTTGAGTAACAGGTAGTTGGATATCAGTCCTGGTTGTGGCACAGAAGGATAGACCCTGACTGTAACACCTGTCAGTGGAGTTTGAGTAACAGGTAGTTGGATATCAGTCCTGGTTGTGGTACAGAGGGATGTACCCTGACTGTAACACCTTTCATTTGAGTTTGAGTAACAGGTAGTTGGATATCAGTCCTGGTTGTGGTACAGAAGGATAGAGCCCTGACTGTAACACCTGTCAGTGGTGTTTGAGTAACAGGTAGTTGGATATCAGTCCTGGTTGTGGTACAGAAGGATAGAGCCCTGACTGTAACACCTGTCAGTGGTGTTTGAGTAACAGGTAGTTGGATATCAGTCCTGGTTGTGGTACAGAGGGCTGCAGCCCTGAATGCCATGCCTGTGCACCAAGGATGAGTAATGGCTCAGAAGCTGGTAAGACTTGGGTGCCTGTGTGAGTGACACTGATTTCACCATCCTAGCAGGGATAAGTGATGAGGCTTATTCTAGAGTTGTACCTCTTGCTGGATACCAGAATATCAAGCACCCAATTAAGGGAGATCAGAAACATACACATTTTGTACAGTGGTCATGGATTCTCATGGAGATACAAGTCTGGTTGTTATGTAACCAAGCTGGCATAATGGTTAAAATGTTTACCTCACAAGCACAAGATACAGAGTGTGATTATCATTTCTGGGGAATTGGCTAGGCTTAAAAAAATGAACCTCAAGGGCAGTTAGCCTAGTACCTACTTAATGGCTGGTGGTTGGTATAATGGTTAAGGTATTTACCTCACAGGCACAAGGTACATGGTTTGATTCTCATGATTGAAAGGAAATTCGCTAAACTTGAAGTGGCCCACCAGAGCAGCTAACCTAGTACTTAGCTTTAAGGCTATGAATCTATAGTTTGTATAAAGACCTTAGTAATAGCCATAGCTTGTTGTGTTCCAGACTGATGAGAGCTGAGCAGCAGTTAGGGATATACTGTAAATTTATGTCTTCAGCCACAGATGATGGCCAGTGCTCTGTTGCTCCTTGCTGTCTCACTGTCTGGTGACAAGACAGGACAAACAAATGAAATAAGAGGGTGCTGAGGTACATAAATGGTCAGGCTTGTAGGGTCCAAAAATACTGTTGTAGACATATCTCTTCACACAAGAATTTGGGGATACACCTGTTTAAGTTACTAACTCTCAAAAGCATGAATTCTAGTTTTCCTATTTCCCAATTTCAAAATGGCTATCTCATCAAATTTATGTTCAGGAAACCACATTACTCAAATCGCACAGATAACGTGACAATGCTTAACCACATTCACAGGAAAAGGAACTGAGTCCCAACTGTGAACAGATTTTGGCAAGTTATTCAGTTTTATTTTAGCAGGAAGACTCACTAAGGCAGAGTTTCCTACATTCAAACCTGATCTAGGAACTCCAGCTTAGTTAAGTGACTTACTCAGAGTTATACTATGCTGGAATCCATCACTGGTTTATAGGATGTGGTCTGTTAGTAGTACATAACCATTAACAGTAAGCTATATTTTCAACCAGCTGTAGGCGGCAGTGGTGAGAGCTGCCCCTTCAAAGTTCCTCTTGTTGCTGACAACAATGCAATGTAGGGTGAAATTTTTCATGTTTAATGATATTTATTGCTTTATAGCTTTATATTATTATTTGTATATTAATGTGTTAAAAATGTAATAAATGGCAGGAGTGTTTTTTATTCTGTGCATATTTATGGGCAAAACATCATTTAATGTGCGACAAAATAATAGAAGATGGAAACATTTTAATGACTATCCTCTTTCATGTCAATTTTATGAAACTGGTCTTGTTTTAAGATCCTTATGGTAGATTTTAGCAGAATTCTGAATTATATTTCTGTGGCTTGAGGTAGTAGGTGAACGATTAAACAGGCTATGTATCTAGGATCTGAGAAGCATTTTCGGTTGCATGAAAGCTGCTGTCATATAAATTAAAAAAAATCATGTTATCATGCATGTTTGAGATGACTAGAAAGTAGGTCAGATGAGATGATCCTCTTTAGATAAAAGCTTTCATTCAACCCCACCCAGAAAGCTAAAAGTTTATTTGCAGTTATTGCAATGTGGATATTTATGTCATGGCTGTAAATAGGGCTGTAGTCTGGCAAGACAGAAGGTTCAGGCAAACACAAAATCAATGTATTTGTAGCTCTGCCATAAGAAAAACCTGTTCAAACAGTTCACCGTAAGATTATTATACACTGATTTGTTTACTGAAATTACTCACCAGATTACCACAGCAGTCAATTTCTGGGTCTCCTGGTATATGACTTTTTTCTAGCCTGTATATTACCCTGAGAGTGAGGAACATGTGAGAAACCTATGACAGTATTTTGTTATCTAGTTGTTCAGGTACTCCACTGCACAAAAATGGAGCTATTAATCTATTTTGTATGTACAATTCTGGGACAAAAGCACAAATCCCTCCCCTACACGACTATAGAACTAAATTAAAAACACTTTTTCCTCGTATCTGTAAGTCAGACTGTCAATAAATGTGTAAAACAGCCTGGCATTGAGATGACAAGTGTGTACAATGCCTGACAATAATTTGTCCACATGACTGAAAGGGATTGGTTGTGCATGAGCTAATGATATTTCCACTGTAGAATGCACAATTCAGACTTTTTTTTAATTTGCTGCAGTGAATGTACTATGGGCAGGCTTTTGTATTCATGCGATAGAACACGAGACAGCACAGCACCTGCACCCTTTCAAGAGAGACAGAAAATCTACATAAAGAATACCCACCCCATCCCCCTCCCAGTCTTTGGAAAGGGTACTGCCAGATCAGTTGCAGCATCCTAAATATGTTGCCGTTACCCTCTAAACTTCTTCCCCACAATTGGAGATAAGTATATTTTGCAAGCTGCTTTTATCTAATAGAACTATTTCCTAGCACTACAGTTTCTTAGTTTCAAGACAACAGTGCATTGGAGGATAGAATCCAAAATCTGCATGTGCTATTCATTTCTAAAATGCAGGTTTTTAAGGAGAAATTCCTCACGGTCTACTCTTTGCACTCTTATCAGATTTTGGCTCACAGCATATATGGCATCGCTGCACATGTTCTAGAGTCTAGCATTTATTTTTGTATGATTGTGTATAGCTGATCCAGCCTCTGCATCATACCTTTTGACAATACTGAACTAGGTTTATTACATTGCTTTTGCAATTTCTGGGACTTGCACAAAAATGATTGTAAGACCATTCATTCAAATTTTCTGCTTAGCAGTTATCTTTTTTTCTCTCTTTCTCTGGCTGTCTGTACATCTGTATTAGTCAAATACATAAACAAACAACATAATCTGACTGGGAACAGTAGCTGTCCCCTTAGGTGCTGGCCCAGAAAATAATGTGAGCTTAGTGAGAACTGAACCAAGGCTATTAACATACTACCCTAATACAGTATGAATTCTACATGTATAGTGAATGCAGGCTGCTGGTGTACCTATTTTGTGATCCAGATGACACAGGTAGAAATCGAACCTATACCTTCTAAATAAATAATTTGATATAATTGAAAACTGTGCATAGACATATCAGCAATAGAAAAAGACCTAAGGTGAAGGTGCCACTGTAACATGGTCACAGCAGTTTGCACACAAATACAAAAATAAGTGTATCATAAGATATTCTGTCTTTGAAGGACAAGCTGTTGTCCATACAGTTTGGAGATACAGCCTGATTCCTAAATGGGAATGAGACATTAGGTGAATTACTATAGTGACATGCACAGGTCTGTGTTTAACCATTGAATGGCATGTTCACCCAATAGCCATTCAACAAACACATCAGCAAATGTGCCATTCTTTGAAAGGTCATATGATCATATGAAATATCCTCGAATGATCATAGTTGGCCAACGTATAAGAAATGCCTTGAACGATGTACTTAACGGGAATGTGGTGATAGGAAAATCTGCTCTTTCCCCACTGTAGTGCGAGCGAGTTGGCACATGTAATTGCTGGGGCTGTGGCGGCTGGGGGGGTGCAGACCCCCACCCACCCACATAAGAAGGGTCCGGTGTTCACTGGATCCTCCTCATGTGGGGGGAGGGAGGCTGTGCCCCCCCACCCCTTCAAATTATATATGCCAACTTCAAGATCGCACTACAGTGGGGAGAGGGCAGATTTCCGTATGACTACATTACCGTTAAGTTCATACTTTAAGCCATTCCTTGTATGTTGGCCAACTATGATCATACAAGGATCGTTTGTACAATCATATGGCCTTTCACTGAATGGCACGTTCAATGATATGTGTTTGTTCAATGGCCATTCGGCGAATGTGCAATTCGATGGCTAAACATATACCCAACATGTACATATGTAATATAACAAAAGTAAGGTCTGAAGTAATAACAATATGTGAAAGTGAGATGACAGTGGTGTGTGTGTGTGTGTGTGTGTGTGTGTGTGTGTGTGTGTGTGTGTGTGTGTGTGTGTGTGTATATATATATATATATATATATATATATATATATATATATATATATATATATATATATATATAGATCTACTTCATATGGCATTCATATGGCCGAGACCATATGATCGACCTTCGAAATGTTGACCATACAGTAAAAAAATAAAAAACAAAAAAAAACCTTACCTTCACGCTGCTAGCAGGATGGCTATGTCCCCCTGCAGTCCCCGCGGGGGGCCTCACCCCCCAGAACTTAAATATACCAACTCTGAGATTGCACTACAGTGTGGAAGTGGAAATCTTTCCATTCCATACTCTACGGAGATGCCGGTTCCCCATGGTCGATATATTGAATGTCAATCATATGGTTTCAGCCATGTGAATGTCGTCATTCTGAAATGTTGACCATGTGAAGGGAACCCGTACATATATATATATATATATATATATATATATATATATATATATATATATATATATATATATATGGTGATATCAGATATAGATTTTGCCAGTGTGACAGAAAGTAATATCGTTGACTTAGAGCAAGAGGTTTTCTGGTGCAATTCTCAGCTAGCATGCCTTCTGTACAGAATCTGCATGTTTTCCCTCTGTTTACATGGATTTTCTCCAGGTGGTCCTGTTTCCTCCACATTCTGAAGACGTGCAGTAAGTGGACTAGGCACTCTAAACTGGCCATAGGTATGAATGCAGGAGTGTGTGTGTGTGTGTGTGTGTGTGTGTGTGTGTGTGTGTGTGTGTGTGTGTGTGTGTGTGTGTGTGTGTGTGTGTGTGTGTGTGTGTGTGTGTGTGTGTGTGTGTGTGTGTGTGTGTGTGTGTGTGTGTGTGTGTGTGTGTGTGAGTGTGTGTGTGGTATAGTAGAACAACTGTGATAGAGCTAACCACCTGGCAGTGTGACCGTTGTCTCTAGATAATGGTCACATTTGTTGTGACACCCTGACCCAGTGTGCAAAAAAATGGGAAAAAAGGGTTATGGATGGTTGGATGGATATAACAAAAGATATGCAGGTGAGTTACAACATTAAAACATGGGGTAAGATAACAATAGCATATTGAGTGAGATTTAATATACAGTTAACTTTGAACCTAACAGCACTCTTAAGTATTCGACTGCGGTACCACCTTTAACATTCTTATAAGAGAAGCGCAGTCCAGGTCTGAACTGTCTGCAAACAGCTACAGTTAACTTTGAGTATGTGTCTACCTGTTTGAGCCAATCTTCATTTTCCCCTGGAGAGCACTGTGCTTTGGCTGTAAGCAGCCCCCCACCACCACCACCACACACATCTTCCACTTTCTCTTATTCCCTTCTGTTAGCAAATAGTATCCATAACTGATCAATACTGTGTGTTTGTTAATTTAAACTATGACCACAGTAGCCTACTGATACAAGGTTATCCTGTATTTCCACTTGAGAAATTAAGAAAAGACTTACAGTTTCAGAGCAGTCCTTGGTCAATTGTGATTGTTTCTTAACACATACTTGTCTTGCTTTGTGATTGTTTCCAGCCCTTATACAAGACCCTAACAGGGTCTCTACCTGCTTCGCTCCCTACCCTGCCCCCTATTCCATCCTGCCCCCAGTGGTCCCACCTTTATTGCACTCAAACCCCTCCCATCTTTCCAATAGCCAACCACAGCGCTAACCCAACACTACCTCCTCCATATTCCCTCTACTTTCACACCTCCTCAACTGACATGTACAAGCATACCTTTCCTTTGCTCACTGCATGCACTCTCCTTGCATATCTTACATCCTACCAAAGCTCCATCATTCCCCCACTTAACCACTACCACTGTACTACTACTCACACCACCACACATGTCTCACCCATACTCAACTCCCCTCCCACCAGCTCAAGAACCATCCCTATGCACCCCCCACATATTCTACCAACTATATTACTCAAACGTAAAGCATCCCTACAACTTAACATAGTAACCCTCCCACCATACCTATTACCCACAGAGCACAATCATAAAGTTTCCATTATAAACAAACACATTCAAAAACTGAGAAAACTAATAATCTCATGCATATCAAAACTAGCCCTAAGTGGAGACATCCACCCCAACCCTGGCCCTACCATCTCCAACCCCACTCCTCATAATCAGACTAGAAACCACAACTTCTCCCATATTACAGCCAATAGATAGCCAAGTGACTTCCTTCTACTAAGCCTAAATATTAGAAGTATATCCAACAAAGTCCATGAACTCCATGCCACCATTGACTTATACTCCCCAGATATTGTCATCCTGACAGACCTGGCTAAAACCTCACATTACCAGTGAGCAAATACTCCCTACAGGTTACGGCATACTAAGAGTAGACCGGCTAAACAAAGAAGGAGGTGGTGTAGCTATAATATTTAAACAGCATCTAAACATCCAGATCTTAAAATCATCAGCTCCACAAATAGGCAATGAAGAAATAATATATACCAACCTCAAAATTAACCAAAACAAAACCATCAACATAATTGGATGCTACTTCCCACCTGGCCAAAACATCCCTCCACTAGAAAACCTCCTCAGCTGGTCTACCCACCATCTCCCCCAAGAAACTATCATCTTAGGTGATTTCAATATTGACTGGCAATCCTGTTCTGGCAACAATCCAACCCATCATGTACACCTTCATGGCTTCACCCAACTAGTCCAGTCACCAACAAGGATAAATAAAAACTCAAGCAAACACACTACCCTGGATTGGATACTAGTCAGTAAGAACCCCCAGTCATATATAACAGGCTGCTTATCAGATAGCCTCAGTGATCACTCCCCAACATTCCTACTCAAAAAATACCTGCACCAAGCTAAACCTGTCATCTATCATCAAATACGTAAAAAAATAAACTTTAACCCACTCACATTCATCTCATCCCTCAAAGAATCTAACTGGCATGCTTTAAAGTACCTCAGTCTAGATGACGCAGTTGAATTTTTTAATACTACCTTCCTGAACATCCTTAATTACCATGCCCCCATAAGATTTTCCAGAACCAAAGCACAACCCTCCCCATGGCTACAGAAAACCACTAAGTCAGAAATGAAAAACAGGGATAAAGCCTGGGAGCACTGGCGCAAAACCAAAACCCCTGCAGCTAGACAAACATTCCTAGAACTACACAATAGAGTCAAAAAGCTAATAAAACAGGACAAATTCCAATACTACCAATCTGCCCTAGACGCCTCACAACACAGCCCCAAACAATTCTGGTCCTCCATAAACTCCATCCTCCACCCAGGTAAAGTCAGTACCCCTCCTCCTAACATCCCTCACTCCTCAGAAAATATTGCTACCTCATTCAACACACACTTCACCCAAACCATACTATCACTAGCTAAACAACACAACCTCCCTCCCCTCCAACCCACACCTTCAACTAGTAATCTCCCACTGCCTTCTCTTTTCTCCTGTACCTACCTCCAACATAAAAAAAACTCTTAACTAAACTTAAACCAACCAAATTAGCAGCAGACAACCTCCCAAGTGAATACCTACAAATTGCAGCTGATGCTCTGGCCTACCCAGTATCCATCTTGATTAACTGATCTCTGTCAGAAAGTTACATTCCCACATTGTGGAAAGTCTCACATATAATTCCCTCCACAAAGGCGGACCCTCTGCAGAACTAACCAGTTACCGCCCCATAGCTATTCTCTCTCCACTCTCCAAAATACTAGAGAGATGCATACACTCTCAGGTCTCAGACTACCTCCTTACTAACAACCTCCTTTCCAGTACTCAACATGGTTTCCGACCAAACCATAGCACCACCACTGCCTTACTCTCCTTTACTAACACTATCCTTCAGCATAAAACAATAGCTATCTCTCCTCTGCTACTTTCCTAGACCTATCTAAAGCATTTGACATGGTCCCACACAAACAACTTATCTCTGTCCTCAATAACCTATCCTTCTCACAATCAGTCACCAACTGGTTTCAGAGTTACCTGTCTGACCGCCAACAATCCATTGTATGGCAGAATGACATATCTCCCCAACTACCTGTCTCCATTGGGGTTCCCCAAGGATCCATCCTTGGACCCCTACTTTTCTCTGTTTACACCAATAATCTAGCCTCTGCCACCAAACATGGCACACTCATCCAATATGCAGATGACTCAACCATCATCTGCTCAGCCCAGTCCCTACCAAAACTGCAAAAAGTCACACAGGAAGTCTTTTCCTCTGTTGAAACATGGTTATCCGATGCCCAATTAATACTCAACCCAAACAAAACTAAACTACTCATCTTCCAACCCACCAAACATACTCAAAACAACTCTCACTTTAACATTACAGCAAAAGACAACACCACTATATACCCAACTGAACACACCAAATTGCTAGGAGTGGAAATAGACAATAAAATAAAATTTGACATTCACATATCCATGACCATAAAAAAAGTCCACAAAAAACTAGGAGCATTATACAGAAATAAACAATTTCTCACCAAAGCAGCAAAGATTTCAATAGCAAATTCCCACCTTATCTCCACCCATCTTTATGCCTCTCCAATATATACCAACCTAAGACAATGTGATCTAAACAAGCTAAAGACCTGCTACAACAAAATCGCCAAATTCGCCACAGGGGCATCCTACCGTAGTCACCACTCTCTCTCACTTGCTGAACTGGGCTGGCTTGAACTCCCTCACCTCCTTCAGTGGTATCAACTCTCACTCGCCCACAAACTAGTAAACCATCCACTAAATGTCCCATCCCTCCAGAATCTACTCCAACCCTATCGCACCACCAGACCACTAAGATCCAGCAACAAAAATCACTTGCAGATCACTAAAGCCAATAACTCTGCTGGTGAAGCACTATTCTCTTGCGCCATAGCCAAATTATGGAACTCACTCCCACCCACAATTACCTCCGTACCATCATGCACCCACTTCAAAACTTTACTAAAAGCGCACCTAAAAACATGCTGGCTATGCCCTTGCAACTCCCACTCTCATATCATCCACCCCAAGCAACTACTACCTTTCTTTCACCTCCACTAACTACCTTGATGATAGCAAGCTTAGATGCTCATAAGCCTAGTACTTATTATACAGCAGGAACTACTCATTGTTACATTTGTTAATGCCTGTTATGTACTTCACAGATAAAGATTCTAGTTGTCTACTGATGTACTATGTTCTTCATCTGTAAATATGTTGTAAGTAATTTCTATGTTAAATTGTTAATCACTATGTAATCCAATGTAACTACTGTCTGTTTATTTTACTGTGGAGCTTTTCTCCCCGGGCCTCTGCTGAAAATGGACCCACGTCCAGTCGGACACTCCCGGTCAACAAATTTAAATAAATAAATAAAAATAAATAAATAATGGGTGACTAAGCAAGATATGAAAGGAAAATATGGTCGGGAGGTGTCAATGTTGCACGGTGGTGTGACAAGACAGCAATGCATGGGAGTGAGATATGACAGTGATATATAAAGTGAAATGTTGCATACCTAATATGCTAAAGTAACAGTGATACAAGTGATGACAATGATATATGGGCTGAGGTATGACAAACAGAGTTGTGAGGAGGCATAACAGTAATATATGTAGTAAGATATAACACAGATACCATTACCATGTTATGATGTAGGGTATTTCACTGAAGCTATGACATTTACCTTGTAGGGCCACCCAAGACAAGGATATGTAATGAGATTTGACTAAACAGGGCCCACTGGAAAAGACAATGGCAAGTCACTCTAATGTTACTGTCAAGAAAACCCTGTGGGCAAAAGCAACCAAAGAAATGCCAAAGTAACACTGGAAGATGAGACCCTCAGGTCTGAAGTTGTCCAACACACTGCTGGAGAAGAACATAGGATAAGTACAAGTAGTACTAGAGGTTATGGTGTCGCTGGATTAAAAATGAAAGGACGGCCATTTGCTAGAACTGTGAACCAGGGTAAAACTGTTGTGTTTCTGGATATGGTGACATTAGTACACACTGACACATTGGAGAACTGGTGAACTAGAATAGGTTATTTGACATCAGATAATCATTAGATATTCTTCTGTAAACAAGAATCTTCCAGAAGAAAGAGAATGGCCCTCAGAGTTAATAAAGGGGTGTCAAAATAAATGCTCGATTACAACCAAAAATGATAGAATAACCTCACTCAGAGTCCAAGTAAGCCATTCTGCAGTAATGTGATACAAGTTTATGCTGTAACTACAGATGCCAAAGAAGTAGAAATTGACCAGTTTTATGAGGATATGACACACCTTCTGTAAACAGAAGTGTCGCTAGGGTTTGGCAAAGGGGGAAAGGTGTTTGGGGGTGTGATCGGCAGATCTGTTTTTAATTTTCCCTGTTCATGTGTCCCATACAGGATTAGTAGAGAATGAGGGAGTTGGGAAGTGGTGAAGGAATGAGAACCAAATCAGAGAGAAGGAAGCTGTTTTTTTTTGCTCTCATGTTAGAGCACAAGGTGTAGAGCTTTATGCCCTGGCACTCCTCCTTGTAGAAGTGTGGAGTACCGGGTCAAAGAAGAGACCCTTTTTATTTGCTCCTCAGCTTTGTGATAAGGGGTGCCAGACGGGAGAGTGACACTGGATGCCAAATGAGCCAGCTACAGCTCTGTCTTGACATAACATAAAAACAAAGACATTGCATTCAGCATAAGTGACTGGAATGCTAAAGAAGGTAATCACAAAGAACTGAACTCAGTTAAATGACTAACAACAACACAGGGTGAAATGGCAGTGATATATGGGATGAAATAAGAGACGGATGCATATGGATGACAAACATACATAATAATGTACTTGGAGTGATATTACAGAGAAAGATGATGTGGATTATGGTGAGCTATAACAATGATACATTACATGAGAGAGCAGTAGTATATGGGTACAGAGAAATGACAGTGAACGGGGTGAGATTTCATAGTGACTTTAGTTGTAACAGTAATTTTTATGGAATGAGATATTGCAGGGATTTTACAAAAACAAGCCTTAATTCAATATCACTCAAATAACAGTGACTTAACAGTGATGCATGTGGTTGAACTATGACAGAGATGAAATGAGACAGACATACATCATGATGAGATGAGCAAGCAGCATCTGAGGTTAAGGTGTGACAGAGATTTATAGAGTAAGTTATGACAAAGGTAGATTTATGGGCAAGATGTGACACAGGTAAACAGGGTGAGAAGTGGGAAGAGTGTATGGGGTGAGATCCCAGCATAAGTGCGAGACTGATAATGATACATGGAGTAAGATGTGGCAATAACATGTGGAGTAAAGATATGGCAGTGATGTATGGGTATGAAATGTAGAAATATATAGCATGCGGTATGATGATGTACAATGTGCAATATAATGGTAGTGTGTGTGATGTGTAATCTGATGAGTAAAATATTAAAGGAGTTTGTAGGATGGCATATCCTGATGAAGAATAAAAAAACAAACAGAAATATTTATGAGTAAGATGTGACAGCCCTTCCTGGGATCCCAACCTTGTTATGGTGGAGATGTTTGTACCATGCGATCCTTAAAGAGTATTTTTATTAATGTACTCAAAGGTATATCTCTCAACTTTTATTTTGTTTGGGCTTGGTTGCCCAAGAATGATCTTTTTTCATGGTTGGTTGCTCCATACCTTTCAACGTCTTTGCTCAAAAATTCTGGACAAAGCTAAAAATAACAGAGACAAAGGTCCAAAATCAGTGACAATGTTTAAATATTACTCTAATGCACTTACATAGTTAATACAACAAGAGGTTCTGCATGAACATGTGTTTTCTGAAAAATGAGAAGCATTAAATTCTAATGTCTGGCATCAGTGACCAACTGCAGCCCTTTCTGATTTACCAGAAGTATGTTTTTTTTATAAAAAAATGTTGAAATGTAGAACATTAGTTTCATTGCTTTTTTTTATTTTTTTGCTATATTGTGACTTCCTGGAGAAGGAGCAAGTGCTGGTGTAATATTTTTCAAAAATCTTTCTTCAAGTTGCAAGTAATTTACAATGAAAATAACAAAGTAAGGGAGTGGGGTACTGCAAAGCATTTATTGATTTAGAGATTTGTGTATCTGCACAGACTTGACTCCTTCTTTATGTAATGTTAGAGTCAGCCTTTATGTACTCAATAAGACAACTTCGTGCATCCATAGATCAGCTCACATGTTTTTTGCAGTGAGAAATCAGGGTGACACAACAGACTTCGATAAACTGTATTCAATACAGCATTGTGCTCTTTGTAGGGTCACCTTTGCCAGACTAGCCTAGACGAGGGATGAGAAAAAACATACTATGAAAATGATTCACAATAACAATTTACCAAATAATAAAAGAACCTCATCTAGGGCATGGATACCACAACCCACCTCTGGAACAAGGCTTGGTGAAGTATTCACCTTCTTGCCAGGTAACCCATGTAGTTGAGATGGACTCAGCCCAGAAAAGTTCACCACCTACAAGGAGAAATGTGGAGATCAGATGCAATGACAGTCAAGTATCAGGCAGGATCAGGATGTATTATAATAAAGTGTACATTGGGAATTGATTTTTGGCAATCAGATCGCTTCATGTCTTGGAAGAAATGCTCATTTCAGAAGAGGCCATCTAACTATTGTACAGGCTGACTCACTGTCACCTAGTACTTCAAATAATCACTCAGTCACTTAGTGGACAAGAGGTGTTTGATTCCCAGGGTTTTCTAGTGTGTCACCTGTTTGTCTTTCCAGTATACATCAAACATCCCAACTATTTTCTCTGGGAAGGCAAGGGAGAGATGAAGTAGCATACCAGTGGCCATACACTCCTTTAAACTCTTTCTTCTTTTGATCTGAAGAGGACGTTAATTTAGAAGGCCAGAGTGCTCAAAGTCAGAGTGAGTCTCATAGTGCTTTTTTGGTCCCGTCCAGGTAGACTTAATTTCCACTTCAAGCATTTTTGATTTGAAAATCTTTTAATACTTTGACTGAAAGGGGACGAAGGCTATCTGATGTGTGTGAAGAGTTAAAACATTAAATTTTTACTTAAAATAAGCAGAACAGCAAAAAGCTTTTAATTGTTTGGAGTAGCCACTGACTGGGTGTACTGAGCAGGAAAAGTTTTTAATCTTTTGGAGGTGTCACAGCTGTGGGACTGCTGCTGCTGTTGTGCATTTTTCCCATTCATCCACCCTGTTCCTTTCATGCTCTTAAACTAAATGGCCCTAGAGTTGCCCGCCCCTACTGTAAAATTGATGATGGAAGCTCCTTCCAGTCTCATCTCATATGCTGATAGAAATGAAGATTAATTGGGAAGGCCCTCCCATTACCTTACCCATTTTCATATCTTCCCACCTACTTAATGCACGCTGCAATAGTTGGAGTTTTAGTTCTGTTTCTTGCACTTTATGTTTCAAATGTGTAATGTCTGGGACAAAACTACTGATAACTGGAGAGCCCATAAAGTGTTTCGCAGGAATCAGTTTGGGCTTAGTGCTTCCATTTTGCCCCTGGTGAGAGGGAGCAGCAGAGTAACATTATTTCATAGCCTCCCTAATGGTCATAGTAAAGCTTGAAAACTGCTTCTTAGGAGCCAGCTTGGGATTAGTGCTACTGTTTTGTTCCTGGTGAGAGAAGAACCACATGGACAATGACTCTTGATTGTCTCTGATTGAGTAGCATGTGCAAGACTTTCCTGACTGGTTTGAGTACTATTGTGGTAGAAACCTCTTCAGTTTTAAATTTGTGACAATTGTGCAGAGCTACTGTACATGCTATTCTGGGCATATACTAGGAGAAGGCTACAATGAGCCTACAGACCCCGGCAA
Source organism: Protopterus annectens (assembly GCF_019279795.1). Taxonomy (NCBI): domain Eukaryota; kingdom Metazoa; phylum Chordata; order Ceratodontiformes; family Protopteridae; genus Protopterus; species Protopterus annectens. Next base: position 1,374,998,068 of record NC_056741.1, on the reverse strand, counting down.
CATTTGGGAAGAGAGTGTGATCACCAAAGAGCTTGTTCCTTCAGACTAGTACTACTCTTTAGCTTCTTGTGAGAGAAGGAGCAGATGGACATTGATTCCTGGTTGTGTATGTCTGCAGTGAGACCAGCACTAGTAGTATCCAGGTAGAAGCCAATAGGAGAATCACCACTGTTCATCATTCTTGGCAAACCTAATTCTGTCTTTCCATTAAGTACTGCTAGTTCATTTACATTGAAACCTAACTTCAGAGTATTACCTTATTTAATCTTCAAGGTCCTCTATAATATCCTTCCTCCAACCCCTGAGTACTATGACTAGCCCTATTCCTCCTCACTCTGGCAATATGGCTCAACAGTCTGCTGTCACCCACCATCTGTAGCCATTAGGTGTAAGCATTAGGTGTTCTAAACCAGTGCAGCAACAGCCTTATGTTTAACAACTGTTCACGACTTCTACCATCCATCCATCCACCCATCCATCCATCCATCCATCCATCCATCCATCCATCCATCCATCCATCCATCTCCAACCCCTTTTTCCCATTTTGCACATGGGGTTGGGGTGTCACTTCAACAGTGACAATCATCACGACTTCTACCAACTGACAGAATAATCTGCAAGTGATGTAAATATTAAACAAAAAAAATGGAGGCAAACCTATTGCATTGGCCTACTATTGGAAACCGTCATACCTCCAGAACACCATACCAGTAAGACAATAAGTTAGGGTGAGGCTGTAAAGAAAAAAAAATTTCCAATGCCTCGTAGAACACACTCTCAAAGCTCTCAGTCTACAGTATACAAGGCAACACCTACTCCTTCTCCCCTCATACACACAGTAGTTCCACATAGCTCACCCAGGAATCACCAGAAAAACAGGCTTTAGCCATAAGACCCACTAAGTTTACTTCCACATCTTGGTAGAAATGGCCCTAGCCATTGGTGACTCTTTAGTTAGATATACAGACTCTACAGTCACCATACTGGGCAAGAAAAGGGTGACTGTAAGCTGCTTTTCCAATGCTAGAATCTGTGATGACACAAGGGCCCCTCATCATCATCATCATCATCAACCCCCTTTTTGTCATTTTCTACGTGGGGTTGGGGTTTTGTGTCAGCTGTCACCATTCTCTCTCTATTCAGTGCCACTCTCCTGCCTTCTTTGACTTTCATGCCTGACTGTCGCAGGTCTTCTGTCACACTGTCCATCCACCTCTTTGCTGAATGCCCTTGTTTCTTCTTGCCTTCTTTCTGTCTGTCCAAAATCTTCTTCATCAGATTGCCTTCTGCTTTTCTGCACACATGCCTGAGCCACGGTAATCTCTTCTCTTTGACTTTTTCTGCAATTGGAGCTACTTTATCTTCTACTCTTATGTCTTCATTTCTTCATCTGTCCCACAGTGTGCATCCTACTACGTGCCTCAGGCCCTTCATCTCCATCACTTCTAGCTTCCTCAACTGCTCTGCCTTTACTGGCCAGGTTTTTGTGCCATACAGTAGCATGGGTTACACCACTGTTTTGTACACCTTGCTTTTCAACTTCTTTGGTATTCGTCTGTCGTACACTACACCTGACACTGTGCAGCTCCTCTGATTCTAGATTTGACCTCCTCATTCAGACTTCTCTCAAGCACCCCTTCCAGATACTTGAAGCTGTTAACCTGCTCCATTATTTTATATTCTATCTCAATTCTCAGCTTTGTCTGGTTTCCCCCATTTTCTGCCATTACAACGGTCTTATCTGTACTAAATGTCATCCCATGTGCATTCCATTCCCCTATCCTTTGCTGAAGTTCTTGTTCAGAGTCTGCCTGTAATGCCACAATCATCTGCAAAAAGCAATTTTGTCGATCTGTCCCCTCCAACCTTTTTGCCAATGTAGTCCATCACCAGTGTGAACAGCAGTGGGCTCAAAGCTGAATCCTGATGCACACCCACTCCCACTGGGAATTCCTGTGTGAGACTAAACACTGTCTGTACTTAAGTCATTGGACCCTTGTACATAACTTGCACTAATTCTATCAATGTCTCTGGGACTTTGAACCACTGCAGAACTATCTAAATCTGCTTTCTTGGGACCTTGTCATATGATTTCTTCAAGTCTAGGAATGCCCAGTTGGACTCTTTCCTCTTTTCTAGCTTCTTCTCAAGTGTCTGTCTAAATGCAAACATCAAGTCAGTTGTGCTGCCTCCTGATCTGAATCAGAACTGCTCATCTCCAATCTTAGCAAAAGTAAATTAAGGCACCAAAGTCTGATGAAGCAACATTAAGTTGTGAAAGCGCTTACCGTTTGTCTTCTGCAATAAAGTACAGTGACTGATTTCCAGTGTGTAACTTTGGTGCCTTAATTTACTTTTGCTGTTGTTGTGTGTTTTGGGCACCTCAGTGTACCTGCAGCCGTTTGGTTTTTGCATCTTCATCTCCAATCTTACTTTTTCCCACTCAGAGCATTTGTTTATCAGTCACCCTCTCCAGAACTTTCATGCCATGTGACAGGAGTTTGATACCTATGTACACTGGCACTGTTATGCTTATGCTCTCCCATCATCTGAGATATGCCTTTCTCTCCATACTGCTGTGAGTACCCTCAGGAGCCCTTTCTCCCCTGTCTCACCCAACATCTTTATTATATCTACTGTGACCTTATCAGAGCCTGCTGCTTTCCTTAACTTCATTTTTCTTAGTGCTGTTCTTACTTCTATGGTGGGCTCCTCCTCTTCTGTCATCATTGGGTGTGTCTTGGACAGTGCAGCTTCTGTGGGGCTTTCTTCATTCAGAAGCTGCTGGAAGTACATTTTCTATCTGCATTGCATGTCTTGTGGACTGGTGAGCAGGTTATTGCTGGCATCCCTTATGAAGGGTGTCTGACTGTTTTCTTTATCCTTCTGTCTTTGCCTTGCAACCTGATATAGTTTTTTTTGTGCCATCTACTGATTCACTTTCCAGAAGCTGGTAGAGTGCCTCTCATGCCTTGTTTTTTTGCTATTGCAACTCCTTTCTTAGGCTCTTTGTTAGTCAACCAGTTTTCCTTCCTAGCATGGTCCATCTTTTCTATATCCCACTTTTTCCTGCACTCCTTTCTTTTGATGACTTCTGCACTCCACTACCAGCTTTCTTTATGTACTTTGTTTCCATACCTGGTTCACCCACATATCTGTTCTGCAGTCCTCACACATGCTGTTTTCAGGTGCTGCCATTCTTATTCAGCTCCACCTAGTTCCTCTTCTTCTTGAGGTGCTAGAGCCCTGAGTAATTCCTTGAAATCTTGTGCTTTCTCTCCGGTCAACATTCAAGTCTTCAGCCTTGTCTCTGTTGACATTAGAGCCTTCTTTGACCACTGCTTGCAGCTAATTATGGCAACCAGTAGTTTATGCTGTGGGCCAACTGTTTCACTGGGGATGCCTTTGAAATTGCTGATTCCACCCCACTACCCTTTCCTTGTGATGAGGATGTCTGCCTGAGTTGGTTGCATATTGGCCACTCTTGTGTGTGATCTTGCCACTGTTTCTCTTTCTGAACCATGTATTGGCTGCTGTCAAGCCATTTGCCAGACAGAAGGGTAGAATGGCCTCTCCTTCTTTATCCCTGTTGCCTCATCCATGTGGGCCCAAGGCAATCCTCAATATCCTGTTCTATCTGACCCAATATGTGCATTCCGGTCATCCATTGCCAACACTAATTCCTGTTGCCCTCTTTTGTCTAGTAGGTCCTGCAACTGCTGTCTGAATGCTCTCTTTTTCCTCACTATTACAGCCCTGCTGTGGGGCATAAACTGAGATTATGAACACTGCCCTATCATTAGGCTGGAGTCTGATTGTTGTGAGTCTGTTACTAATTCTGATGACATCCCTCACTGTCTTCTGAAGCCTCTCCTTCACCACAGTTTCCAAGCCATTTCTAGCCTGTCCACCTCCTGAGTAATACAGTCTGAATCCCATGCCAAGTGGCTTTGCTGCACTGCCCTTCCATCTTGTTTCCTGGATATATAAGATGGCCAGCTTCCTCCTTACCATCATGCCAACCACTTCCAAGCTCCATCCTATCAGTGAACCTACACTGAGTGTAGCAATTCTTAGTTCATGTTTGGCAGGTTGATTTGTTTTATGTCCAGCTTTTGCTCAACAGAGCTATTCCAGGTAACCCAGTCTGGACAACTGGAAACCGTCTGGCCAGTGGCTTATTGACCCAGAGCTGTTGGGTTTTATGACAGGCACAAACTGGACAATATGGGGCATATACACCCCTAGACTCCTTTAAACCAGGCAAATATGATATGACCTACTGGTAACCAGTATGAGACTGAATGACCTGAGGTACTCCACCTACAGGGATATACAGAGAAAGATGATACAACTTACTATGCATGTGCTAAAGGCAGTGAAGATACTGTTCTTGACTAGTGTCATTAGAGAATGACAACAATATAATTGGCTTTAAGAACTGGATGAATATTTGGAGTTTTAAGTGGATCCAGTACATGTCAGCCTGAGATGATATGATAGAGAAGACTTCCTGTTTTGCCAGGGATGGCTTATACATATCATACCAGTTTGAGTTTACTGCCCCTGTATAGTGCTTTTTAAGCAGACTCTCCCTACTAGACGTTTCTACATAGTAAACCCAAACTCAAATTTAAGCAAAAACATGATATCACTGCTCAGTGCTGGGAGTCTACGTAAAAAAATGCTAGATTTTGAGGCCATCCTGCAGCTTGAACACATTCCTATGCATTTAATTACTTTGACATGGTTTCAATGCAATAACAGAACCTCCTCTATATCAGATCTTAGTGCCTATCACACCTTCAAGACTTTGGGAAACTGTGGAGGTGTATCAGCTCATATCAAATTACCCATGACTCTAACTTTGAGCTCCTGGAGATCCAAGCCATCCTTAACAAATCCAACTATTATTTCACTGGTAGCTAAAGATGCCCATCAGTGTCCTCCCAAAGATCATGGAAATCACCATAACACTATAGAAGTGTTAAATATCAAACCAAATATGTTTTTGCTATGGGATGGCAATTACCCAAGCATTGATTGAAACACTTATACCTCATACCCTATAAATGGATAGGCTTAGCATTTCCTAGACATTGTTAGTGCCAATGCACTACAGCAAATTGCAAAACTACCCACCAGTTGCTCTAATATCCTTGACTTTGTCCTTACCAAACTATCCTTCTCCTGTATCCCACCCACTGTCTCCTCATCACTTTTTAAATCTGACCATAAGTCAGTCATTTTCTCTGTTAAGCCTAGTGGTACCCACCTAAGCACCAAATCAGACCAGCTTTAGGGACTTTTCCAAGGCAAGCCTACATCTGCTTATGGAAGACCTTTGCACAATTTCCAACAATCTCCTACAAATGGACCGAATTTTTATAACCCCCTAAACAGCTGTGTAGAAAAGTCAGTACCCATCCTCCATAAACATAATGGTAAATTCAGGAATAACCCTCTGTGGTAGAAATCCTGCATTAATAAACTGTATAACAAAAGAAGAAAAAAATCAAAAGCTGTAAGGAATCCCAATCCCCCCACCTCAAGATCACAATGAATCATGCCAGCAAGCAATATAAGTGCACTATTAGAAAATGTAAAGCACAGTACAAGTTTAAGCTGTCTACAAATACCAAAGAAAACTATAAATATTTCTTCAATCATGTCAGGCAATTAAGGAATGTTGTTCAACAGTGCAGTGAAACCATCCCTGATAGTACCACACATACTGATGCAAGAATATAACATGTAAATTAGCAGACACATTTAGTGCTATCTTTACCTCACCTACCACTGACCACTGACCCTGAAAATTTAGTTTTCCCTGGAATCACCATGGAACAAGTCTTAGAATCACTATCAAAGGCTAAAAATAATATTTCTGTGGGACCAGATAACATACCAGGCTGTATTTTCATCAGTAGCAAGTATACACTATCCATGCCCAAATTAAATTGTTCAGCGTCAACCTACCCACAGGGTTTGTGCCTGATGCCAGAAGAAAATCCACAGTGACTCTCCTAAAAGGGGCTGGACCCTGCACAGACCTTGTATGTAAAGCCATGGAATATACCAAAGCAGAACTCATTTGTGCAGTCACAGGCAACTTAACTGTTTTAGACTCCATTCAGTTTGGTTTTATGAATGGCATATCCTGTCTCTTAGGTTCATAGGTTCATAGGTTCATACTAGGCTATCTGCCCTGGGGCAATTATTAGCCTAGCCCGATTCTGTATGGCTTACGCCACCCCTTGATTTGAGTATACTGTGCCCTTTTTAAGGTTTAGTTTACTGTGCCTCTGTCTAATAGTGACACGGGAGTAATCCCTGGGACAAACCTACGATCCCCCATCCACTTATCAAGATTCTTCTTGAAGAGATTCAGTGAGGTGCTCTGCCTCACATGAACTGGAATTCTATTCCAGAGCGAAGGGAGCCTCTGGGTTATGAACCTGTCCCTCCAGCAAGTTCTATTTATTTCTGTGCTGAGGTTCAAGTCCCTCGAGCGTGTGGCTCTAAGGGATTTAGATTTACTAAGGTGGAGCATGTCCATTAATTCTGGATTTGACATAGCTTTGTATGTCAGGCATAGATCGCCTCAAAGTAGGCGGTATGCAACTGAGTAGAGCTGGAGTTTTTTTAACCGAGCAGCATATGGCATCTGTTTGTGACCCTTGATCCTCTTGGTGAGAAACTTTTGGGGTCTTTCTAATTGCTGCAGGTGTCGGGTAAGGTACATCCCAAAAGGGGCATTGTATGAGGCCTGTCTATGATGGGCCTGATGAGGGATGAATAAAGGGGCACGATTACCTCTCTTGATCTAGATGTGAAACCCTTCATGATGAGGTGGGCTATGTAGAAGGTCTTTCTAACCACTTTGGCAATGTGGTTTTCAAAGGAGAGATTGCTATCAACTTGGGTCCCCAGGTCCCTAATAACTTTCTCTGTACTTAATGGGTTTCTGCCTCTGTGGTGATTTGTGGGCACATTGTTTTTGCCAAAGGGTATGACTATACATTTTTTGGCATTTAGCTTTAAACCATGGTGCTGGTACCAGTTATCTGTCTCTGTGAGACCTTTTTGAAGGATGTTTGTGTCAGCTGGAGAGTTGATTATGGCGCCCAGTTTGCAGTCGTCTGCGAACTTGGTGAGCCATAGTCCTCCCATGTTTGCCTGTACCTCGGAAAAGTATATATCGAACAAGAGTGGTCCCAGGACAGAACCCTGTGGGATGCCACTTGTGACCGGTTTCGAGTCTGACATGGCTCCAGCAACTCTCACTCTGTGGGTTCTGTCTTTGAGCCAGTTTGTGACCCATCTTGTGACATAGGGGTTTATATTTAAGCTGGATAGCTTATCTATGATGCCCGAGTGGGGTATTGTGTCAAATGCCTTTGCAAGGTCCAGATAGGCTGTGTGGACTACCTTCCCTTCATCTATGGCTTTGGTGACTGTTTCAAAGATGTCAACCAGGTTCAAAAGGCAGGATCTGCCCTTGACAAAGCCAAACTGGGTAGGATCTAGTGTCTGTAGGTCTCCAATGTCTTTGTTTATGAGCTCCATGATGATCCTCTCCATAGCCTTGCAGACTAAGCTAGTCAGGCTTATGGGGCAATAGTTTCCAGGGTCCGTAGGCTCCACCTTTGTGGAGTGGGACCACTGTTGCTGTATGCCATTCTGTGGGCACATATCCTGTAGTGAGGCTGAGATTGTATAGCTGTTTTATTTGAGGGATTAGTTCCTCTTGTAGTTTATGTAGGACGCAACCTGGGACGCCATCTGGTCCCATGGAAGCAGTGTTTTTTGCTTTGGAGAGGGCAGCCTTCACCTGAGCATCTGAGATGTTTGGGAGGCAGCCCTCTGCCGGGATAGATACTTGCTCTTTGGGGGGGGGGTTTGCACTGAACCTGTCTGCCAGGATATTGGCGATGTCTGTGGGTTCAGTGTATTTTTTGTCATTTAGAATCAACTCAGAACAAGTCTGGGAGTTGCATCCCAGGTTTCTAACATAACTGAAAAAAGCCTTATGATTGTCTTTGGTGTCCTGTGCAATTTTTCTCTCAAAGCTGGCCTTGGAGGATTTTATGAGGGATCGTAATTTTTTGCTAGTACTGATCAGAGATGCCTTCCCTATTAGGGATTTTGCTCTATCATGTAGTAGCTTCCTCCTTCTGTTGTACAGTTTATTTATGGCAGGGGTCCACCAGACTGGATGCCTGCCTTTGGATGATTGGGTCTTGGTTTTGTTTGGGATAGCATGATCCATGCATTCCTGGAGATGTCCGTAGAATGCATTTATATAGGATTCTGCAGTTTGGGCTGTAGTTTCCACTGGCCCTGGGGCCTTGAAGGATTCCACTTCAGTTTTGAGAAGTGAGAGGTTCGCTTTTGAGAAGTTTTTTACTGTGGTTTTCTGGGCTGGGGGTGGGGTCGGGATGTGGACATCCAGTGAAATTAATGTATGGTCTGATCTTACCAATGAGGGATATACTTCTGGTGTGGAGCATAGAGTCCCCATGTTGGTAATGATCAGGTCTAGTATGTTGTCCCCTCTTTTGGGAGTGGTGACTAGTTGTTACATAGCATTTGAGTTTATAATTTCCAGGAATCTTTGGGCTAAGGTGCTGGGGCTTGAGTAGTGCCCCAGTCAATGTTTGGGTAGTTGAAGTCGCCCAATATAATGGTGTTTGGAGAGATCTTCATGTTCTCCAATGTTTTCAGGAAAGCCGAATGGGATTCCTGATTTTGTGAGGGTGGTCTGTAGGATGCTATAAACTGAAAAGCAGTCTTGCCCACTGTTAGTTGCACATGGATGGTCTCCGATACTTCGTGCAATGCAACTAACCTGGAGGTGTGGATATCCTTGATAAATATGGAAACTCCCCCTCCTTTTGTGGTTCGGTCCGGGTTTTGGGGCCGAAAAGCATGATATGAGGTATAGCCTGGTAGTGCTGGGGTGCTCTCTGGAGCCTTGAACCAGGTTTCTGTCACTGCACAGATATCGATGTTCTCCATACTGAGGAGAGCTTCGAGTGCGTGCATCTTGAGGTTAAGACTTCTGGCATTTAGCAGCATTACCCTTAGTTTCTTGTTCCTTGTGCTGTCTATGGGGGTGAGTTTGACTTTTGAGCCTTGCCTAAAAAAGGCACTATGGGGGTGGCAAAAGCCTTTGCCAATATCCGAAAGCCCAGTGGTGACAGGTGCAAGCCATCCCTAGTGAAGCAACATGGCTTGTCGAGCATGTCATCCCACACTGACAGACACTGGATCCCCTTTGAATGACACCATAATTTTAGCCAATTGTTAAAATCGATCATTTTGTCTTTGTACTGTGGCATCATTCTAGGTGAGGGTAAGATGCTGCTCAAGGTCAGGGTCATACCAACCTGGGCTACATGATCAGAGAGCTCCTCTATGTCTCTTTTCATGTAGTCCAGGGAGGTACATCTCAGGTCATTCACACCAGCATGTACAATGACTGAGTCATATTTGTATTTGCTTTGGAGTGACCTGAGTGCTTGCGTTATGTGTCGGATCCTAGCACCCGACAGGCAGCTCACCGTGACCTTCTCTTTATTCAGCCTGGTGAGCGGGACGTCAGTGTGTCTGACAATAGAGTCACCTATAACAAGAGTATCAGGTGTGTTATTCAGCCTTAAGGGCTGTGGCTGCTTGGCACACTGACTTTGTGGGTTATGTGTTGTGTGTGTTTTGTTTTGAGGTAGCGTTTGCTTGGATGTCTGCTTTGGAGGTCTCTGTTGCTTAGGTAGATTTTATTTAGAGCCTCCGAGTATGTTTTTGTGTATTTATGTGTTTGGTTCGCTGATGTGGTGGGACTATGTGATACTGGAATTGTGTTGTGTGAGGTTACCTTCTCCTCCTGACTGGTTACACCAGTTTTGAGATGAGAGCACTCAGCCTCCAGTTTGGCTAAATAGTTGCATTTCTCACATATATTTGAACCTGTTTGGAGGAGGAGAGGGTTGTCCGTGTACATGAGACAGTTGTAACATTGCCTCAAAATTCCCAGATTCACCAGCTGGACTGGAGAGGAAACCATTGACTGACCTTTGGACATGCTAGAGTAATAGGGAAACTGAATTTAAAAGCAAGAATCTTAAAGCAAGTAAACTTCTTTGAAAAGATTACAGAGGCTGTGGACAATAGACACAGTGCACACTGCTTATCTCAACCTGGCCAAGGCTTTTGACAGTATCCCCTATGCTGGTGGTATTGAAAAATTTGACAAACTTATATAGGCAGGGGTGTCCCCTCTTCCCTTTGTTATTTACATTATATTTTGAACCATTGGCAAAGAAAATAAGGGACTCCGAAATTCAAGGATATAATTGGTGTACTAGTCAAGAAAAGCTGGCTGTATTTGCAGATGACATTATTTCATACCTGACAAAACCAGAAAGGGACATTACAGTTCTCTGGAACATAACAGTTTCATATCTTTTGGGGATACAAAATTAATGAAGCTGAAACAAGGCAATAGTGGTAGATTATGTACCCACATACAAATTGGTTCAGCAATATCCATACTTATGGGGACATGATAAAGTAAAGTATTTAGGAATAATGATTAAAGATGATTCTGGTGTGGCAGCTAAGGATATGTGTGAAGAGACTAAACAAAAGATAATACAAAAACTGAGAAAATTGAAGCTCTCTTATATGGATAGCAATAGTAAGATACAAGAATTTTAAATGTTTTTAGTCCCTTTAGTCTTATACATAGGTAAGGCATAATATTTTTATCAACCAGAGGAGAAGTTGCGGATAGCAATTAATAAAGAGCTAAAGGATTTTATCTGGGAGGGGAAGATGACAAGAGTCAATTGGCATAAGTTTATTCTTCCAATAGAAGAGGGCAGATTGAGATTGCCTGATTTGAAGGGGTATTTAAATGCAACACAGTTAAGGTTCCTATACATAGCGCAAGCAGAAAACTATAATTCAAAGTGGAAAGAAATGATGATGAAACAGGGGGAAGCTCAAGAAACAAGGAGAGACTGGGATTTTGGATGCAGACCTTTAAGGAGAATAACAATCATCATACACAATATTATATTCATAAAGTAGCAGAAAGTATTCTAAGAACTAAGCCAAGACTGCAGGTAAGAGATTGCCTTCCCTATCAAGAACTGATGTCAGAGTACAGGCAAAGAGAAAGAAATAGGGGGGTCCTAAATGAAAGACCAGCACTGGTTATTATTTTTAGTAGAATCTCATACGGAAGTTGCCGTTAAGAAAGGAATAATTATTACAGCATATAAAATATTGCTTGATAACTATAAGAATCGGTCAGAGGTAGTTAGAAATAATTGAGAAGAGAGAATGGATAAACAATTCACAAAGAAACAATGGGGGATATAGGTATGTCTCCCAGTATGTAGCAAAGTCTCTGAGATTTAAGATCTTTGCTTGGAAGTGTTTACATAGGTATTTTTATACCCCAGGTAGACTCCAGAGAATTTTTCTCAGGTAGACAGCAAATGTTGGAGGTGTCAATAGGAAGAAAGAGGTAACTGGGAACATATTTTTTGGGAGTGTAATGAGTTGCCAGACTTTAAAGATTTCCTGCAGACTGCTCTTTTGGGGATGCTGGGTGAGCAAATTGGTGAAACTAAGGAAATTATTTTTTTTTTTGAGCTAGGATACAGAATCAAAGTTGCCTAGACATAATAAGGCCTTGCTGAGTCTAATTATGATGACTGCCAAAAAAGCAATTACTTGAAAATGGAAACCAAAGTTTAAACCAGCTTTGCTAGAAGTACTGAAAATGGTAACAGAGATAAAACAACTGGAATTGGGATCTTTAGAAAAGGGTAGGAGCAAATTAAATAGGAAAAAAACATGGGAAGTGTGGGATCAATACATGCAGAGGAGGAATGGGGTTTAAACGAAGGCAGGATTTGAATGAGCTATGTAATGGTTGACTGGCAATGACTAGATACTTTATAAGTGATGTATAATGTTTGCAGCTGTTGTTGTGTAGGCATGGTTTGTAATGTATAATGTTTGCAATTGAGATTGAGTCAGTATTGTTTATTTTCATTTAAATAAATGTTAAGATTGCCTGTGTCATACATGATAATTTAATTAAGATGTTTCTTGTTTAAAAAGAAAAACTAGATAAATTAATATAAACCCCTATTTTTTCCACTAAATTGCAAAGTGGCTATCCAACAGAACCCAAGTTATAAAAGTTTGCTGGTACCATCTCTGCATGTAGAATTGTAACCAGTTTGGTACCATGGGGATCGGTGGTGGTCCCTCACCTATTTGGCATTACTTTATGCAGATAACCAGGCCAGTCTCCTAGAAATGTAGTTGCCCGAGTTTTCTAATGACTACAAGCTGGGCATCATTATCTCCTCAAACACCAATACTAAGCAGCTCCAGCAAGGGCTGGAATATGAACATACCTGGTGCACTGAAAAAGGTCTCAAGTTAAATGAGAAAAAAATGCAACATTTTAGCATTTGGCAAAAAAGTTTTTCCCACTTCTTATGTTATTAATACTGCTCCTCTTCAGACAGATACAGTCACAACAGACCTGTGTACTTAAGTGGCCAACCCTCGGACTCATTTGATCATCATGTTTCCACAATAGAGAGAAAATCCTTCAATCTAACTCAGTTAGTATGAAAAGGAATGCCTTTGAGATTCAAAGAAGTCATCCTACTATTGTACTTTTCCCTCTTCCCTTTTCAGACCCATCATCAAATGCAGTGCACTCTTTGGTATGTACAAATCCAAGTATATTGCATAACTGGAAAGACCCGAACGATTTCTAACCAAGGAAATTAAAGGACTTTTAAATCTTTCAACTATCCCAATTGATTATCACTACCAACTTTATACTTGGTAGACTACCAGAAGCTCTAAGGTAGTCTGTGTCTCATTTTCTTGAGCCGTGAAAGACTCAGTCCTATTTGACCTACTCTTCCTTTGCAAAACCAGGGACAACACATGGACCTGCACTAAGGACCTAAATCTTCACCGAGAAATAAATTGTTTTTTTCTGAGCTATGATACATAATCGGAATTGCCTAGACATGTTAAGGCTTTGTTGTGTCTAATTATGGTGGCTGCCAAAAAAGCAATTACTAGAAAATGGAAATCAAAATCTAAACCAACTATATTAGAAGTAGTGAATATATTAACAGAGATAAAACAACTGGAACTGGGATCTTTAGAAAAGAGTAGGAGCAAATTATATAAAAAATGGGAATTGTGGGAATAAAACGTACAGGGGAGGAATGAGGTTTAAAAGAAGGCAGGACTTAAATGAGCTATATAACATTTGACTGAAAATGATTGGGTAGATTATATGTGAAGTATAATTTTTGCAGCTTGGGGTGTGTCGGTATGGTTTGTAATATAAAATGCTTGCAACTAGGATTGTGTTGGTATGGTTTGTTTTTATTTATATCAAAGTGTGATTGTCAGTGTCATAAGTGATGGTTTACTAAAGATGTTTCTTGTTTAAAAAAAAAAGGTTAGGAATTGAATAATTTATGTAATGTTGCTTATGTTATATGATGTACAGCAATATATGTGAAGTATAATGTTTGTAAACGTGAACTTGTTAATACAGTTTGATTAGTTTTATATAAATGTAAATTTGCCTATGTTACAAGTGATAATTCAATAAAAGTGTTTAAAATAAACAAATTAAGATTGACTCAAGGGATAGGTTCCTAATGGCAACAATATTCACAGCCAGTGGAATAAACCTTTAAGGCTAGTCTTAACGAATGGATGGACAGACATGAATTTAGATCAGGGTTACCATATGTAAACTTGCTGAATTTGGAAGATGACCACTTTTAAGTGCTTGTAAAGGGTAACAAGAACTTTTGAGTGTGCTAAGTTAAAGCTGTATAGGACTTGCCATCTTGTGGTCCTCATGATCTCTTGTTTAGTGTTGTTCCTATTATTTATTCTGGACAGCTGATCTTCCTTTTGAGATATTTCTTGTTGCACTACAGCTTTATCTGGTGATACGACTAGAGGAGCCTTTCTCTGCAGCTTTTTACAACTTTGTTTCTGAAAAACTTTATTTTCCTTGTGAAAGAAATAACCATGTCACTTTGCTCCACTTTCCCGGACTTAATACATTTGATTTGCACACATTTACAATTTCATCCATACATCTTTCCATCGCCCTTATAAGTAACAAAGAACCTTAGTTCAGCTGATTTTCCAGTTAATTTAGATTCTGGCTGCAAATATGCCAAGGCCTTTGCCTTCTTGCTTAATCTCAGCTTTCTTCCATTTCTGGCCTGAATGTAGGAAGCTTCAGTTTTTACTTCTTGACGTTATTTTTTTACTTTCTATTGATTCTCAGGCAATAGTTACGTAGCTGAAGTAGGTAATCTACTTTTTAACATTTTGCCTATTAACAACTGACCTGAGGAGAGACTGAGTCCCAGCAAAGCACTATTCCAAAATTCAAAAATTGCTACAGGTCAATCATTGCAACTGGTACTAACGTTCTTTCACATTAGATTTTTCATTGTTCGGACTTTTCCATATTGTTAGAGAGTCTGGCCTGCCTCCTCAGGCAGGCTACTCTATTTAGTGAAATTTTGTCCTGTGCTGCAAAACAGAAATAAGACTTTAGTCAGCACATCATGTCTATGCCAACAGAAATTATGTACATGTATACTTCCAGGCATGGGTCTATCTCTAACCTCTTCTTTCCGGTGGTGAAGAAGGTCTGGGTGGCATCTTTACTGATGACTATATTTATGTCAAAACTGCTAGTCAGAGTGGCATCACTCACTGCTCTGGGAAGCATGTGTTTGGTGCACAGACTTCTTAAAAATGGAACATTCATAGCTATCCGCCAGCAGGTGATCATTGTGTTCCACGTACAACAGAAACAAAAAGCTGTTAGTCTCTCTGTTGCATCATGTAGGAGCCCTAATAGACTCATATCCTGTTTAGGTCATATCCACTCTCCAGGTCAAGTCCAGGAGCAAAAATGATAGCTGGAGTGCAACTGTGCATGTCAAGGACACTATATGATGCATATTGGCAGGCATAACAGTAGAGTGATACCTATATACAGCACTGCAATGCATGTGGTCAGTAGCTTAGGAGAGGGCAACAGCTATGTGGCTAGACTCCATAGGTGCACACACCCTATATGATTTATATGCATGAGAATGGCCAATAGGGGCAGTGAGGTAGCAGGTGTTGGCTGATATGTATGGTCCTCTATACACACACTGATTCAGAACTGTACTCAGAGTATACCTCAGCTGTCAAGGCACCAAAAGAACAGCTGCATCTGGAGAAATTCATCCTACAGGAGGCTGAGGTGCTGGCACAGGTCCTGTGCATCCATGGCAGGAGATTCCTGAACAAGACTAAGGTGGGCAAGGACTTGTGGGACCAGGTGTAACAGGAAATGATACAGTACATAAATGCAGTCTGCAGAATTAACTGGGCAATACTGCAGGTGCAGCACAGAGTCACAAATATAATGCTACTTGCCAGGAACAAGGCCAAGGATATAGACATGAGCAGACCATCTACCAGAGGCAGATCTCCATGAGATCACCAACTGACAGAAATCAAATAAGTCCTTCTCTCCTTCAATGGTGACACTGAGAATACATATATACCAAGTGGTGGAGTGGATATGGGATGGCCATGTGGCTGTTGGGTATCCCACAGATGAGTTGTGACAAATGCCATTCCTCTAGGACATTGCTTAGCACATCAGTCTAGTGTACTTAGTATGCCACCCAGGAACATTAGAGATGCAAACATGAACACCTACAGCACAGTTGCAACACAGGTTGCAATGTCCAATTGTTTGTGGGAAATGTACAAAGTATGTTGTGTGACATGCTATAACAAAAGAACCTTGTGTAGCACCTCTGCAGACTTTACTTGTACCTAACATGCCATATTTCTGTCAAACAAAAAACATTAGGCCTGCAACATAGACAACTTGCACCACAAGGAATGTATGTGCTCATAGGCTATATATATTCTTGGCATGTAGGAGCCTGTCTGATGCACTGTGGCATAAGTAACACATGCATTGGTTTACACACTGATATATTATCTGAGTGCATTTATTGGCTCGACTGGGGGAGGATCCAGAATTAAAGGCCTGTACATGCCTGATGTCAGCATATCTGTTAAGGCTGACAATGATGGCACTGTTTACATAGCACAGTGTGAGGACACAGTGGCTCTGTCAGCACTGCTACCACTAGGGGAATGTTCCCCCTCCCTTAAAGACAAGGTGACTGTTGAGGTCCAGGACAGACCTCCTGCATCACCTGTATTTTGTGTAGGATCTCCTCCTTCTTTGTGAGTTCCATCCATGATAAACAGTCAGCACCAATGCAGCCATCATCCAAGGGCCACAATGCTGTCTACATGTACACATATGTTTTCTGGAGAGGCACATTGATGGTTTTGGCACCCCGAGGCTTGGTTATTCTAAGATGTGTATTTTACCTAGGCATCAACCAGTGGATGTGCAGGCCTGTGATCCAGGAACACATGAATGTTATTCAGACAATTTCAGCACTGCTGCGTGTTCTGTGTGGCTTGTATGAATACCTTCATAGCCTGAATGAAGACCTCCAACCACTGGAAAGCATTTGGGCAGTGTGACCCATATGTCAGCAACTACTGCATCCCTACAGCTGCTGGCAACTAGCCATTATAGCTGAGGTGGGAGATGGGTTGTACACAGCAAGTGTGCTTACCTGCTCTGTATGGATGGCTGGCTCCACACTGGCCTCCACCCCTGCCTATGGATCTTTACATGGATGTGGTCATCACTCATCTGACTCCACTGTGACTTCCACCTCTGGCTGTGTATGGTCATGAGGACACTCCTGAGACTCATCTGGCTCCACTATTGGCACATCCCTGGTCATAGATGTTGCAGTGTTTGTGGCTGATGTTTGTCTGACTTCACTATAGACATATGCCATTAGACATCCCAGCATCTCACAGTTCAACTTAGCCCACTTCCTTGTAGATGTCCCCGAAATTACATGTAGCCCTGCCTTATCATGGTGTAATGCAAGGTGACTAACCGTACTGGTTTTTCCAGGACAGTCCTAGTTTGGAAGTCTGTGTCCCGGAATCCCAAATGTTGTCTTTGGGATGTGGAAATGTCCCGGTTTAGACTGTTTAGTCTGAATGGTGACCTGGCTTCCAGGGGTGGCCCTTAGCTTGCCCACAATGGCGACTGACTCCCCCAGCCAACCCTGGGTGCAAGATGCCGTAGCAGCCCTACCACCACTACCCTGGGATTTCAATGGATGGGATCACAGACCTGACTTCTTGAGGCAGCCCTCGAGTGTCCCAGTTTAGGTCCTGTAACAAAATGGTCATCTTGGTGTAATAGCACCTATCAATCTGCCAGTACAGCACAGCAGGGGCCATTTCAACATACCCACATATGCAACCAATTCATTATACCATCTCTAGGACCACAAGTCTCCAGACCTGACAGTGTAGGGCACATAACACACACAGCCAGCATTCCAACTCTGGAAGCTCCCCAACATCACTTGAGGACATGATTTTTGACACCCCTCAATGCCCCCCACCTTCCACCTATGCTAGCACTGTTGCCCCATGCCACTCTGTCACCCACCTAACTAGGTCCTAAATCTTCATTTTTTACCTTTAAAGCCATCTCTCTAGCACCACTGCTTTCTCTTTCAGTGTGTTTTGCTCTCATTCCATTGCCCCTTACACCCCTTTTTCTCAGCATTAATCCTTATTCAAATTACCCCATTATTAAACTGTATAGTAGTTCCCATCTTTTCCCTGTTATTTCCATCCTGTTTACAAGGTGTCATATCATAAACCTTTCAACTGTATTTTAGAAGTATACATGCTTAATCAATGTTTATGTTATGTAACAATGAAAATGAAATTGTTTTATTTTATATAAAGTACAGTAGTGCTAAACTTACCATAACAGTAGATGTTTGAATGATCACTGCTGCAGTAACATTAGCTGTATGGGTTATATCCTGCTAAGGATATAGCAGCAGGTCAGCTTCCAAAGCTTCAGAGCAGTTTCTATGTGCCCAAACTGTCAGGCAGCTTGAGCTGAGCTAACTAAAAGACAAGTTTGAGCACCAAGCCTTCAGAGCTTTCCTGCCAGCAGGGAGGGAGGCTAAACCCCGAAAAGACAATGCTAGCAACAACAAAAAGTTAAATGTCCACAGCCTTACATACAAAACACACCAAAAACAAGGTTGATGGAGGAGAGAGGGGAGTAGTTACTGCAGCAGTGATCATTCAAACATTTACTGTTATGGTAAGTTTTTGATCTCTGCTGCAGTAGCATTAGCTATGTGGGTAAATTACCTTAGCTAACTTCATTTGGGAGGTGGAAGGAAAGGAGTCTAGGAGCCCCTAGAGAATTGTCCTAGTAAAGCTTGATTTGGACCAAGGGAAAGAATCAAGCTTACAGTGTTTTGTAAAACGATGTACAGAAAACCAAGTATTAGCTTCTAGAATATTTCTAGAATTCAGTCCTATTCAAAATGCCATTGATGAAACCAAGGCCCTGGTAGAGTGGGCCTTGACACTGCCTGAAATAGTTTTGTTATGGTGAGTATAAAAAAGGTAATAGCCTTAGACAACCATTTGGAAATAGTCTGGTTTGACACAGGATGTCCCTTCACAAAAATGAACAATTGATCCAAAGATCTGAAAGATTTAGTTCCATCAAGATAATGCCTGGATTGTTTATGGGCATCCAACATATTGAGTATCCTTTCTCCCTTATTTTTAGATTCAGTAAAGAAAATGGGGTAAACTCAGATACCACTTTAGGCATAAAAGAAGGATTAGTTTTCAATGAAACCCTGACCCTATGGAAAGTGAAATAGGGTTGACTCACCATAAAATCCTGCAACTCAGATACCCTTCTTGTAGAGGTCAGAACAATCAGTAAAACTGTTTCCCGTGTTAAGAAACTCAAGTTAGCCAGATTAGCTGGTTCAAATGGAGTAAGAGTAGATACAAAGGAGGGGCCACTGGTTTACTTAGAGGCCTGTTACGCAAAACCCTTTTCAAGAACACTGTGACATGACTCAGTATTGAAAAAGGAGGATCCATAGAAGGACGTGCTGAAATGGCTGATAACCGAACCTTGACAGAGGAATAAGAAAGGCCATAGGGTATTAACTCATGCAAAAAAGTAAAAACAGAGAACAACTAGCCCTGAATATTGCTGGCATCAACTAGAAAACCTTTTATATTTGCTAATGTATAATTTCTAGTAGCAGGCTTTCTTGCCTCTGTTAATACCTGCTGCACGTCCTCAGTGAACAGGTGCCTAAAAGGAATTAAAACCCTGTCAATCAGGCAGTCAATTGAAGATGATTGATTCTGGGGTGTATGAAACATCTCTGCTCTTGTGTGAGCAGATCCAACCTGTGAGGAAGCTTGCCCATGGCCATTTCCAAAAGAAGAGAGAAATATAGTTGCCTGATCCAGAAGGGAGTCACCAGAATGATCTTGGAGGATTCCTTTTGAATCTTCAGAAGTACCCTGGATATTACTGAAAAGGGTGGAAAAGCATTCCTGTCCATGGAAAAGAAAAGGCATCTTGTCTTCCATTTCTTCTTGCATGAAGCCCTGGAGCAAAAACTTGCCAGTTAATTGTTCAGAGTGGAAACAGAGGTCTACCTGATGAACTCTCCACGACCTCATTTTGGAAGACGCCTTGACCTAGATTCCATTTGTGAGGGTCTGCCCTGACCCAGCTTTTCTGCTACTTAATTTTGCTTTGATGGAATGTTGGGTACCTGTCGAGTGAGACTGTGCTGTAATGCTATATCGGGTCTATATTAAAACATCGAACACTTAAAACAGCGGACAATGTTTCATAGACCCTTTTTCAGCGACA
Source organism: Protopterus annectens (assembly GCF_019279795.1). Classification (NCBI taxonomy): domain Eukaryota; kingdom Metazoa; phylum Chordata; order Ceratodontiformes; family Protopteridae; genus Protopterus; species Protopterus annectens. The sequence goes on along the minus strand of NC_056741.1, from coordinate 1,374,978,135 downwards.
CCTCAGAACAGCGATTTCTTTCCTAGGGAAAGAAATCGCTGTTCCAACCAAAAACAAAAAAAAACAGTAAACACTTCCAAACACATACACAAGTACCTTAACTCTAATTCTACCCCCCCAAAAAAGTAAACAGCTGAAAACACATACACACGTAACTCAACCTTACATCTAACGTAAAAAAAGTAAACATTTTAAAACATATGCACTTACCTTAATCCGCACCCTAACCCTAAGGTCAGTAACTGTTGCACATTTACATAAATAGTTCCAAACACATACACACTTACCTTAACCCTAATTCTACCCCCTCCAGAACAAAGTAAACAGCTGAAAACACATACACATGTAACTCAACCATACATCTAACGCAAAAAAAAAAAACAGTAAACACTTTCATTCATATGCACTTACCTTAACCCGCACTCTAACCCTAAGGTCAGTAACTGTTGCACATTCACGCTCGGGAGCTATACCAGACAAGGGAATCCCTGAGACCACACTACAGTGCAGAACACAGCAAAACAACAAAGCGATCAAGCAACTTCTTTCCCATGGAAAGAATTTACTGAACAGTCACTTCGCTGTTTTGCCTGTTCGCTTTTTAGGTGTTGACAAAAACGCATTCGACAAAATGCGTTTTTGTCATTCTAATAGGAACCCGTTATATCCCTTGCTAACATTGGCTAGTCTGCAAAGGGGGTATGACCTGGATCCCCCATACTTGATGCTGTACCACATGACTGTGGTATTGTCTGTCACCACTTGAAGTGGTCCTGGGGTTCAAAGATGGTTCAGAGAGTTGGGTGCCCTTATCAGGGCAAGCGTCTCCTTGGTATTTATTTGCTTGCATCTGTTCTTGGTGTTCCACACCCCTTACACTTTTATCCCTCATGAAACTGCTCCCCAAGCAAAGTCCAAAATGTCTGTGGTGACTAACTGCTTTGGAGCAGGGAGGGAGAAGGGGAGAACTGGATTTATGGATATCTGTGTCTCGACCAAAAGATTTCTTTTCTGATGACCCCCAGTGCTAGGGTTTGAAAAGCTAAACGGTTTTGATGCTGGGACCAAATAAATCGCAGATACCACTGTATCTTTCTCATGTGGGGTCTTGACAGGGGTATCATGAGAATCATGGATGCCACGACACATAAAATCCTGAGGTATTCCCTTGCAGTGACTGAAGTCTGAGTGGAAAACCTTAGAAATAGATCTAAATAAAGATCTATTTTTTTTCCTGTGGATGAAAAGCTCTTTGAACTGAGGTGTCTAGTTTGCATCCCAGGAGCACAATCCTGTGTAAGGGAGTGGAGAAAGACTTCTGAATGTCCTCTTGAAATTCCAGCTTGAGTAAGAGATCTCTCACCCAAGACAGAGATTCCTGACACTTTGAAAAAGAATCTTTGAAGGTAAGCAAATCATTTAAATATGGAAAGATGTGGATATCCTGTAGCCTGCAGTGGGCTTTAACTGGAGCATGACACTTTGTGAACACTCTTGGTGCAGTGGATAGTCCAAAGGGTAAGGCAGAGAACTGATGGTTTGATCCATACATACAAAATCTTAAGAAACATCTGATCTCTGGATGAATGGGGATGTGATGATAAGCATCTTTTAAGTCTAATGTAACCAGGAAACTTGAAAGAGGAAGAAAAGTTTAACAGATTGTAAAGTGACATTTGAATTTGGCAGTAGTGCAGACAAGTTTAGGAAAGAAAGCTCCAGAACTGGTATCCAAACACTTTCTTTCTTTAGCACTAGGAACAAACTGGAATAAAAACCTTTCTCCACCTGGGAAGGAGGAACTGGTTCTGATACTCCTTGGGACAGCATGAGATGAAGCACAGATGGGAACAAGAGTCTGATGTGGAGAATAAGGAAAGACCCCCTGGAAAGGAGGAATTCCCTCACCCTGCTATCTGTAACCTTGATGAATAACCTTCAGACCTCATTTGTCTGAAACAATCCATTACCAAAGAGAAAAATTGAGTTTTGGACTTTCTGGAAGAAAAAAGAGGGTAGGGCAAGAGGGCGGAGAGTCACACGGTCTCCTGAATAGTCATTCAGACTCGGACTATGTTTGTTTTGGGAGGTTTGAGACTTGTTTTTGGAACCCCCTTGCCATATCTTCTTAAACACTTGTTTACCTGAATTTTGTTCAGACTGTTTACTTTGTTTTTTGCCTAAACTGGATGAAGAGATAGAAAATCCCTTGGACAATTTGGAAAAGGAAAGCTGGAAAACCTTAAGATATTTCCTGTATAAGCTTGCCCCTTTCATCACACTTTTAGAGCATCTCTGCAGCAGAGAGGCCAAACACTAAATCTCTATTCATCATCTGGGAGGTTCTGAGAATGCAGTCATGAAAATCTCCTCAAAACAGTACCAGTGGCCATACACTGGATGAAGTATCAACAGAGTCATACACACACTGCAAATAATGAGTGGTGACCTGTGCAATAAAAGAAACTAAGTTATTTAAAGCAGATTTTTTTCCTACAAGAAAAAAACTGCAAATAAAACATTCGTCTTACTTTCACAATTTGTCAGAACAAGCTTTAACAAATGAGCAAGCCTAACATTTCAAAATTCTGAAAATCAAAGTTGTGGAAGTATATACTATTCTCCCATACATATTAGTAATTTCCCTTCCTTTTCAAAAAGAGCAGGATTGGAATTAAGTAAGTGATTAGCAGCAGTCTGATCAACTAAAGCTATAGCTGCTGGGTCAGGTTTGGAGATAGTGTTTAAAAATCTGAAAGACTGAGAAATTTTATGCATCCTGTTTGCCTTTTTAGGGGCAGCTGGCTGACTTAACTCCTTAGGAAAATTGCAGGTAGTAACACAAATTTCCTCTAAAGCAGACAGAACAGGAGGGATGGGTGTAGGTTCTGGAAAATCCTTGTGTAGCAACTCATAGTATTTTCTGAGGGACTGAGAAACCTCAGTGTTCTCCCACTGCAAAAACTGGCACATTCCAGCAATAGTCTCCCAGTATGAGAAACCACCACAGGGAAAATCAGAAAATGAGCTCTCCGCTGAGTGCGAAACACAAATCTGAGTAAAAAACTCTTCATCTGTCCCTGCATCTTCCTGTTCAGATTCAGAATCTTGAATCTCTTCGGGGAAAGAAGAATCCATCTTTTTTTTAGAACCAGCAGAACCTGCTTTACAGGAAGGATCAATAGCCTGAATTAAACCCTGAGCCAGACCGAGTAAACTACTTCTAGGCAATGAAATTTGAGGAGGAGTAGGTACACGGTTGGTTTTCTGTTTCTTTTTGACAGGAAAAATTGGGCCACACGTGTTACTAATGGCAGCAGCTGCTTCCCCCGGGATGGGCATAACATTCTGACACAACAGTGAAATCTTCCCTGTACCCTCTCCCAGGACTGACAAGACTGTCTCTGTGTTACCTACTGAGGGGATCCCAACAGCCACAGAGGATGTGGCTAACCCCCAGTCCATAGTGGCTACAGGTGCTACACCAGAGGGATCCTTCTTTTTGTGGCTGGAAGAAGGACTGACTGTGTGACCGATAGTCAGTTTGATGGTCAGATGAAAAAGGTGCCTCTTTCCCAGGGAAGACAAGCAGCAAATGCCAGTAAACACTACCAGTCCACAAAAGTTACTTTTTTGACAGACAAAAAACACTTTAAAGCACTTTGTGAGCCCCACAAAATAAAAATGTGCTATTTTTCCACAGGAAAAATGTTTTCAGTTACTTTACACTACTTTTAAACTGACAGAAAAAAATTAGTACTTCGTTTAAAAGTATGTTAGTCTTGAAACAGTCCATTAAAACACAACACTCCTAGCTTTAAAATAACTTTTCTGAAGAAGAAAGTAATAAAACATCAACAAAATAAAGAAAATGTAATTTTTTCCCCTAAAGTGAACCTATTTGTCCAGCAAAGGAAAGCACAAGCCGACTGGCGATCCTTGAAAAACTCAGAGGAATGCATTCTTCGGTGGCAGTAAAGCTCTGAAGGGCTTCTCACCCAAACTTGTCTTTTAGTCAGCTCAGCTCTAGCTGCCTGACACTTTAGGTGTGTGGAAGGTGCCCTGGAACTTTGGAAGCTGTCTGGGCATTTAAATCCTTGGCAAGGTATAACCCATATAGCTAAGGCTATTGTAGCAGTGATCATCAATATGACGAACGTCAAATATCATTGACATTGTGGTCTTTGCAACCATTTTTTTTATTATTTCTGTAGTTTGTGTTATTTGTAAATGTTATTACCTTTTCATTATGACTGTTCATTATTGTCTTTTTTTCCTTATGCTCGCCATTGTTTATAAATTTATTTATGCTGCTGTTAGGTATCTCCCTTCCTGGTGCCCTCTTTAAATGGGCTAACCGGGTTAACAAAACACAACTAGACAGAAAGCTAGACATAGTATAGAATTTTACGTTTTTGCTATGCACTAATTTTTGAGAATTTTGCACGTTTTAGATGCTAGGTATGAAGTAGTTGTGTTTGTTTATTTTTCTCTTGTATTAGACATATTACTTTTTGTGACTTCTGTGCACTTGTAGTGCTGATCTCTCATTCCAAAGAATTCATTAAAGTTCCTAGAATGAGCCATACAGCTCATGCTAGAAATGACTTTCTGGCACAAGAATCCTGTCTATGATTAAGGAACATCTTAGCTGCAATGAAGTAAGATGTCATTATCAGCTAATTTGCATGTTTCCTGAATTGCATTTAGCGCAGTGATGTGCAGACCATGGCTGATCTGCCTGTTGCAGTACTAACCTGCTGCTCACCTCACCCCCCCATTCACTCTCTCACACACATGGGTACGCAGTCAGACCACATTCTCTGAACCTGCCCTTACCTTCCTGTGGTTTTTGCCACCCCCATAATACTTTGATGCCATTACAGCATGTTTCTAATAGGCCCTGGTGGTCTACTGTATCCCCCAACCCGAATCCCAGTTACAATGTCATTGCCATTTCAGCACTTTAAAAAGTCATCCCTCGTTGTGTACTGGTCCCCCCCATTATTCTAATGAAGTCTGCGTTGTTAGAGCACTTCATGTTATCTCTGGTTTCCAGTCGTTCCCCCCACCCCCTGATCCCCATACTACCATTGGTGCCATTGTGGCACTTTAAAATGTGTCTGCTGGTTCACACATCCCCTTTATTTTGATTTTTGCTTTAGGACACTTTATGGAATATTCCCTAGTATCTAGTATATCTGCCACCCATCTGGTCCCCATAGTAATGTTCCCTAGTTTTTAGTGAATTCCCCCACCCCATGTTCCCCATAGTAATGTTGGTGCCATTATGGCACTTAAGGCATTCTCTGGTGACTGGGGGCTTCCTTCCCTGATCCCCATTATAATGTTGGTGCCATCACAGCACTTAAGGCATTCCTTGGTGTGCTGTGGTTCCCCCAACCCAATCCCCATTGTAATGCTGGAACTGATATGGCACTTTAATGCTGTATTCCTGGCAGTCTAGTGTATCCCTCGCCCTACCCCCTATTCCCATTGTAATGTTGATTCCAGTATGGTGCTTTACTGATGTATCCCCCCCTGGTGGTTTAGTGTATCCTCCCACCCCTTGCTCCCTGTTTTGCTCTTGGTGCTGTTATGGCACTTTAAAACTCAGCCCTGATGTCTAATGGTTTCCCCACCACTACCACCACGTTCATCATTTGCAGATGAATATGACATTTTGGCCATGTTCATTACAGCGATGTGAAAGGAATGCCCATGCTGATCTACATGGCTGAGTGTTTTCTTGCATCACTCAACCATGTAGATGCCTTCCTGGAGATGGTTCAAGGGATAGAGCACATGGGTCCTTAGCATATAACTCTCCCCCTGCATGCCTTATTAGTATTCTGCATGGCTGTGGTGCTGCATATCTTCATGTGAAAGGACCATGCAGCACCATGTTAGGGTGCTTGTTGTTGAATAGTAAAAAAGTACTGCGACATGTGTACAGCTGTGTACACTTTGTTATACTGTTAAGAATACAGCCCATTGTTTATGTTGTTAATTTGTGCATTTCATTTACTCACAGTGATATTTTCTCTCCTAGATCACACATAAAACAGACAGATTGTACTTACTGTACTTACATGGTCACAAAAGCTAAAGCAACAGGAAAATGTAGCCTGAATGTAAATTAGATCACACATATCATACCTCTCAACCTCTTAGAGCACAAAATCTGGACAAAGTCATAAATAATGGGGGGGGGGGACAAAGGACCAAAAAATAGGGACAATTTTTAATATTGCTTTTACAAACTTAGAAAGTTGATAGAATAATAGGTTTCCCTTTAGCATGGGTTTTCTAAAGGCTATGAACTATGAAACTTAAATGGCTGTCATTATTTTCTTTCTTCAGTCTTCAATGACTTGCCAATAATTTGCCAGGAAATGGACCAAACATATGAGGCAAAAATCTGTACAGTTGAGGAGTATATGCTAGAGAGTACCGCATGCAGCAGTAGTAATCTAGCAGTGGTAATAAAGTACTATTTAATTACTTCTTTTCCACTAACTTCCATTCTATGTTATGGGAAAGTTATTTTAAAAGAGTTCAAACATCAGCGCATGGAGTCAACCTTTATCTGGAACAGTAGCAGCATTTAAAAGTTACAGGCCTGTACAAAACCATACAAGTTTTTCTCAGATTAGCAGTACTAAAAACCCCACAAAACTCATAACACCACAATGATCAGTCTCAAACATGTAGCTGTATTTGAAAACCAAAACAACACTACACAATGTAGGGAACTGTGCTTCTCAGCCTCCCCTTCGGGACATTTTTCTATATGGGAGCTGTGCTTTTCCCCCTTAGGAATGTATCTCAGTAATAGAAGTATATCCTTAACCTTCTTTACCTCCCCACCTTCAGGAACATATATCAATATCAGAACTGTGTCATTTAACAAGCCCATCCATTGTTTGTTTCGCCACCCCCTTTAGTATGGGGAACTATAGAACAAGGCCAGGGTGCCTCTGCCTCACATGTACCGGGATTTTGTTCCACAACGTCCTATTTATAGCCCCAAGGTTTAAGTCTCCGCCCTTTGTGGCTCTCTGATGGATCTTTTTTTTTGAGGTGAAGCATATTCATCAAATCTGGGTTTGACATGGCCTTGTGTAGGCAAAAGGTCACCTCTGAGCAATCGGTGGCGACTGAATAGAGCTGGAACTTTTGGGCCTCCCAGCTGCTGCAAGTGTCGGGTCAGATACATTCGAATGGGGCATTGTACTTTTGCCACCTTTTGTTTTTAGGGGTAACCTTGTTTTTTTTTTTTGGCATTTAACTTTTGGCATTTTGGCACTGGCTATTTAGGCCGTTGGTTTCAGTTATTCGTTTCTGTGAGACCTTCTGTGTGTGTTCTGTTATGATTTTATTTTCTACTTGCAGTCATTTTCATCTGCAAACTTTACTTTGTCCTTTTGTCTGCTGTAGCTTCTTGCCGGAAAAGTTGCCAGTAGCCAGCCCAGGACTGATGGAGCCTGGGAGTGGACACCTGACAGGATGGCTTTGAGTCTGGCATGGCGCAGCAGCTCTCTGCTCCTGTGTGTTCTCTGCACTCAGCCCAGTTGCAACCCATCTCTTGTGATGACATGGTTGACATTTAAGCTGATGAGTTTTTCAATGATAACCCAATGGGGGTATTGTATCGAAGGCCTTAGCCAGATCGAGGTAGGCTGTATGGACTGCCTTTCCTCATCAATGGCTTTGGGTGACTGTTCAAAAAAGTCAACCAAGTTTAAAAGTCATGATCTGCCAAAACCAAAAAATCCAAAGGTTGGATCCAAAGTCTGTCTTTATTTATGAGGTTGTCTATTCCATTATGATCCTTTCGTCCATCTCCATGAAACTTGCAGATAAGGCTTAATTTCCATTGTCAGGGTCGGTCCAGGCACCGGCCTTTGTGAGGAGGTACCACAGTTGTGCACAGTCGGAGTGCAGTACTCCTGGAGTGCGTAGGTTTTGATGAAACAGCTGTCCTAGCTGTGGGTTTTAATCCTCATTGTGTTCATGGAGAGCACAGCAGCACACACCACACCCCATCAGGTCCCATGGATTTTGTGTTTGCAGAGCAGAGAGAGCAGTTCTGCTGGAGAGATTTGGGGGCTGCAATCGCGTTTGGTATAGATATCTCCTTTTTTGGGGGGGGAGAAGTTTGCACTGAACCTGTCAGCCAGTATGTTGGCAATGTCTGTAGGATCAGTAATCTTCACATCATTTTGAACTAGCTCTCTAAGGTAGCTGCTGTAACTGCGAGGCATCATGTTTGGAATTTCATTTACTGCATCCCATCCCAGGTAACATACAGCACTGACATTCGTGCAGCATCCTGTGTATAACCTGGTCCACCATACCTTATGTCGCTCATCTGGTCAGGGTAAAACAGACAAGCATTCATGGGTTCTGTTCAAGAAACAGGATTATGTACAAACACATCAGGATTGAGGATTAATAACTTTAACTTAGATAAACTTATGAACAAACTAGCTATCACACTCATACATGCTCACTCTTGGCTGCACTGTCAAAATGGCACTGAAGCTAGCACATGCTTGCTATTTGTATGCACGTGCTGTCCTTGAAACACTTCTTAAAGGTACAACACACACACTATTCTACATCCTCCCTCTTTGAGAAATGAGTCATGCATTATTGATGACATTAATTGACATGCAATTGATACAAAATAATTCTTTGACATGCAATTATACAGAACTAAATACATATAGACAAGTATGTCCAAGTTGCTGTGTATTTCACACTAGGTCAGGAAATATGAGCAAATCATGTGACATAGAAATTAGAACTAGGTCTAGTAACTGGGACTGTCTCTGCTGAATGTTCAACTTTGGGAATATCAGGGACATCATCTGGAATGGAAGTAGAAGTTAAAGACACGTTCTGCAACAAGAACATCATCTGGATTGCTGTGAGATCTAGAGTCTTTATCACAGGAACAATGCCGCAGTATTGATTCTGATACAGGAAGAAGATGTCTGTGATTTCTCCTGTACTCCACACTCTCAGATTCTAAGAAGTAGGATCTCGGCTCGGCACATATACCTATTACTTGACCAATCGGGTCAAAAATTTTCGCCATTTGTATCCTCACTGTGTCGCCTTCTTTCAATGGATGAAGAAATCTTCTTGATTTGTCATAGCTGGACTTCTGGAAAGAACGCTTTCTGAATAGTTGGGCTTTGATTGTCCTGTTATTTTTAGTTTTAGGCCTCAACAAACTGGAACTGATAGGCAATGTTGTTCTGCTTTGCCAAGCTAGAAGTTTCTGAGCAGGCGAGCCAAGTATATCTTCACAGAGCATGCTTCTGAGAGTGAGTAAATTCAAAAAAGGAATCGGTATTATCACGCTTTGACTTCTGTAGAATTTGCTTTGCACTCTGTACTGCACGTTCAGCTAGTCCACTTGACTGGGTATTCTGGGACAACTAGTAACATGTACAAAGTCCCATTCTTTTGCAAATTTCTGAAACAACCGACTGGTAAATTGGGTACCATTGCCAGAAATAACTTTGTGTGGACTACCATGGACTGAGAAATGACATTTCAACTTGGTGATAACAGCAATGGACGTTAGGTTAGGTAGTAAATCAATCTCAAAGCAGTTCAAATAAGAGTCCACTAATACTAAGTAATGCTGATTATTCCACTCGAATATATCAGTGGCTTCTGTTGACCAAGGTAGTTCAGGAACTTGACTTAGCTGAAGTGGTTCTTTTTGCAAATGCGGTTTAGTACTATTGCATACTGAATAAGAAGGTAGTACTTTATCAATGTGTTTTGCTGCAGAAGGCCAGAATACTAGTCATCTCGCCCTTCTTTTGGTAGCTTTAGAACCTGGGTGAGCACGATGCAAAATCTGAATATATTCACGTTGTAAGGAAGCAGGAACAACAATTTTAGACCCTTTGAAAATAATGCCATCTTCCATCAACATCTCATCTCTTTAAGAAAAATAAGTTTGCATTTCAGGTAGTACACTAGATTGCTTTGATGGCCATCCAACATTAATGTAGTGGTTGAGCTTTTGCAAAGTTAGTTCAGTCTTTGTATGATCTCTCAGCTCATCAAGTCTCATAGTAGAAAAATTACACACTTCCATGACATCAAAGTCAAAATTCTCTGCATTAAGCTGCTCCGTTGTATTTCTGGGTGATTTGGATAAGGTATCAGCCAGATAAAGAAGTTTGCCTTTTGTATAGACCATTTTGTAGTTGTAGTTTTGCAATTTGAGCATCATTCTTTGTAATCTCACTGGAGCTGAATGCATAGGCTTCTTTAAAATAATGACTAGAGGTTGGTGATCAGTTTCAATCTGACTAGCTCGACCATAAATATAATCATGAAACTTTGAACATGCATACTATTGCCAAAAGTTCTTTCTCAATTTGAGCATATTGCATTTCAGTTTGGGTAACAGTTATAGATGCATAGGCTACTAGTCTGCCTTCTTGAAGAATAACTGCACCAAGACCATATTTTGAAGCATCACAAGAAAGAGTGACAGGTTTATTGACATCATAGTATCTTAATGTAAGTGGGGTGACAACTTTCTGCTTAAGGTCTTCAAATGCTCTCTGGTGCTGTTCCAACCAAGACCATGTAACATTTTTGCACGTTAGCTTTCTCAAAGGTGCTGTCAAGTTACTGAAGTCTGGTATAAACTTGCCTAAATAGTTGACCATACCAAGAAAATGTTGTAGAGCTTGAGCATTATCTAGTGCTGGCATCTCAAGAATGGCTGCTTGCTTGGATGGGTCCGGTCGCAAGCCAGTGCTAGTAAATAAATGACCTACATATGTAACTTCTCATAGTCTGAATTTGCACTTCAGAGGATTGAGCTTCAAGTTCACTTCACATGCTCTGTCTAGAACTTTCTTAAGGTTTCTGTCATGCTCTGCTTCACCATTGCCTCCAATCAATAAATCATCTACTATTATGGCAAAATAATAACCCGAAAAATTTGCTCCATTGTACACTGAAAGATTTCACTTGCAGAATTTATTCCAAATGGCATCCTGAGGAATCTATATCTTCCAAATGAGGTACTGAAAGTAGTCAGTAGTGAAGATTTGTGATCAAGCATCACTTGTCAAAATGAACTTTTTGCATTCAAGACAGGAAAAAACAGTTGCATTCGGTATTAGGGCTGCGACTTCCCATGTATACATGGGATGATGAGGTCTCCTCAATGCTTTGCTCAAATCTCTTGGGTCAATGCATATTATGATTTCATCTGAGTCTTTTTTGTGGGCTGCTACCATGGACAATACCCATTCAGTTGGTTCTGCAACTGGACAGATTACACCTTGCTGCACCATTTTATCCAACTGAGCTTTGAATTTATCCTGCATAGGTATTGGAACTTTTCTTGCTGGTCTGACCACTGGACTGATATCTGGGTTTAACTTCATAGAATACACAACTGGAAGTTTGCCTAGCTTGTCATCGACAACATCAGCATACTCTGAGAAAATAGCTTCAGTAAAACTGGAACTGGGACATGTGCTTATATGATGAACTTCTTTGGTAAAGGAAAGCAGATTCATTCTCAAACTGTCTCTGGACCCAATAATGACTCCTCAGGTCTTTGGACTATGTAGAATAGTAAGCTGTAGCAGTTCCTAGCCAAATAACATGAAAGCACTACTGAGCTTTCGGTTTGAATTCCTTCACCTCTGTAAGCAACAAGTTTCGCACAACTGGCCACATTAAGTTGCTCACCTGCTTTCACCTTAGCAAATGTGTCTGCTGACATAACATTACACTTTGAACCAGTGTCTGCTTTGAGCTCGGTGGATTTACCATTGATCTGGACAGTACAAAACATTTCATTCTTTGCCAACAAATTTACTGCATCAACCTTGTCACTAATTACTGATACACCATCTACTTGCAAAGTAGAGTTGTAGCTTTCTATATGATCAACTTGCTTTTTTTAAGTGACCCTTCTTTATAACTGTGTGAGGTTTACTTGATTTGCAATTTTTTTTAAAATGGTTCCATTTTTTACACTTGTGGCATTGCTGACCAAATGCTAAGCACTTTTCTCTTTTAGACTCATGATTGGCACCATAATTGTGACAGTTAACAGTAAAGCCTGATTTGGGTTTTGCTGATTCACCCTTGTACTCCACTGAGTATGTCATTTTCACTTAGAACACATGTCTTAGAACTTGTTAGAAAACTATGGGTTTTACCTGCCGCACCCACAGCAGTTACAGCTGCCATATGCTTAGGCCTGCTTCTGCTAGCCACATGTTGTATGCTGTCTACATTTGCTCTGGAGCCTTCTGAAACCGTGCTATCACATGCAACCATACTTGTGTGCCTTTCTGTAACTTTGTGGATTTGACAAATCTCAATAGCTTTGTTCAGTGTTAAATCACTGTCACGAAGCAAAATCTTTATCACTGCAACACTATTAATACCACACACAAGCCTGTCCTTTATTAACTCATCTTTTAATTCACCATACCTGCATGTTGTAACTTTGTTTCTCAGGTCAGTAATGTACGCTGCAAAAGTTTCTCCTTGTTTTTGATATCCTTGTGTAAAACAAATACCTCTCTAATGTAATGTTTGTCTGGGGATTGCAAATTTCCCTGAATTTGCATTTCCAACACTCTGGGTCCTCCCTTGATTCAGCCTGTACAACAATATAATGGTTTTCTCTTTTTCCTTCATATACTGCTGGTGCATGCACAAATTAATGCTCTCTTTCAATGGCCTCTGACCCAGCTAGGTTTAGCAAAATGAATGCCTTGGTGCATGCAACTTCGTCAGAATAAGCTGCTTGTAGAAAAATATCGCACTCTTGCTCAAATATTCTCCAAGTCTCTGCAATATTCTGATCAAATACAAGTGGTGATGGTTTTCGAATTCTGTCTGCCATGCCAACAAATTACAGTAAAACACAATGCGAGCCAAGTCCACTAGTAACTGTATGAACATGCACAACAAGCCTCTGAATAACTGAACTTTGCAAAATATGTCTCCTGGGTGCAAAAATACTCTTGAAATCACTATACTGTAAGAAATCACCTCTTATCAGTGTAAGAAACTTCAAAATAACTGCACTGTGTGAATAAACTGGGCAGAAGAAGCTCAGAGTAAAACGTATTTCGAAGTAAATGCACTTTGTGAATAAACAGTACACAGCACATTGAAACTTTCCCAAAATGGCTGTACTTTGTTAAATAACTCTTTACAGTGCAAGAAACACCCTGCAATGGTGGCAATCTGCGAAAAGGCACACCCAACACAAGAAACTTTTCAAAATGGCTGTATTTTGACTACACTTTACGAAACAGTTGCACTTTGCATGCAATAAACTCTTCAGAATAAATGCACAGTAATAAGCACACACTGTAAGCACTTTTACATACTTTGAGATACTTCGAGTAACTCTAGTTATGCCCTGAGTAGCTTCAATCAATGTGAAACAGTAGTTTATGCCAAAACACAGTAGTTTGCCAAAAAACATGCAGTCGCCTTGCTTTATTTATTTTTGCCCTTTATTGCATTCATTTTGCTCATTTAATCTTTTTTTCTTACCCATTATACTTTTCTTATGCTCATTTTAATCTAAACATGCTCGTTTTACTTTAAACATGCTCGTTTTGCAATTCCAAGGTAATTCCAAATCCCTTATGTGCTTTTCTGATAATCGTTTTATCAAATATCTTAATTTTAAACATTTTGTTTAATTAACAAACTTTTTGAGCCTCTTGCTTGCTTAATAATGCATTCTGTGCCTTTATAATGCTCCACTTTATCTTTTTTAATAAATAAATCATTTGTGCAAGTTTTCATTATCTTTGATTTGTTTCTGGCCCTTTTTTGTACTTGGTTCACTCAGTTCACCTTCACTGTTAACTCTGCACCTTGTAGTTCGAAAAGTAGTCTCTGGAATCCCGGTTCTTGCACCATGTCACTCGTTTGGTTCTGTTCAAGCAGTTTTATTATGTACAAACACATCAGGATTGAGACTTAATAACTTTAACTTAGATAAACTTGTAAACAAACAAGCTATCACACTCATACATGCTCACTCTCTGGCTGCATTCTCAAAATGGCACTGAAGCTAATATGTGCTTGCTATTTATATGCACATGCTGTCCTTGAAATGCTTCTTAAAGGTACAACACACACACACACACACACACACACACACACACACACACACACACACACACACACACAGTATTATACAGGTCTATATAACGTAGTCAAAGTGCCATAACGTCGACTGACATATGTTCGAACATATATGTCTGAAGTTACGGAACTTTGACTACCTATAAAAAAATGAAAACACAACGGAGAGAGAAAAAAATTGTTGTATGCAGGGGGGCAAGCCCCCCTGCACCCCCCGCTACTTAAATATACCAACTCCGAGATTGTACCACATTGAAGTGAATGGCTTTCCATTCACATGCTCGAACATTTACATTTTCGAACATATGGTCTCGACCATATGTCGTTCGAAATTGTAAATATTCGACTACGTGATAGGAATCCTATTAGACACCTTACCCTACTCATGGAGGACACCTGGAACACTCTTCATGGATATCCAGTCCTTGGCATCAACACTTCTGATATTAACTGCTGCTATCAGTACTTTTAGAATTTGGTCTTGGTATTAGTAATGCTGGTGTTGGGCATACCTCTCAATTGTCCAGATTTTTGCATCATATTTTTGGTCTGTTCTTCATAAAATTTGTGGTTTACTGGCTAAGTACTCAACTCCAAAATATGTCCTTGTCAAGCCCCCAGCAACCCTAATATATACATTCTCAGTCCTATTGTGGATACTTATTAAACTCTACAGTCAATGCTGTTGGACTTAACTCTTTTTGTAAATATGTAAATATATTTTTCAGTCTGTAAAAATATTGATATGTGTATATTACGTGTTTACATTTCTGCTTTGTCTCTCTAACGTTCTTGTATGACTGATTTTGACCATATTTGTGACTCAGATGTTTGATTCTCTGTAAACTGTTTGTGTTTTTTTTTGTAGCTTTTCTCCTTGGTTCACCACTGAAAATGGGTCACAAGCCCAGCTGGACCAACCCGGTTAACGAATGTCAATAAATAAATAAATAATCACTAAATAATTATATACATTTGAGTTCCTTTAGAAAATGCATCCTAACACACTTACTATTTTCTTAGCAACTTTCTTGGCACTTTTTATTATGTTATTTTATTTTATTTTATTTTAGATATGTCTACCTGGGTGAGTACTTTTGATATTAGGTTGGGACCAATACTTTTCATAGTAGGCCTTTGTATCAGTACTTCTGTTATTAGGCCTTAGCTCCAGTACTTTTAGTATTAGGACAGAATGTTATTAATTTTGGTATTTTACTTTAGCACCAGTACTTTTGATACTAGGTTTGACAACAGTCCTTGCTCTACTCATAAACAACACACAGAACACTCTACATGAGTATCCAGGCCTTGATTTCAGTACTTTTAGCTTTACGTCTTGGTATTGCCAATACTGATACTGGGCCTAGCACTAGTATTTTTATTTTACTTTATTCTCTATTTGTTTACCAGGGCAAGTATTTTTGGCATTAGGCATTGACATGAATGCTTTTGGTATTAGGATTTGACACCAGTTCTACTGGTATTAGGTATTTTCATCAGTAATTCTGGTATTCTATTTACCTGCATCCCATAGCAGGTGTTATCACCGCATGAATTATTTAGTATTCTTGGCCTTACACCACTTTGAATTCCAGACATGCTTAATTTTGTGCGTTTTGAAAAAAAAGACATGCACATCTTTTGGTTTGGTGAGAAAGTAATTGCACCATCTTTTAATCCCCCCACTACATTATAATGGATTTGTATGCCCACATTATCTCCTTTCTTGTTTGTTTGTTTGTTCTATAGCAGTCCCAAGTTGTGAACATGGTGATATTGTTGCCTTTCTAGTAAAAAATAAGCTGAGTTTTTTTTTTTTTGCGGGGGGGGGGAAGCAAATGGATTTTTATTTTCGTTTTGAAACCAAATACTTTACAGAACTACATGTGTGGACGTCTTTGTGCGGCTAGTGTCTGCTAACATAATGACTTTATAATGCATGTGTAAGCTTATTAGGAGACACATGCTAAGATTAATCCAATACCAGCAGTAGTTGTGTAAAAATAGCCAGTTGTGGATAGTCACCCATGCATTATTCTGTTATTATGTATGCTCTGTTACTGATGTCTTACTGATGCTGTGGGAGCCCTTTGACTGAAACACCCATCTCTGTGAAGATGTCCTTTAACATTAATCTTTGCTGACCAAGGTCAGTTGTGAAATGTTAGAATACAAAAGTTTATGTGCTCTCATAGAATTTGTATATATTCAGTGCAAACGGAGCTATAACTGATAAACTTTGCAAAGCTGAGCTGACAAATGGATCAGGCCACCACTAACTCATTAGTGGTGGCCTGATCTGTTTGTCAACTCATCTTTGCTAAGTGAATGGAGATGCTGTAGTCGGTGCCAACACACAATAGGTAGAATCTCCCTCCACTGACTACTAGAGTTGATAGTTTGGCATGAAAAAAGATCCCATTTTGGACTGTACATTGTAAATGTCATTTGGAAATGTGCACTGCAGTATGTGGTCATTTGATCTTATTATTTCAGAAATTCCATAACATAAGATGTAGTCCTTTTGTCATTTTGATATAAAGCACGAAAGACAGGTAGATGCTAGTGTTGTTAAAGGCACCCTTGATAGATTTACACTGAATCTAAGACTAACTGTACTGGAATATGATGTATGCATTTATTTTTACTCGGTCTTTTATTTTTAAACATTTTCAGTAATTAAGTGCTTAGGTTCTTTCAGTGTATTTGCCCAGTAAGATTCCTGTCATGTTCATAGAATAAAAATATCAGCATGGCTATTTCTACATTTTTAACCTCGCTGTGAGGAGCAGAAGATAGGTTCATGAAACATGGTATTAGGGTACTGCTGTTGTTGCATGTGAAATGTTAAAGCAGATTATATGGATTTAACTTTACACGTCTGTCACGTAAACCACTTCCTTATATGCAAAACCTGCCCACCCTCCGAACTATAGAAGGTTTAATACTAATCTCAATTTCCTATTTATATGTTACTTTTTCATTTCACAGATGTATTAAATGGAGCTGTGATTTCTAAATATCTGCATAATGCAGATATTTGTTTTGTTTTTGTTTGTTTTTTTGCTTTACGGAATATTAATTGCCAGTTTTGTTTGTTATTCACTTTTTATTTATGTTATACCAAGATATTTGGTGCTTGTATGTTCATTTGTGTCACACGAAGTTAGAATACATATACATCTACTGATAGAACAAATAAGTCTTTGCTAGAAATCCTTAATGTAAATTCATTTGTTATTAATGTAGAAACATTAATAACACATTAAAGCAAGATTTTATATTATTAATACAGAAACCATTGAGAAATGAGTAAAGCAAAATTCTGTTTATAAAAATCTCTCTTGATTCTTTTAGCAGGGACAAATGTGGCCATCTCCCTTATGTCAGACACATGTAATCCCTCAGACTGAAACACGTAGCATGCCTACAATGATGAACACTTATTTCCTGCATTTCTAATGCAAGCACATAAACATGTTCTCCTACCCATTACATAATGTGAAGAGGCACACAGAGTGAGTGCATCTGTGTATGTGGGGAGGAGGGACACTGAAGCAGAAACATAAGAAACGTTGCTTCCTTTAATTGTAACTTTGATCCTCCAAGTTGCTGTGACACTAACTCCACAAATGTAGGCCTCAATATATAAAGTGGGACATGGAGATGTAAACCCCACTCCTATCATTATCATGCCCTCCACTTGTAAGGTGGAGTATGTGTCACATAATGGCTGCTAATTATTGTCCCTTAACTGATACTGGCTGAAAAGTTCAAGGAGAGCTGAGGGCATGACTGTGATGGGTGGGGGTGAGGTGAGGGATGCAAAGATATCTACAACAAATGTATGTTTAGGCACGTGTGATATGTATTATACCTTCAGTCACTTTCTGTTACACTCTTTGTGGCATCAGAGTGAAAAACAGAATCACCTAATGATGTGATGGTAGTCACCATCTATGGGACATACAACAAACGTAGTGCATCTGCAAGTAGACAAGCACAACCCATTTATAACTGGACTGCAAGCACACATGACCTTGTAGTGTAGGGTAGAATGGGGTGAGAGAGCTAGCAGGTAGATTCCACTGGATCACATGATTCCATGTCTAAGGCTTCTGACAGATGGGAGTTATCTATTGAGGAAACAGTCAGAAGTACTTTGGAACTGGTTTGCTCATAAAATAGATGATTACTATCTGTTCTCCAGTCATAACGAGTATATTATGTGCTGGAGGCATGAATGCCAAGAAATTCACCTCAATGTGAAGCTTGAGAGTTGAATCTTGGCATCCATGTTGAGAACACATAATAGTTCATTATGATCAGAGAACCTATCATAATTTCTTGTAGTGCATGGAGATTTATCTGCTCCAGTTAATTACTAGTTAGTCAAAAATAAGTTTAAAAAAAAATGCGATGTGCTGCACCGGTTCTGAAAGATGATAAAGTAGTAAGGAAGTGGTTGATGTCTTTATGTATTCCCTGACTTTAAGGAAGCAGTTTAAATCAAAATATTGTGTGGGTACATTTGCAGACAGCATTCAGAAATGGGAGTTGAAACAAAGCCATTTCATGTGCTGCTGCTGCTCATTGATCAGCGCTGTCAGGTTTTTGTGCTAGACGTGATGTTAACAGTGCTTAGGGGTGCTTTACAGTTGTTAAGCACCCTTCTAAGTGTTGTTAAGGTTGGGTCTCAAGCTTAAGTTGCCTTGAACAAGGACGTTATTTAAACAAAAGTTATGTACTTAGCATAACAACTGATCTGTATTGAGTATTTCTTTTCTTGTTGAACTGATTGGTCCAAGATCTACCTCAGATCTTACTTTGGTTGTTTTTCCATACTTAGGATCTGTAACTCAGGCTCCTCCCCTTAGCCATAATCCCCTCCTGTCCACAACTTTATCTGTGATCAATTTTGCCTTTAAATCCTCACAAACTAGTACATTAAGAATAAATATGTATGTATGTATTATTATTATTATTATTAACAAGGTAGCAGAAGACCACATGAGAGAATACAAGTAAGTCTGCATTGGGGCTGCAAGAGTATGAAATCCTGTACCATTGGTAGCCCATACAGTCACAGCAGAAGCCAAAGGAAAAAACTATTTTCCATGAGAGAAAAGGGGGAAGGAGGAGGAAAGTTGAGGAAAAATAGAAACAGGCAACACAAATTTATCATTATGGTAAGTACATAACTTTTGTATTTGATGTTGTCTTTTCTGCCAATTCCTCAACTGAGACAAGAGTCCCTACCTACTTAACTCCACTGGTGGTCTCATGCAAGGATGATCCAGAGGATAGAGCAGAACTGAAAGCCACCCTATCCTTTGACAACCAATCCAGTTTGTAAAAGGAAATGAATGTATGAACATTAGATAAGGTGGCAGCAGCACAAATGTCATCAATCGAGATCCTAGAAAAGAAGGCTGAAGAAGTAGAACCAGATCTTGTTGAGTGTGCTTTTGCTGTTTTAGGTAAGGCCAAACCTTTTTGCTTATATACATGGGAGATACAACGAGTTAACTGTCTAGCAAAGATAGCCTATGACACACATTAACCCATCTTAGAAAATGACATAAACAATTGGTCTAACTTCCTGAAAGGTTTGGTTCATTGAAGGTAGAAATGTAATTGTCTGTGTAAATACAATAAATAAGGTATGTATCTTTTTTATTCCAAAAATTTGGAGAGAAGACTGGTAGATTACTATTCTGATTGAGTGAAGGCTGAGTAGCTGCTTTAGGCAAAAAGGAGAGGTTGGTGCATAAAGAAACCCTCTCCTTGAGAAAGATAATATATGGAGGTTGACAAGACACGAGTTGGAGATCTGAAACCTGCTACCAGGAAAAGCATTTCCCAAGTCAGAAATTTTAAATCCATCTTGGCAGCAGGTTCAAAAGGGGCTTGAGTTAAGGCTTGTAGCAAGACAGTCATGTTTCACGGAGGAATATAATCCTTGAAGGAAGGTCAAAGAAGAAAGGTACCTCTCAGGAAAGCTTTACACAACTTGAGTGAAGCTAAGGAAGTTTAATTCTCTCCAGTATGATAATCTGAGATCTCCGCTAGCTGAACCTGACATTTGAATAAATAGCTCCATTATGGAAAATGGAAGCAAAAAAATCTAGTACTGCTGATATAGGGGATGAAAAGATGTCTACATTTCTGTGATATGCCCAATGGAGAATCTTTTCCATTAGCTTTTACAAACTTTTCTAATGGATGGCTTCTGAGAAGAAGTAAGAACGTGGACCACTTGGGAGGAAAGTCTGGACTGACTAGACATCACTGGAAGTGGAGTGTGAAGATTGACCCATTCCTCAACTGATGGGACAGAGCCCCTAGCTACTTAATGCTTTTGATGGGGACCACGTGCCTCAGATCATCTTTTCCCATGTAATGCTCCCCCCAGTTGGGAAATGTCCATAGTCAATGTGGCTTTGGGTGAAGGAGAAACAAAGGGACAGCCTCATATAACTTCAAGAGACTGAATCTACAGAGTTACATGGTGTCTGCAGATTTTTGTTAAATGGATAATAAAGGTCATGGGCTGGAATTTTATGGACCATTGGACTGCTACTGAAATATTACAAGAAGCACTTAGCTGAACTATAGCTTGAGGCAATGAATCAAATCCGTACTCCATGAGGGTCAAACCAGATCTAGGGTAATGATGGGAACAGGAGAGGATTATGGGTAAGGGGAGGAGCCTGATCTATGGATCCTAAGTCTGGAAAACACATCCTAGGGTGGATCCAACACCCAGCAGTTGAGGAATAGATGGAAAAGACAACATCATATCTGTTTTCGAGTGTGTTTGCAATGCTCCATGCACTACAAAATTGTTGTAAATACCAGCAAGACTCTATAAAGCTGTTTGACAGCACTCAAAAGATTAAACGTGCCCTTATCTCTGCTATCGCTGAGCCCTCTTTTAACAATTTGCCTTCAACAACCCCTTAAAGGTACTTAGCAATTGTGCTAGAACCTTAACTCTATTTTACTTTTCATGTAGAGACCCAAGTTAACAAAGTAATAGGACAACATAAAGCAGCCTTTTCAAATTCCAATCTTCTCACTCTATAGAAGCCAAATGCTCCATGGCAGTCAGTGTTCTCATTCTTTAGACTGAATGTGGACTGTCCCTTATTGCTGCAAACTTAGCTGCTAATACCACATTATTACAAACCACTGATAATAAAATTATATGCTTCATCAACCTAGCTAACAGTAAAGAACACAACTACAGTACAATAAAGAAGGGTACTTTGATTGCAGTTTCAGCAAGAAATGAGCTACTGCTTAACACAATTATCCACAAGTTCATTAATACTGGATACTGTGTACGTTTAAAGACCAGGCTCTTTAATTGGGATTGTAATTATGCTCTTACAAATACAGACAGTAGTCAGTTATCCAAACCCCCTTAAAATGGTTTACTCTTGAAAAACCCTTCTTTAAAAATGCACCTTCTAGTTGAAACAAACTTGCAGAAAAAAATAAGACAAGTCAATGAACTTATTAGCTTCAAACCGCACCTAAAAAACTATCTGATAAAACAGCATGCCTGTAAGTGTTTCAGAGATGTGGGTTAGAAAATACACATAAGATAAAGAGCAATTATTATTCCATCTTCTGGCTTAATTCTAGTTTAGCTCTTTATTTTAAACATCATTATTAACTTATCACTTAAGACTTTGGCAAACATACATTAACAGAAAAGAAAACAAACCATATTAACATTTTTCCATTTACATAAATTATATGTCACACATAGGTTCCTAGCTATATACTAGGATATTGATCACTAGGGCCTTTATAAGCCTAGCCATGCAACCAAACTGTGGCCTTATGAATCATGGGGGTTTATTATGAAGGGGCATGTTAATTAGGAAATTTCTAGATGTTATGGGAGGGGTATGTTAGTTTGGGCATTACTGTCTGCCTGTGTCTATCAGGGACATGGGGGAAAGATCTGGGGTGAATTTCCGATTTCAGAAGTTTAAGAAGATTTAAGAATATGCTTGAATAGGGTTAGGGATGGACTCTGCTTCATATGGATGGGAAGCCTGTTCCAGAGCATGGAGATCTTCTGAAAAACATGTCTTATTTATGTCACAAGCAAAACTTAAATCCTTGAATCTGCAGGTTCAGATGCTGTTCATTCTGAGGATGTACAAAAGGTCCATCAGAGCTGGTTCCGAGGGTGCCTTGTATGTCAGGCATAGATCGCATCTCAGTATCCTGTAGTCTGAGTATAGAGATAGGGCTTTAAGGTGATCCATATAGGACAATGTGTTTATACCCTGTATTCTCCTGATAAGGAACCTTTTTGGGCATTCCAGCTGTGGCATATGTCTGGTAAGGTACACGCCAAAGGATTATTATACTCTTATGATAGGCCTGATAAAGGCTAACTAAAGTGGTATTATGACTTCCTTGGACCTGGATGCCACGCCCTTACTTATAAGTTCGGTGACATGGAATGATTTTCTTACTGCCTTGGCAACATGTTGGTCAAAAGCCAGATTGCTGTCTACATATGTTCTCAGATGCCTGACTATTGGGTCAACTCTTAAGGATGCCTTATCAATGTAGTAATTAGCCTAGATAGCAGTTTCCCAAAAGGCACTATAATGCATTTCACGCACTGAGTTTTAATCCGTGACTTTGGCACCACTCATTTGTCTGTGTTAGATCTTCTTGTAAGATGTTTGTATCATGGGGAGAATCTATGATAGCTCCCAATTTGCAATCATCTGTGAACTTGATCAGCTAATGCCTGTACCTCTGAGAAGTAGATGCCAAATAGGAGCAGTCCCAGCATGGAGCTTTGAGGTATCCCAGTGATGACGAGTCTCTAAGATAGGTGGTCTCACCTATCCTGACCTCCTGGGTCCTGTCTGTGAATTAGCTGGCAAGCCATTGAGTTATGTAGGGGGTTTATGCTGAGTTTGGAGAGTTTGTCAGCTATACCCAAGTGGGATATTGTATTGAATGCCTTAGCCAGCTCCAAGTAGCCAGTATGGCCATTTTCCTCTCAACCGTTGCCTTCATGACCTTCATAAAGAAGTCCAACTGGTTTAGTAAGAATGACCTTCCCTTGACAAAGCCAAAAGAGTTGGGTCCAGTGTCTGAAGGTTGTCTATGTCTTTGCTGATCATTTCCATGATAATTCATTCCAAGGCTTTGCATATAAGACTAGTCAGACTGGTAGGTATGTAGTTTCTGGGGTAAATTCATGGCCACCTTTGTGAAGTGGGCTAACCAGTGCAGCCCTCCATTCTCACTTTACAAAGCCTGTTTTGAGGCTATAGTTGAAAAGTAACTCAAACAGTCCTGATAAATCATGTTTCAAGCTGTTGAGGAGGCATCCTTGGATATTGTGTGGACCCATTGAGGGTGTGTTTTCCTTAGCAAGCAACCACTAGAATCTTCTCCCTGTTAGTAATTGGGGGTTATGCTAGTAGGTATTTCATGCAGGGAGATAGGGGGGACTGGAGGCAAGTATAATCAGTCCAACATAACATAAACTGTTGAATTTTTGCCTTCCTTTAAACCTCATTCCTCCTGAACATTAGTCTGCATGTATTGTTCCCAAAATTTCCATTTATTTCTATGTAATTTACTACTTCCCTTTTTTAAAGATCCTTCTTCCAGTAGTTCTTTTATCTCTTTTATAATACTCAACTATTCAATACAGTTAATGTATTCTTTAATTTCCATTTCCTATTAATTCTTTTTTGACAGTCAACAGAATCAAACTTAATCAGGCCTTACTATGTCTAGGCAATTCAAATCCTGTGTCCCAGCCCAAAAGAATAATTTCCTTAGTTACAACCATTTGCTTACCCAATATTTCTGACAGAGTACTCTGTAGGGATTTGTAAAATCTGTCAACTCATTACACTCCCAAAATGTGTTCCCAGTTAGCTCTTTTTCCTCATCACTTATTTGAAGTCTGTTTGGGGTATAAAAATACCTATGCAAACACTTCCAAGCAAAAATCCTAAATCTTCTGAATTTTGTTGCATACTTTGGGGCCACACATATGTCCTCCCATTGTTCTTTTGTAAATTGCTTTTTCAGACTGTCTTCCCAGGCTTTTCTAACCTGCTCTGATTGATTCTTATAGTTATCATGCAACATTTTATATACCCCAATAAATATCCCTTTTT
The DNA here is from genome assembly GCF_019279795.1 of Protopterus annectens. Classification (NCBI taxonomy): domain Eukaryota; kingdom Metazoa; phylum Chordata; order Ceratodontiformes; family Protopteridae; genus Protopterus; species Protopterus annectens. Next base: position 1,374,953,767 of record NC_056741.1, on the reverse strand, counting down.
AACAGTAGCCTCTGTAATAGATTCAACTAAAAACTCTACCAGAACAGGTCTTTCACTTAGGACTCCTCTTTCTCTTTTCTCTTGGCCTATACTCTGATAGCAATCGGTGGAAGGGAAAGCACTCTCTAGCCTGCAATCCAGATATCTTCTTTATCTCATCCCACTCGGTTACCTTTCCTGCTCTAATTATTTGCTCCAGGTATTTTGGTTCTCCAGTAACTTCCAACCCTCTCTAGCCTATTGTCTGTAGCCCTACTTGCTGTCATCCCTATTCACAAAATGTCCTTTCTCTGTTTTTATGTTGATTTAGATGTTAGAATACTTTCTGCTACTTTATGAGTATAATATTCTGTATAGTTGTTATTATTCTCCTTATTGATCTACATCCAAATCCCACTCTCTGTTTATTTATTGAACTTCACCCTTTCATCATCATTCCTTTCCACTTTGAATTATAACCTTCTGCTTGTATTATGTATATGAGCCTTAACTGTGTAACTTTTAAATATGCCTTCAAATCAGGTAATCCTAAATCAGCGTGTTCTATTGAAAAGATTGACTTATCCCACTTAACTGTTGCCCTCTTCCCCTTCCAGATAAACTCCTACAACTCTTTATTAATTATTGTCTACAACTTTTCCTCTGGTTAATAAAAATATGTCTGACCCATATATAAAACTAAAGGGACTAAAACATTTTCACTCCTTGTGTCTTAATATCCATATTCATAAACGTGAGCTTCCAGTTTCTTAGTGTTTGTATTATCTTTTGTTTAGTTTCGTATAAAAAATATCTTTAGGTGCCATAACAGAATCCTTTTTAATCCATACTCCTAAATACTTCATCTTATCATGTCCCCATAAACACAGGTATTACTGAATCAGTTCATGTGTGAGTACACAATTTAAAGATATAGCCTTTGTTTTACCTTCATCTTATTGTGTCTTCATAAGTATGAGTATTGCTGAATTGATCTGTGTGTGGGTTCATAATTTACGGATACAACCTTTGTTGTATCATCATTAATTTTATATCTTGAAAAGACATGGAACCTGTCCCAAAATATTCCACAACACTGACATGTGCTTTATTGAATTTATCAGGTACAAAATAATATCATCTGAGTGTAAAGCCAATTTTTCTTGATTGCCATACCAATTAAATCATTGAATTTCTGAGCCCCTTACTTTTTTTATTTTATTTATTTATTTATTTATTTATTTTTTGTCAATGGCTGTAACTTTGCCTCTGGCTGTAAATAAACAAATTACAAAGGGGAAAGAGGACACTCCTGCCTATTTATTCTGTTCATACACAGGAACCTTCCCACTTTAAATCCTGCCTCTGAGCCTTCATATAGCCTCCTAATTAACCCTGCTATTGTATCATAGAATGCAAATGCTTTCATTGCCTTACTCAAAACATCTGAGCTTTATATGTTCTCTGTATTAAGAGCCATGAACAACATTGGTGATTTCTTATATTCTGCTTCCCTCTAGATCGTCATTGTTCTGTTAATTTTGTCAAATGTTTGCCTCCCCTCTACAAAACCACATTGACCCATATCTATCAATTTTGACAAAACCTTTGACATTCTTAAAAAAAAATTGCCATTCTTTTAGCTAGTATAGACATAACACCTTATAATCATGGTTTAAAATTGAAATGAGACCATATGAAGCTGGGGCTGATGGTTCTTTACTGTCTTTAGGCAATACAGCCACCAAAGCAAAGATGTCGGTGCTTCCCCTCCATTTAAAACACTGTTAAAATTTCCCAGATCTTTATTACTTCCTTCCATCCTGAGTTCCAGACTTCCACAGAAACACCATCTGTTCCTGGAAAGTTTCTCGAAGACTGAGTATACATCACAATTTTTATCTCATCTTTGTCTATCTTAATTGTTGGTTGACACTCATCTATCTCTAACCTTGGCATAAATAAGTCATTTGTGCTCTTTCTTGATTTCTACATTTTACTGCTTTGTACAAATTTTCATATAATTTCTGGAATGTCTCTAATACCTCAGGATCTCTGGTTATTTTTCTTGTTATATGCTCCCAGAGTTTGGAGACAGTGCTTTCTACTTTCAGTTGCCTAAGTCCTTGTGCTAAAAGTTTTTGTGCAATTTTTCCAAACTCATGTATATTAGCCAGGTACATTGTTATTTTCTCTTTCGCACTCTGAATTTGTGTCTCTTCTTCTGTGAGATTTCCCTTATTCTGCAATACTTTAATCTTTGTCAGTCCCTCTAAGTAATTCTTATTACTTCTTAATCATATCTCTTTCTCTTTTATTTCTACCCTATTTTTAAACACTATTTTCATTTTATCTCACTCTCTATCTCTACCATCTGAAGATATTTCTATCTTTTGTGATAACTCTTGAATAATTTCCACTGACAATTCCTTACATTCCTTTCTTTTTAACAGGTTGGTGGAGAAGTGCCAGTGTCTCATCGTTACTCCATTGCCCAATATTTTCTTTTAGTTTTTTTTCATTTATTATTGCTTTTCAATTAAATACACATTTCTGTGAAATATAATTTTTACCTATTCTAGCCCAGTTATTGTCCCTCAAGGAATAATATGTAAATTCTGTTTGAGTTCCTAGTATTGAATTCACATTGTCCATACCAAATATTTTCATACATTTCTTCAGAAATCTACCCCCTTTTGTTATATTTTCCCTTCTAGGTACCCTGATACATCTTTCCTATTGCAAATCAAACCCCCCTACCTATAAATAATATTCTCCCAAAATTTTCTTTAGCTCACTAATGGCAGTTTTTGGTGGAATATAAATACATGCTAGGGTAATCTTCCTCCCTTGCCAATCACACCTACCACAAATCTACTATTATTGTTTTTTGCTCTTCTATCAGTCCCTTTTCCTTTGTCTCTGACATTTTGCTCAATATCCATTCTGAAATTCTTTCTTTGACAAATTCACATGCTCATTTCTTTCCAAATGTGTCCCCTGCAGCATTGCTACTTGCACTCTGAATTCTTAAAGTAATTCAGTATACTTCCCTTTTTGTCTGTACCTTTAAGACCATTTATGTTGCAGGATAATATGCATAGCATAGCCATTATGATAAAAGCTATTGTTCCCACCTATTTATACATAACAGTTTTTATTTCCAACATTTGTGTTACATGCAAACACTGCTTGGCAGGCTGATCTTAGTTGTTTCTTCTCATCTGTGTTCAAACCTATGTCACATTTTCAAGACCTTTGTAGTAAAGGCAACCTATAACTAAAAACTAAATACATTTTCGGAGCACCCCAATTCCCTATTAAGTTAGAACAGACACAAAAAAATGTACATCTTCAAAAAATGAAGTTTAACCCTTCAGATAGGAACAATTGACCCAAGTCGACAGCTGCAACCACGGGCATTACCTAACCTAAAATTAAGGTTACACATGCTAATGAGTGTGTGCTACAGCCTGTGCTCCCACTTACAGTTATTGCTGTCTCTTCTTTTGTTATCTCTCTTCTACTTCCAGATGTGAAAAACAGCTTGTATGCTTACAGAAAATGTTAACTTTTAGCCCTAAGAAAAAGTGCACTGGGTATCTTTAAGTAAAACTTTACTGTATACTGTTCTACTAAATGCATTAATGCATTAAGGCCACTGTCTCTTATTCACTTATCATAATTTCAAACTTTATTTTTCACTCCTTTAAATGTCGCATTTCCCTCAGCAAAGAAGGCTCAAAACTATCAAAATTAATTGCTTGCACCTGCAGAAAGTTTATCTCCATGTAAGAGTAGTCAGCAGCGAATCTTTGTTAATTCCATTCAGAACAGAATGTACAGCTCTCTTCAGCTTCCGGCTTCTTGACAGTCACTGAACATTTGCTAATGAAAAAAAACAAATGTGTTTTCAAAGATCAGAAACTTAGCATTTTCCATGGCTTTCATAATTTTGTCTTATTTTTCAAGCCTACTTGCTTACAAAAGGCACTTATTTATAACTTAAGTTGAGATTATTAATCTAGACATTCACTCTTATAAAACTAAGAGAAAAAAATATTAATTAGGTTCATAGGTTCATAGGTTCATACTAGGCTATCTGCCCTGGGGCATTTATAAGCCTAGCCTGATTGTGTTTGGCTTACGCCACCCCTTGATTTGTGTGTACTGTGCCATTTTTAAAGTTTAGTTTACTGTGCCTCTGTCTAATAGTGACACGGAAGTAAACCCCGGGACAAACCTACGATCCCCCATCCACTCATCAAGATTCTTCTTGAAGAGAGTCAGTGAGGTGCTCTGCCTAACATGAATTGGAATTCTATTCCAGGGGGAAGGGAGCCTCTGGGTTATGAATCTGTCCCTCCAGCATGTTCTGTTTATTTCTGTGCTGAGGTTCAAGTCCCTCGAGTGCGTGGCTCTAAGGGATTTAGATTTAATGAGGTGGAGCATGTCCATTAATTCTGGGTTGGACATAGCTTTATATGTCAGGCATAGATCGCCTCGAAGTAGGCGGTATGCAACTGAGTAGAGCTGGAGTTTTTTTAACCGAGCAGCATATGGCATCTGTTTGAGTCCCTTGATCCTCCTGGTGAGGTACTTTTGGGGTCTTTCTAATTGCTGCAGGTGTCAGGTAAGGTACATCCCAAAGGGGGCATTGTATTCTATAATGGGCCTGATGAAGGATGAATAAAGGGGCACGATTACCTCTCTTGATCTAGATGTGAATCCTTTCATGATGAGGTGGGCTATATAGAAGGTCTTTCTAACCACTTTGGCAATGTGGTTGTCAAAGGAGAGATTTCTATTAACTTGGGTACCCAGATCCCTAATTACTTTCTCTGTACTTAATGGGTTACCACCTATGTGGTAATTTGTGGGCACATTGTTTTTGCCAAAGGGTATGACTATACATTTTTGGCATTTAGCTTTAGACCATGGCTCTGGCACCAGTTATCCATCTATGCGAGACCTTTTTGAAGGATATTTGTGTCAGCTGGAGCGTCGATTATGGCACCCAGTTTGCAGTCATCTGCGAACTTGGCGAGCCATAGTCCTCCCACATTGGCCTGTACCTCAGAAAAGTAAATACCGAACAAGAGAGGTCCCAGGACAGAACCTTGTGGGACGCCACTTGTGACCGGTTTCAAGTCTGACATGGCTCCAACAACAATGACTCTGTGGGTTCTGTCTTTGAGCCGGTTTGCGACCCATCTTGTGACATAGGGGTTTATATTTAGGCTGGATAGCTTATCTATAATGCCCGAGTGGGGTATTGTGTCAAATGCCTTTGCGAGGTCCAGATAGGCTGTGTGGACTACCTTCCCTTCATCTATGGCCTTGGTGACTGTTTCGAAGACGTCGACCAGGTTCAAAAGGCAGGATCTGCCCTTGACGAAGCCAAATTGGGTAGGATCTAGTGTCTGTAGGTCCCCAATGTCTTTGTTTATGAGTTCCATGATGAGCCTCTCCATAGCCTTGCATACTAGGCTAGTCAGGCTTATGGGGCGATAGTTTCCAGGGTCCGCAGAGGCGCCACCTTTGTGGAGTGGGACCACTGTTGCTGTACGCCATTCTTTGGGCACATATCCTGTAGTGAGGCTGAGATTGTACAGCAGTTTTACTTGAGGGATTAGTTCTTCTTGGAGTTCATGTAGGACGCAACCCAGGATGCCATCTGGTCCCATGGAAGCAGTGTTTTTTGCTTTGGAGAGGGCGGCCTTCACCTGAGCATCAGAGATGTTTGGGAGGCTGCACTCTGCCAGGATAGATACTTGCTCTTTTGGGGGGGGGGGTGGAGAAGTTTGCACTGAACCTGTCTGCCAGGATATTGGCGATGTCTGTGGGTTCAGTGTATTTTTTGTTGTTTAGAATCAACTCAGAACAAGTCTGGGAGTTGCATCCCAGGTTCCTAACATAACTGAAAAAAGCCTTATGATTGTCTTTAGTGTCCTGTGCAATTTTTCTCTCGAAGCAGACCTTGCAGGATTTTATGCCAGGATATTGGCGATGTCTGTGGGTTCAGTGTATTTTTTGTTGTTTAGAATCAACTCAGAACAAGTCTGGGAGTTGCATCCCAGGTTCCTAACATAACTGAAAAAAGCCTTATGATTGTCTTTAGTGTCCTGTGCAATTTTTCTCTCGAAGCAGACCTTGCAGGATTTTATGAGGGATCGTAATTTTTTGCTAATACTGATCAGAGATGCCTTCCCTTTTAGGGATTTTGCTCTATCATGTAGTAGCTTCCTCCTTCTGTTGTACAGTTTATTTATGGCTGGGGTCCACCAGACTGGACACCTGCCTTTGGATGATTGGGTCTTGATTTTGTTTGGGATAGCATGATCCATGCATTCCTGGAGATGTCCGTAGAATGCATTTATATAGGATTCTGCAGTTTGGGCCGTAGTTTCCACTGGCCCAGGGGCCTTGAAGGATTCCACTTCAGTTTTGAGAAGTGTGAAGTTCGCTTTTGAGAAGTTTTTCACTGTGGTTTTCTGGGCTGGGGGTGGGGTCGGGATGTGGATATCCAGTGAAATTAATTTATGGTCTGATCTTACCAATGAGGGATATACTTCTGGTATGGAGCATAGAGTCCACATGTTGGTAATGATCAGGTCTAGTATGTTTTCCCCTCTTGTGGGAGTGGTGACTAGTTGTTCCATAGCATTTGAGTTTATAAATTCCAGGAACCTTTGGGCTAAGGTGCTGGGGCTTGAGTAATGCTCCCAGTCTATGTTTGGGTAGTTGAAGTCGCCCAATATAATGGTGTTCGGAGAGATCTTAGTGTTCTCCAATGTTTTCAGGAAAGCCGAGTGGGATTCCTGACTTTGAGAGGGTGGTCTGTAGGATGCTATAAACTGAAAAGCAGTCTTGCCCACTGTCAGTTGCACATGGATGGTCTCCAATACTTCGTGCACTGCCACTAACCTGGAGGTGTGGATATCCTTGATAAATATGGAAACTCCCCCTCCTTTTGTGGTTCGATCCGGGTTTTGGGGCCAAAAAGCATGATATGAGGTATAACCTGGTAGTGCTGGGGTGCTCTCTGGAGCCTTGAACCAGGTTTCTGTCACTGCACAGATATCAATGTTCTCCATACTGAGGAGAGCTTTGAGTGCATGCATCTTGAGGTTAAGACTTCTGGCGTTTAGCAGCATTACCCTTAGTTTCTTGTTCCTTGTGCTGTCTATGGAGGTGGGTTTGACTTTTGAGCCTTGCCTAAAAAAGGCACTATGGGGGTGGCAAGAGCCTTTGCCAATATCCGAAAGCCCAGGGGTGACAGGTGCAAGCTGTCCCAAGCGAAGCAACGTGGCTTGTCGAGCATGTCATCCCAGGCTGACAGACACTGGATCCCCTTTGAATGACACCAAAATTTTAGCCAATTGTTAAAATCGATAATTTTGTCTTTATACTGTGGCATCATTCTAGGTGAGGGCAAGATGCTGCTCAAGGTCAGGGTCATACCGGCCTGGGCTACATGATCAGAGAGCTCCTCTATGTCTCTTTTCATGTAGTCAAGGGAGGTATGTCTCAGGTCATTCACGCCAGCATGTACAATGACTGAGTCATATTTGTATTTGCTTTGGAGTGACCTGAGTGCTTGCGTTATGTGGCGAATCCTAGCACCCGACAGGCAGCTCACTGTGACCTTCTCTTTATTCAGCCTGGTGAGTGGGACGTCAGTGTGTCTGACAATAGAGTCACCTATTACAAGGGTATCAGGTGTGTTATTCAGCCTTAAGGGCTGTGACTGCTTGGCACACTGACTTTGTGTGCTATGTGTTGTACGTGTTTTGTTTTGGGGTAGCGTTTGCTTGGATGTCTGCTTTTGAGGTCTCTGTTGCTTAGGTAGATTTTTATTTAGAGCCTCCGAGTATGTTTTTGTGTTTTTATGTGTTTGGTTCGCTGTTGTTGTGGGACTATGTGATACTGGAATTGTGTTGTGTGAGGTTTCCTTCTCCTCCTGACTGGTTACACCAGTTTTGAGATGAGAGAGCTCAGCCTCCAGTTTGGCTATATGGTTGCATCTCTCACATATATTTGAACCTGTTTGGAGGAGGAGATATTGTACATATAATATAAATTCAGTGCACATTTACACCTCAATCCCATCTCAGCAGCTCAAAATCGCAGCATATTCATGGTAAACTTACTGTTGTCAAGCTTTTCTACTCTTGTTATACTGTTAAGGCTATGTTTCTTACAACTAAAAAGTAACACAATCAAGAGTTTGCCAATGAGATCCATATAAGGGTCCGAGTCTGGAATAGGGATGTACAGTTTATTAAACCACACCAACCAACTTTAAAATTTATAACACATAGGTAGAAGATGCCAAAACACATCAAAACATTAATGCTATAACAAGTAATAGTATGTTTTCATACAAACTTCATCAGATGCAAATACCCCAAGCTAAACAGTACAAACTTTTATGTGTGGCTGAGAATCTAGAACCAATCTCCATCTAAAAGTAATTAATATAAAACCAATCAGAATACATGAACAAGATTTAAAAAAACATTAAATATTCAAAGTTAATCAATCCTTTAAAATGACTTGTATATAAATAAATCAATAAATAATATAAGTACTAGCTTTTGAATTGTTATAATAATAATATTATGTAATAATATTTGCATCTCATTGGCGAACTCTTGATTGTGTTCCTGGTTTTATTGTTCACTTTCATGTCCGTTTTTAGTTTACAACTAAAAAGTACATGTTTACTTTCATGGCTTTATCACATACAACAATCACTGAAAAGCCCCCATCCACATTTAAAATACCCCTGATGACACACTACACAAAACTGCTTTACTGTACACAACGTATGGTTTATGTCATGAAATATAAATACAAATAAACACTAATAAGAGCAAAAGTTATTTTACTTAGTTGCCCTTTCCCGTTTTAGTGTCCTTTTAAACATTAATGACATAATGTGGGGTGAATGCTTTACAGTCTGCTCACAAGTTTACCAATGACAACAAAATTCTAGTCTTTCTCAGACACTTTTTCTTGCAAAGCCAATTTTACAAATTTGATCAGTGCTTTATAGTCTCCTATTTATTCACTAATTTCTTCCTGCTCATCTCCCAACACCAGACTCTGGTTCAAGGCCAGGGTACTCCTGATTCTTCCAGTCAACTCCTGTGCTGTTTTCTGTCTCTCAAGCATTTTCCTTTGGACATTGGAAAATGTTTCACTGACAAGGTCTTCTATAAGCTTTATTGTTAGACGAATGAGAAGCAGAGTCCCTATCTATTTGCTGGTTCATTTTTGTTGGATAAACTTTTTTATTTCCTCCTTAGCCTGTTCTGCATCCAAAAAATGTCTTTGATCCTTCAGGAAAAGTATTCTGAAGATAGCTGGATATAGAAATTTGAATTTCACACTTGGCTCTTGACATTCCCTGATTGCTGGGATAAATGTATTTCTCTTCTGCTTGGTGTATAGTGAATAATTCTTTTCTGCAAAAACTCTTCTGTCTCCAATTTTTAATATTTTCCTTTGTGCCACAGTTTTGTCATGATTTTTCTGTTGGTAATATTGCATCTTTACTAATACAGGCCTTGGTTGCTTTCTCATGGCCACGTTTCAGTGTGCACTTGATGTGCCCTTTCAATTAATAAATCCTGCTGTAGAATACCAGCCCAGTTGCGCATTTGTGCTTTTATAAAATTAATGCAGCCAGTTCCTTCCAGTTTCTCTGGTAAAGCAGAAAATCCTTTTGTTATTTGAGTTGAAATACTCCTTCGATGTTTCATTTATTTTAATCACCTTTTAAGTGCATTTCATTTATTTGTTCCTTTAAATTACTGGAAACCATCTCTTATACCAACACTGAAGTTTGAAGTGCTTTCTGTTGAACAGGTAAAGGATTCTTCCCAGACAGTATTTTCTCTTCACTTTTTTATGGTTCTGGTTCTCTAACTTTCTCCTTTGCTGACATTCAGGTAGTGTCCTTACTAGCCAGTAACCGAATTTTACTCAAGCTGACAATATCACTTGCTGTTGTTTTAGTTTCTTTTTTCACACTGGGAGAGCTGAAATTAAGCTGTTAATCAGTGTGCAGCCATCTTGGAAGTCAATTCTAATCTAGCTCTTAAACTTATTTAAATGTTTTTTTGGAATTCAACTGTAAGTGAATTTGATCTGCCAGTAATGAATTGTACTTACCCAAAAATTCAAAACTGTCTTTTTCTAAATGTTAATTCATTACTGTGCTATATCTACAACCATGTTATGGCCAATGCAAATGAAAATTTATATGTAATATTCAATGTTCTGTTGTATGTTTAGTTGTATTGCCTGGCATCTATGGTCTAGGTTGTGACTTAAAAGGGTCCTGGACAGTTCATCTACCCAGTTAACAAATGTTAAATAAACAAGTAAATAAAGGTCTAGAGGGTCAAACATATACCTTATATTATGTAAGATATATGAATGGAGAACCTTCCCTTGCTGTTGAGGAATTTCAAGAACACTAATGATACACGGAAAAAGTTAACTTGTAGTCTAGATGGAAAAAGGTAAATGGAACATTATGGAACAAGATAACTGGTGAGATGCATGCAAAAAGTTAACTGATGGGATACATGAAATTATCTACTGATGATGGAATGTAGGTAACCTTGACAATTGTACATAATCTGAAATTTAATTTTGTCAATAAAAGTTTACTCTCTAATGCAATTTTACCAGTGCTAAAATTCCATTACAGAAGCATTGTGCTAACTTTGTAAAAGAAAATATCTGAATTTTATGGTAAATAATCTAACGGAAGATTAGTTAGTCTTTTAGCATAGAACTTGGAACACCTGAGTTTGCCACTGGTGAGTCTGGTTCAACAAGTGAACATGAAATCAGACAACCAGAATTCTTAAGATTGAGTTGATGATGGTCTGCTGCCTAATATTAGTGGGTGGTGGGCTTTATCCTCACAAGGTGATCTGTGTAAGGGCACTGGGACATACTACACTCTGCAGAGATGGCTCATTTGTTAGTTCCTGCAGCTTCACTGAATTACGTTCATGCAAAAGTGAGCCCATGTTAAATTTGCTTTACAAAACTGCATGCAGAAGATGATAAAGAGCAGGGTTAAGAAGGTAAATATGAGTTATCCTACACCTGTACACGTACACATGTGTGCACACATACACAGACAAAACAGCGTGAGTGGCAGTTGCATCCAATTAGAAGGTGAAATGAAATGACTGAGAGGGAAGCAGGATGCAGGAGCTGAACCTGGGAGAAAATAAAGACGTCATTAATTTTCCCAGGTGCAGGTAAAACTAAGTCAAACTTGATTTCACCCAGGGGACGTAACTGTTGGAAAACTGCAGAAAAAAATGAAGATTTTTGATTCTGCATAGCATTAATCAGGCTGAAGTTAGATCACAGTTCTGATGTTAGGTTGTTGATTTTTTTTCTAATATCAGACCTCTGTTTCATTGTGCACATCAGCTTTTGTGCTGTGCTCCTTTTCAAATTCCTACTGCTCCACTAGACCACTACGCTACAGCAGCAAAAATCTACATCTAGTGGCCAAACCCAAGAACTCAGCCGGAGAAGCATTATTCCCCTGTGTCATATCCAGATTATTGAACACCCCCCCCCCCATAACCACGCTACCTTCTTGCAATCACTTCAAGACTGCACTAAAAACTCACTTAAAAAGTCTCTGGTTATGCCCATGCATCAATCTCAACTAGTAACCCTCCTTTTACCTCCCCTTCCTCTCCCCTCCCCTAGCCACCCTGCCTCACACCGTCTGATCATTGCATTCCTTCCTCTGCAGGCTCTGGCTTCACCCTTTACCCTCCCCTTCCCACCTCACTCAATCTCTCAGACCTATTATAACATGCTTAACTACTTCACGTCATCTCAACTCCAAATACATATCCAACTGACTTACACCTAGCTTCCTCTCACTACCACATATACTACTCACTCCATCTCCTCTCTTACTCCTCTATCTTCCTCTTCCATCCCATCAGCCCTTCTAGCTTGTTCCACCTTTGTGTGGAGCTTCTGCTTTATATCTGCTTGAGCTTAGTGCAATATTTGTATATAAGATTTAGATATATGAGTTTAGAACTGTATCCATTTGAGCTTAGTACTATCTGTATATATATCCTACCTTTATTCCTAGCCTCTAGCTAGATATTGATATATCTGTTCATTACTATGTTTCATATTCTATGTATAGCTAATGTTTGCTGCAGTATGTATTATTTGCTATTGTATGTATATTCAATTGTTCGTCATGTACTCTGCTGCTCATATATTGTTCTGTAGAGGTTTTCTCTCCGGGTCTCCACTGAAAAAGGACCTGCATCCAGTTGGAATTTCCCGGTAAACAAATTTAAATAAATAAGTAAATAAGTAAAGGTTGGTTCATTATCTTGAAGTTATTATGGTGTGTCATTGATCTGATGTTATGAGGCCGCAACCCTGTTGTATTGATGTTTGTTTTATCATTGTGATACTATGAACAAGCTGTTATAGTGTAATGTTTTGATTGTGTTCCAGCATCAATCTGGTGTTTTATCATTTTTTTTTTCATTCTTGATATCAGGTTACTGTACAATTTTTCTGACATCAGTAAATTGTAATCCAATAGATTCAAGTATCTGGAGACCGATTTTCCATTATTCTAACTTGAGCTTGAGGTAATTATTCAACAGCTAGGATAATATGCCTCTGACTGTTGAGTAGCGCAATAGCTGGTCCATATCTGTTGTAAGAATGTCTTCACTAGTGATCACTTTCAACTTCTAAATGATTGCACATAACAGACTAGCCGGGACTAATTTCAAGGGGCTCCTTATGGCCCCACTATGGAACAAAGTGTAACAAAAGCAGTGAAATAAATTTCAGAGCATATCTGGAAGCTTAACAAAGAGGGCTAAGGCTAAGAGCCACTAATTTTTTTAATGTTCTTTATCACTTAAATGAATAATACTTCTGAGTCAATCCTGAAAAATAAGCACTCAACGGCTAACAAAATTAACAAAAAAAATCTTATTTGTTGCAGGGTGGTATAAACCAAACCCCACAGTCAGGCAGCTGGCACCTTTCCTACAGTGTCTGTAGCCCCTGTGGAACTTGAGCATATATTCCAGCCCAGCCTGCAGGGATAATGCAGGTAGCCATGGGACAGAGCGAAAGGGAAGCATGTGAATTAAGGAGTATTTAATGCATGAACACTGGCTTACATACAAGTAACATGGCTGTTAGTGCTATCTACCCTAAAATCTTAATTAGAAAGGTACTGAACCATTCCTCTTATGCAGTTAAGCATGAAAGGAAAACAACAATCAATAGTAATTTATTTTTTATTGCAAGATGGTCTTTACACCTTCAGTAGGATGTCTTTTATTTGTAACAGGTGAGATGCAAAACCACATCTGCACTGGCAAAAAGCATTTGTGAATTACTTGTAACAAAGACTCTTTGAAAGACAGCCAGCGACTTTTCAACAGCAGGTTTATGAGGCCCTTTCAATTCCTATGTAAATCTGAATAATAGCTCCTAAAGGGTTTGGAGAAATGCGAGTTGCTGGCAACATGTTTATTTATCTGACTTATTAATGCTGACTGCTGTCCAGCGCTACCATTAACCTTTCAGCAACTCACTTATCTGTGGCCTTACTCTTGCTGAGCTTGTCCCTTGAGGCTCACTGCTTCACCAGTAGCTATATAAAATTTTACTTACATGTACTGAAGCAGTTGCTTATTTTAATTTCTAGAGATAGTGGTTTGATTACTGTGGATTGTTCTGTTAGCGAGCTTGTCAAGGTAATGACAGGGTGAGTAGAATATGGCAGACGCATCAGCAGTTAGCTTTCAGATAAAGCAGTTGTTCAGTGCCCACGATAGTTGTACTGATCAAAGTAGAATGCAAACCTCTTAGCTTGTCAGCAAGCTGGTGGCTACCCCTGTTAATGGTTGTGAACTACGAATTGCCCAAAGATGCAGAGTGGTATGTGGTGGCATACATGAGGAATATTAGTTCCATTTTCACAGGTAATGAAGAAAGTTGATCTGGTTATCTCACCACTACTTATTAGGACATATGTCATAGCAGAGTATCTGCAGTGTCTGAATGCTTAGACTGTTGTGCCGAGATGATGGTGTGACCATCACACTAATGGAAGCGAGGTGCCTACTTATCAGAGCATTAACTACAATGTAAGAAGAAAGGGCATTGTTGCTTACATGTTGTTGGTGTGGTGGCCTTGGTGTTAGGAAGACTTGATATACAACTCCTTAGTCATCTATTTGCCATGCTCTAATTGCCTGGTTACAACTGCTCAAATTTACAGGTGATCATAGATTGCGTTCTGTTCTTCTGTGCACAGTGCACTTCCTGTTTGTTGAAGACGTGCTGTGCACTGTTTTGGGGGAGTTTCTCCTTTCCCACTGTATTGTATCCATAGAGTTTATTATTTACACATTTGGCTTGGTGTGGGGTCTTGCCCCTAGATAGATGAACAGTGGGGACTCTCTTCCTACAGAAATACTCATTTCAGTCTTTGTGGTGGGATATAGGGATGTTAATTTCTCAGTGAGAAGTGTTTGAAATGTAATCCTATGAATGACATGGAGAAAGCAATGATAATGGGATGTCACTGCTTACATGTCAGTTTGGTAGCCATAATGGTAGAAAGTGCAGTGCCTTTGCTCATTTGGTGGTTACGTAACAATGATATTGGGTCAAGAGTGCATGTTCTCAGGTGTTAATTTGCTAGCAATGGTGATAGTAGAGAGGGTGACATTGTTTAGATGTTGGTGTGATAACCATAGTGTTAGAAAGAGAAGTGCAATTGTTCAGATGGTGGTGTAGTAGTTATGGTGATAGGAAGAGCAGTGCCATTGCTCAGATCTTGGTGTGGCAGCCATGGTATTAAGAAGCACAATGCAATAATATTGTTTAGCTGTTAGTGTGGTAGCCGTGATGTTAGGAAGTGCAGTGCCATTGTTCAGATGTTGATGTGGTTGCCATGTTGCTATAAGGAACAGTTTCATTGCATAGGTTTTCGTGGAAGTATTGGCAATGTGTAATGGTGATATTGTTTAGACATTGGCTTGGTAGCTATAATGTTAGAAAGGATGTTATTCTTACCAGTTATTAGTAGGATAACAGCCAACTAGTACATCTCTGTTGAGAGAACTCCTTTGTTTGCTGACAGAGGGGGTGCCATTTCTTAGGTGTTGGTGTGATAGTTGTGATTTTTTTAATCAAATTTCTATTTTGGTACAGTATTCATGCTGTTATGGGGCAGCACAGTGGATAGTGTTGTCTCCTCACAGCAAGAGGTTCCCTGGTTCAATTCTCAGCTGGGGTGTCTTCTGTGTGGAGTCTACATGTCCTCCCTGTATTCACGTGGGTTTCCTCCAGGTACTTCATGCATTAGGTGGATTGGACACTTTAAATTGGTTATAGGTATAAGTGTGTACTATGAAAGAAGTGCTGAGCAGGGCTAGCCACCCAGCAGTGTAAACCTTGGCTGTAGATGATTGTCACTGGTGAAGTAACATCTCGACCTCATGTGTAAAAATGGGAAAAAGGTGTTGTGGATGGATGGCTGGATGGATAGATAGTATCCATGGTATGAAGAAGAATCCCATTGCTTAGGTGTTGATGGGGCAGTCATCATGTTAGGAAACTGGATGCCACTGGTTATATTTTGATGTATCCATCACATGGATAATTCTATTTATGCAATCATGTCCAAGATTGTGAAGGGCATTGTACATACACAGTGCATCATTGCAGGTTATCCTAAATTGTTCTTGGACCAAGTACAGACAGCATAATACAGCAATAGCTGAACATCACCTAGAGAAAGCCCAAGATAAAGGGAATTGTGGTAGCTCCATCTTCTGGTCTCCTCAATCTAAGGCTGCACTACACAAGCTGTGTATTATAACATCTTAGTTACTTGCATGCTTTAGAAACATCTTTGAATGTGTAAGTGGAATTCTGTGTGCATCATTGATGTGAAATGAAGGAACACTCTTGTATTATAAAGATTTAATCAGATGTGCTACATATACAGTCTAATGGCTGTATGTGCAATGCATACTGAATTGTTGAGCAGTGATTAGTTTCTGCCATACTAAGGAGTTAAAATGTTAGTCTTAAGGTAAACATGTACCTCACTAAGCCACCTCCTTGTCTTTAAATCCACAAAACCACCAGTGGAGTTGCAAATGCTTTATTAAAATACATCAGCAATATGCCCCTAAGACTCGACCCACTTATTCAGGATTTGGGAACTTATGTAGACAGTGACCTAACTTTTGAACAACATGTGTCCATTGTTGCAAAAAAAGTCCTTCTATCTTGCACAGATTATAAAGAAAGGGATTGTGTCTAGATCTATGGATGCCCATGCCCCCCTTTACTCAGCCCTCATAAAGCCAGTCATTAAATGTAATGCCTCTTTTAGCAAATATCTGTCCAGACACATGCAACAACTGGAACACCAACAGAGGTACCTTACTAAAAGGATGCAAGGCCTAAACAACATGTCTTACACAGACTGACACAAAGCCCTGTCACTATAGTCAATATTCTACGGACTGCTAAGAGGTGACCTGCGTCTGGCATGCAAGGCATCCTCTGACCCAATACTGATGGATTTACTACACATCAACAAGTCAAACTGCATCAGAAATACTCAATCTAAGATATAAACTTCTGCAATATCAACAGAACTATTTGGAGGGACAAGTATGTCTCGCAGAGGACACCACTGCTCTGGAACAGACTCCCCATCCACATAAAACAAAGTATATCCCTGTCCATTTTCAAGCTCATAGTGGAGAACTGTAAAAAGGAGAATAATCTAAGTATGACAGGGGATTGACTACAAAAAAGCATTTGATAGTATCCAACATTCATGGATAAAAGAGTGCTTAAAAATGTATAAGATACACCCTACACTGATCAGCTACATTACAGTGACCATGAAAGAGTGGCAGACCACTTTGCAATTAAGCCATGGTAAAGTATGAATTATTATCCCAGGGATAAAAATTCAAAGGGGGATATTCCAGGGTGACTCTCTGTCACAGTTGCTGTTCTGCTTTGCCCTTAACCCATTAAGCTGTCTACTTAACATCTTTGGCCATGGCTATAATTTGGCTCTTAGAAAATAACAAAGTCTAAAGACTTCTCATGTTCTCTTTGTCGACAATTTGAAACTGTATAGCTCATCAGATGAGGAACTGAAAGCACTACTGCAAGTTGTCAAAATATTTTCAGATGATATAAGAATGCCATTTGGTCTTGATAAATGTGCAAAAGCAACCTTTAAAGCAGGAAAACTGCTGCACCAGGAAAACATCAGTTTGGGACAAGAATGTGATATGAAAGAATTTGAGCAAGAGGGAGTGTATAAATACTTGGGATTTGATAAAGGATCAGCAATAAAACATGAAAAAGTGTGAACAAAACTTAGTAAGGAATACTTCAGAAGACTTAAATTAATCCTGAAAACAGCGTTGATATCTAGGAACAAAATCCAAGCTATAAACCAATTTCCTCTTCCTGTCCTAACTTACAGTTTTGAGGTGATTGATTGGCCCCAAAACGTGTTGGATAGATTAGATATTAAGGCAAGAAGAATGCTTCTTGTTCACCAAATGTTCTATAAAAATCACTGCGTACCAAGATTATATATTCCTTGTTTGGAAGGCAGGATGGGCCTCCTTGAAATTGATTACATGTATAGATCTGCAACTGTGGGACTCCACACATATCTGCTGACCTCACAAGACCCACATGTAGTGAAAGTTTTGAAACATGAGGAGAATAAATCTAAGATGATTTCTCTGCTTAATTTAGCAGAAGCATATCAACGTCAAGCAGGAATGGAAAACAAACCAGAAGTAGATAAAATTCAGGCAACAACTGAATGTGCCAAAAAACAAAAGAAAGAATATAAGGTGAAGGACCAGATGAAAAGGTAAGAAATGTGGAAAATGCATAAATATAGTTGCAAGTATAGAAAACTTCTGGAAGAACCCCATGTTGATCATGAATGAATGCAGGAATGGTTAAGGAGAGGTGAATTCAAACGAAGAGATGAAAGGTTAATATTGGTGGCCCAAGACAGTAGGCTATGTACACATTGGTTTACAAAGTCCATTGAACATGTGGGAGAAACAGACAAATGTAGGTTTTATAAAACATAATTGGAAACAGTTGCACACCTAGTTGCTGGTTGCGACATACTAATGGCAGAAGGACTGTATACTGAAAGGCATAACAATGTGGCGAGACTGTTGCACTACGGATTGTGCAAACATTATGGTATTGAAGTGGCTGAAAAACATTGGCAATATCAGCCACAAAGCATCATAGAAAATGATGAAATCTACATCACATGGGATCACCCATTACTAACAGTTCAAAAGATAGGTGCTAGAAAACTAGTTATAGTGGTCCAGGAAAAGAAGACAAAAGTAGCATTGATCATTGAAATCACCACACTCAATGGCTACAGTGTCCTGCGTACAGAGAGACACAAAGTCATAAAATATCAGGATTTACAGGCAGAAAGAGGTCAATGTGGAAGAAAGATACCCAGATAGTTCCAATAGTAGTAGGAGCAATGGGTCTTATAAAAAAGAGTCTACAGTCCTATTTAAGTACGCTACCAGTACATGTAACTCCATACAAATTGCAGAAGGAGTAATTACTGGGCACATTGCAGGTGCTGCGAAGAGCACTTTTGGCTGACATCAAAGAGTGAAACAATAATAATTTTATGAACTTTAAGCGTACTTTGACTTAGGAATGGGGTCCATTCCTATCATGGTATTAGAAACCCAAAAGACTTGGAAAAATTAAAAAAGGGGCAAGTATATGTCACAGAGGACAGCACTGCCCTAGAACAGACACCCCATCCACACAAAACAAAGTATATACCTGTCCATTTACATGGACTGACACAAAGCCCTGTCACTATAGTCAGTATCCTATGGACTGCTAAGAGGTGACCTTTGTCTGGCATACAAGGTATCCTCTGACCCAATACAGATGGATTTTCTATACGTCAGCAAGTCAATCTGCATTAGAAATACTCAGTCTAAGCATATAAACTTCTGCAATATCAACAGAACCATTTGGAGGGGCAAGTATATCCCACAAAGAACACCACTGCTCTGGAACAGACTCCCCAGCCACATAAAGTATATCTCTATCCAATTTCAAGCTCAACTAGGATCTATGGATGGGAAACAGAAAATGTACCCCAGGTCTGCTCCCTGTACTACTAATGAACAGAGGCAGCAATTAAATGCTTTACCCCATGCATGTGT
Source organism: Protopterus annectens (assembly GCF_019279795.1). Taxonomy (NCBI): domain Eukaryota; kingdom Metazoa; phylum Chordata; order Ceratodontiformes; family Protopteridae; genus Protopterus; species Protopterus annectens. The sequence continues at coordinate 1,374,934,448 of NC_056741.1, read as the reverse complement.
CCCTTCAAATTATCTATGGTATACTCTGTTATTCTCATTAGGGGTAATATATATTTTTTAACCATGGGATGGGTAAGGCCAGTCTCTAACCAAATGGGAAAGATTAAGTGGAGCACAAAAAGGGAAGCTGGGTAGGCTTAAAATGATCCCCAAGTCTGACCACTTTTCATCTCTCACATGTAATACCACAGAGATTTCTTTAGAACCAAAGAGCTTAATAAGATACAGCTTTTTATAACAACATCAAATGAGTCAGATTACACAAAACACCAATTTTTACTTGAAACTAAACAGGAACAAAACCCAGACCTGCAAGGCGAAAAGTGGGAGAAGTAAAGGGTGTGTATAATTGAAAACTATGTTCAAAAATCTATCCATTCTTATGCCTTGAGGGTTTCCTCAACTTGTCTTTGCCATCTTTTTTTGGCCCCCATGTTCCTCCTTGCTAATAAGCTCTGTGTTTTAACCTTTGTAAACGCATTCTTTTCCTGTACCTGGAGGGCCAGGTGAAATCTTGTTTTAAGCCTTTGACAAATGGTTCCTCCCTCTCCAAGGAAAGTTTGCCTTAACGGACTCATCTTGTGAGGTCACTGCACCTCCATTCACAGGCAAGAGTCCAGGATAGAGCATCCAATGAATGACTAATGAGTGTGGGGATTTTTGAATATGCATGGGAGTGGAATTTCTAGCTAGTGCAAAACATAATATTATGTCAGGCCCATCACCACATTTAACAACTGCCCACCCAGCCCCCAACCTTCTACCAAGAATGGTAGCAGACCTTTTAGCTAGAAAATGCTTACTTGTCTCCACTAGGGGGCATCCAGCCGTAAGCAGAAGCCCCAAATCACTCCCCTAAGATGGACAAATGAAACGTTGCACATTTCCCACCCCTTCCTAACTGGCTGCTCAAGCATCAAAGCCACTAATTGGACTTGGGACATCTGGGTCAGTGTCAGGGCTCCATCTCTCTATGCCAGAGAACAGGGTGAGTTTGTGTTTGTCATCTTTACATATTCTTAGTACCTCTGCTTTACCACAGCTTCCAGCTTTTCTCTGTAGCGTCTGCTATGACCCCATCATATTTAATAGGAATATATTTTTGCATATGGCAGAAAACATGGATCATATTCAACCCCTACCCATTCTCTTCTTAACTTGATGGTCTTACATTCTCCATTTTCACTGCATGCTTGCATGAGTGCATTAAATTGGTTCCAGGCCCATTGCTGTACAGCAGACAAATAAATTAACTATGGATTAAAACCATACCTCTCAACTGTACAAATTTTCACAGAATGTCTCGATTTTTGCCTCATATTTTTTGGTCTGTTTTTCATAAAATTGTGGTTTTCTGGCAAATTAGTGGCAAATCATTGAAGACTGAAGTTAGAAAATAATGACAGACATTTGAGTTTCAGACTTTATACACTTCAGAAAATCTTGCTAATGCAAAACCTATTTTTCTCTCAACTTTCTAAGTTTTTGAGAGCAATATTTAAAAATTGTCCCTATTTTTGGGCCTTTGTCCCACTTTTATTAATGGCTTTGTCCAGATTTCTTGCTGTAAGAAGTTGAGAGGTATGTGTGCTATTAATCTTCTTAACAAGTGTGTGATAGAATGGTACACCTACAGTTACAGTGTAGTCAGTCATCCTCAACATTACACAGCATCCACTGACCAATGAAGCTGGGTCTGCAGCAAAACCCAAGCATAACCTAACACAGCAAGGGACAGTGTCTCTATGGATCACCAAATTATTACAACACAGTGGCAGCCAAGGCTGTTTTAGAATTTATAACTTACAAATTAGTGTCTGCTAAGTTAAGACAGAAAACTATTTAAGGATTCTTTCTGCACCATTTAAGGAAGCTGGCATTTTCAAGTTTTGGTTTATGTGTGAAACTACCCCACTGTTCAAAACCTGAGAAACCATACTGCTGCATCCATGTAATTTAGTCATCTGTTACAAATGCTTCAGGAGTAGAAATAATCTTACAAAGACAGAAATGTAGGTTCTAGAAACCCTAACACATCATATAAGCCTCTGGTTAGATATAGGTTGCATTTTTGTTTCACCATCTCTTGTACACGAAATGCATTGTTGATCTCATTTGTTAACACCTCAGTAACAGTTTCTTGGTTTACTATGTTCTCATAGACTGTTCTATGTACTCGCCACACTCTGTAAAATGAATCATTCTCATGTGCTTCCCATGCCTCTTGGCTTTTATTTAAGATGTCTTGTTTTAATCATACCTCTCAGCTTTTTAGCACAAGAAATCTGGACACAGCCTAAAATAACGGGGGAACAAAGATCCAAAATAGGAGCAGATTTTAAATATTGCTCTTGCAAACTTAGAAGGTTGATAGAATAACAAGATTTGTGTTAACATGCATTTTCTGAAGGATATAAAGTATGAAACTCAAAAGCATGTCATTATTTAGTGATTTCAATCCTCAGTGATTTGTCAGAAAACCACAGATTTTATGATGAACAGATCAAAACTGTTAGGCAAAAATCTGGACATTCTGTGAAAATTTGGACAGCTGAGAGACATGGTATGGTGACAACACTGCTGGTATAGACCAAGTTTGTGTGTGACAGAAAAAGAGACAGATCATCTGTCTGCTTGTCTTATGAATGTAGTGTTAGTGCTAGTCACGCAAACAGCAGAACACACATATCTGTCATGGAGGATCAGAAGAAATGAGATGCCAAAAATTAGTAACCAAATCAGATAAAGTAGATTTATTTATTTATTTTTTTAACAATGGCCTCATCACTTGCCTTTTACCAGGGCAGTAATTCCCCTGGAGTATGAACTGCTGCATTTGATTTAGTTGATTACAGGAGTCATTCAGAACATCTGTGATAAAACTGCATTCTGCTGACCTAGTGACCTTCGTACATGATCATAAGTTTATAGCAACATGAAAACATCACAGACATTTTTTCCAGATAGCTTCCTAATGACTTCATTTTGTTTTACAACCTAAAAAATGGTTCATGAAATAAAAAAGATCTACTGTTTCTGTGTATTCTTCCTCTTTCTATTTAACAGATGCTTTTTTCTTACATGTAAGTTAGAAATATTGGTAACAAGTTCCTCTCTGCTTATAGGATGTGCTCCAAGTAACTTCTGTCTCTAAACAATATACCTAAACTTCATCAGTCATGGATACGCAAAGCACATTATTTCCTTATAACCAAGATTGTCTTTCATATTTTACATGCCAACTTAGATCCGTACTTCCCCAATGGCCTAAAAGCCGTACTTGCATTTGCTGCTATATAGATGTTAAACAGATCGTGTGCACATTCACAATACTCATGTTTTGCAGAGGATCCTTGTTTGATTCTTTGAGAATTTCCACATGGGTCACCCTTGAGTATTCTTGGCACAGAATCCATTATGTGCATGTTGCTTTTTTTGTTTGTTTTTGTTTTATGCCCCTTGTTTTCTAATAAGCACTGAGTAGGACTTTCATTGTCAAGTGTTCTTAGAATATCCCTTAAACTAGATTGCATTAACCCTTTCAGAATGAACTGAATAAAATGAATGTCTTGGAAAAATATGCATCACCTTTTACTATCAACAGTAATCTGCATTTACTTATATTTATTTTGTCTGATAAATACAGAACTGTCATTTATACACCATTTATATAAATTGAATCCAGCCTGTTTTCACTTTACCAGAAATTCACATAACTGCATAATTGCAGTATCACTTAATGTTGGGAAGACTATTATGCCATGCAGATCCTTACAAACTTATTTTGAACCCACACATTAGATGTCCTCTCCCCATCACATACACAAGGTGCAGCATTTGATTCTCACTTCTGAGAGAAATTAGCTAGGCTTAAAATGGCCCACAAGTCTATCTAACTGAATACTTAAATATGAACATCCATATATGTACTACAAGCATATTAATATACTCACAGGCATGAATTATTTGGCTGCATACCACAACTGTCCATGTTTTGCCTCTTATTTTTGCTCTGTCCCTAGTAAAATGTTTGATTTTTCAATTAAACTCTTTAATTTTGTAGTCAGTCAATGATGCCAGCATACCTCTCAACCTCTTAGAGCAAGAAATATGGATAAAGTCATAAATAAAAGTGGGACAAATGCCCCAAAATAGGGACATTATTTTTTTTTAAATATTGCTCTCACAAACTTTAAAAGTTGATATAAATTGGTTTTGTATTAGCATAAATTTTCTGAAGGGTATGAAGTCTGAAACTGAAATGTCTGTCATTATTTTCTAACTTCATTCTTTAATGATTTGCCACTAATTTGCCAGAAAAATCACAATTTTATGAAAAAGGGACCAAAAATATGAGGCAAAAATCTCGACATTCTGCAGAAATCTGTACAGTTGTGAGGTATTATCCGCCAGACATTAGACTTTCCTACTTATTGTTCAGAAAAAAATGTTCTATTAACTTTATAATTGAAGTAGAGTAGGTTGTGCCCAGTTTTGGGCCTTTGATCCCCATGATTTTTTTGGCTTTGTCCAGATTTCATGCGGGGGAAAAATGAGAAATATGCTTGGCTGTGCTGAACTACTAAAACTGTTTCTGCATAGTAGTATGTACTTCCCGCCTCCGAGTAACTTTGATGGGATGCTGCTGTTTCTCTTCATGTCCTAAGATGAATTTGCGATCCTCAAACTGGCCGTTGGAGTGTATGTGAGTGAACGTAGGTGTACGTCTTGTGTAAAACTAGCGGCCCTATAAAGAATTACTTTTTCTGCACCTTGTGCTGAGTACGGGAATAGTCCCTTGTTTCTTAATGATAGTTAATTGGATGTAGCAAGTCTGAGAAAGAATGAATTAACTAATGAAGGGAGAGAATTAGAAAATGTATGGTTGATAACACCGTTCTATAAATACAGATTTTACACAGCAGTCGTTAAATCAAATTGCGCTGTGTTTAGTGTTAGTTTTGCGACAACATCAAATCAAGTGCACGCGCGCGCTTGGCTTTGGCTGCCGCATTCTCAGTTTAAGGACCGTTAAAGGGGATTACCGGAACTGTCAAAGTAGGAGTCTAGGTCATTATCCAGTCAGAATGTAAGGATTATTTATGGATTATTTAGTCAGGATACTTGTGATTCAAGCATCCCAATCCAGATGCTGATTCAGGAGTAATCCGTGTGGGTAATTGAATAAAACACTGTCCAAGCTCCATCTGCTCTTCTTTGGTTGGGCAGATGAAATCCTGGTTTGTAGATAAAAATTGCACTCTGTTGTAAATTTGTAAGGAATGCATGTATTGATGTGCCAGTGCCACTAACTTCTTTGAGAAAAGAATGCGAGGCATACCTCTCAATTGTAACGCCCCTGATTTTTTCTCATATTTTTGCCATATCACTCGTATATTTTTTGTGGAATAAATTATTGCGAATGTTGTTCATTAATGCCCCACATTAGTGTATGCCACACTTCTTGTTGTTAAGAAAATGCACGGTGGTGTGAAACCTGTATTTAGTAATATTTAAAAAAATACTAGATTTTGGATTTTTAGCTCCTCCCCATCATTTTTGGCTTTGTCCAGAATTCTTAAAACAGTGGAGATGTATGTGATCTGGAGACACCGGTGTCCCTTACTACTACACATTTGCTACTGGCAGAAGATGCAAAGTATCCTTCTTGAAGTAAACCCGACTGAGGTTATTGTTGATCTTAAAATTTCACTTTGAAGTGTTGGATTTTTTTATAGTCACACCATATGACAATATGTAGTTTTACTCATGTACACACAATCACACACACGTCTGTATGTTGGGGGGTCGGGGGTGTAGAAGAGCAAATGGCATAAATGGTGAATGCCACGACAAAGGACCAGATATCAAAGCTACAGTTAAATGTATAACCCAGCAATAACACATGGTTATAAGGTAGTAGCTCACACACACACACACACACACACACACACACACACACACACACACACACACACACACACACACACATTCTCTTAAAGTGGAAATGGATTTTTTACACTAGATTTATTTGAAATATGGAGAAAATGTGTGCTTGTGTGTAGGAGTGGGGAATTATACACGCAAAAAAAAGAGATGCATGCAGAAGTATGATATGACCAAGGAAGTAGAGTATGAAGAGTAAAGAAACACTTCGGATGTATTTGTGACATGGTCAACAATGGCATATCCAGTTTATGGTTGAATGTTTTGTTACTTGGCTTTTTTCCCTTTTTGCTTAAGCTAACACAGTCTGCGGTAGCTACACTTGGGGAATGACTCATATTCTGGTTGTTGGCATATAATTCTACAATTCTTGGCTATGCTCATTTTGCCAATTTACCTGCTAGGATGTGTAAAATATAAAGTTCTTGCTGTGGGTCATACCTCTCAACTGTCCAGATTTTATTTGAGTATTCAGATTTTTGCCTCATATTTTGGGTGTTTTTCTCATAAAATGTTTGTTTTTTTCTGGCAAATCGCTAAGGATTGAAGTCAGAAAATAATGGCAATCATTTGAGTTTCAGACTTCATACCCATTTAGAAAATTCATGCTAATGCAAAAGCTGTTAATTATATCAACGTTCAACATTTATAAGAGCAATATTTAAAAATTGTCCCAATTTTTGGGCCTTTCTTTCCCCATTATTTGTAGTTCTGCCCGGATTTCTTGTGGTAAGAGGTTAAGAAATATGCAGTGTGTTTATGTTTGAAAAAATGAACGACATTCGTAAAGACAAATGGAAAAGGAGAATAACTTGACGTGGGAAGTTGAAACTCAAGAATAACGTGTACACAACCTTTAAAATATGACTAGGGGGCACACATAGATCATATATAACTTTTGGTAAATGTATTTAGAACGGGATTAACCCACCTGCAGACTTGTCTAAAATGATGAATAATTTATAGTGGTCAGGTCATACCTGGTGTGCGCTTGTAATGGTTTGTACACTAAATAAAAACTAAAATCTGCTGATTGACTTCCTATAGGCACCTGTTATTTAATTAAAGTGTTGCATATGGGTAACGAGAACTAGTACTGCTTGATGTACGAATTACTCACCATGCTGTGCCAGTGAGAATCTCAATGTATGCAAATCTGTACTTTAGGTTGCATTTTTTAGTTTTTATTCATGTTTTTCATTTGGTTGATTGAAAAAAAGTACAGTAATAGCACTTTTGCAGGCAAGACATGGATGTATAGTGCCATTCAAATTACATAAACTGCTATGTATCTGAAGCAGTTAAAAGGTAAATTGTGCTGACAATATGTACTCAATTATAACATGACTCAAGTTCATTATTTTTGTTAAGCATGATTGTGTAGAAGTCATAGAAAGTTTATCCATTTTATTTACTGTGGGCAGGGTGACTGTAAGTATCCATGCAACAAGTCTGAGTTCCTCACAGAAAGCCCTATAGATTAGTAGAGAAGTAATAAAAAATCTAGAACATTCAATGGGGGAATTTTCCGGGGACATTTCCAGACCATGGGTAGACCGTGATAATAACATGATGAAGCAGGCTTCAGCAGCTGGAAGGTTAACCTTTGCATCTTATGGAGTGTTATAGCTGGCTGGGTTATTTGTTTTGTTGTAGTTAAGCACACAGATGTTTGTATTTGGGAAGCAGTTAAATAGCCTTATCTTATTAGAAGAAAATCTGCTAAGGGAGTCATATCCTTCTCAAAGTTAGAGACCCTAAACATGACTGTTTAGTCTTGCTCCTGTTGATGGAAGTTTCATGCTCTTACTACCTATCAGTGATTCCAGAAACCTAGATTCCTTCCAATGAGTTAAAGACCTATTACCACTGTGTCTTTAGGAGATGAGTACCTAGACAGTGAAGTACCCAAGTGCCTTGTCTGCAGTGTAGCTACACACTATTTACAAAGGTAATGGTTAGCCTTAGGCATAGGATGGAGCTCTTGGATGCCCTTCAAGCCACTAAGCTGGGATCAGAATGGATGGTATTTTATTTTTATTTTTCCACATGCTTTGTAGGTAGCTCTTGAACCAAGTCAGAACATTTTTATCTAGATGCAACAGGAACAATTTGTTGAATAGAAATGTGGTCCATGGTATTAAAGTCGTTGAAAAGTCAAGATAAATAGTCCTCGTAACTTATCCCCTGTCTACCTAACACAAGTAATAATTTCATTTAAAGATGTAGTAATCCATAGTGCTTCTCTCCTTGCAGGATAAGAAATTAAGAAATCCAGATGCTCTAGGATAGTCAGTAAGGAGTGTACTAGTATTTCCAATACTTTGTCCAGGGAACTTAGTGCAGAGACAATTGCAAAATGCCGGCCTTATCTCTCTTGGCTACACATAGAAATCTGGTCTAATAGTACGCAGTTACAACAGGTATACTTTGACATTTAGACAATGGATGGAGTCAGCAGTTGTACCTGAAAATATAAATGGTTAATAGAGAGAAATTTATATAGAAAGCTTCATTTAGAAGAAAACAACAGTCTGTAAGAGAGATTTTTTTTGAAAGAAGGTGGAGAAGAAATTGTGAGTTTAAGTGAAAGTCCTGCTTTTTTATGTTGTGCTTCATTCTCTGAGTGATACTGTTGTGCTTCTAGGTTTCTTGATTCTGTTTGACTAGAATGCAAAGTGGAGCCATCCCTGTGATCAAGTGGCAATGGTTCCTGCTGTTTACACCATATTTTAGACTCAGATTCATTTAGTTGGTATGCTTTGAATGTGATCATCACCATGGCAACACAACCCAAACTCAAGAACAATCATGGGCTACCAGACTGAGAGGCTGAACTGATGTCCCAGTCTGAAGGAATTTGCAGGGATCTTGAAACAGAGCCCGGCTTTATGTTTTTTTCTCTCTTAGGAGCATTGCGTTTGTAAATGAGGCTGACAGAAACAGTGTCCACCTCACAAAATGAGGAGAATGATTTAGAAGATAGCCACAGAGAAACAGACATTTCACCATCTAGATGATAGTTTGATTGTTTGAACAGGGTGTAGTCTAGTAAAGTTGGGGATAATCTACAATTGAGATCAGAAGATGTAAATCGAAACGTGTTTGACAGTTTGTATAAATAATTGTGTAACTTTTCTGTTACTGATTAATGCATTTTATTTATTTGTTTGTTTATTTTTTTGCAGCACTTGGTGAAGATGTAGGTGCCAGCCTGTACTTCGTGAATGACTCAATACAGCAGGTTACATTTTCCAGCACAGTTGGAGCGGTGATCCCCTGCCCAGCTGCAGGGTCACCCAGTGTCACCCTGAGATGGTATCTTGCCACAGGAGATGATATCTATGATGTGCCCCTCATACGGCATGTCCTTGCCAATGGAACTTTACAGCTGTACCCATGCTCACCCTCAGCTTTCAACAGCTTCATTCATGATAATGACTATTTCTGCACAGCAGAAAACTCTGCGGGTAGAATCAGGAGTCCAAACATTCGTGTTAAAGCAGGTAAGATACTTTTAAAGGAAGCAGTTTTTCTCTATGATATGATATAATGGCATACTTAATAGGGATATTCCCTTTTATGCATTGAGCCAGGAGGGAATAAATAATGAAGCTGATGACAACATAGACATATTTTACATTAAAACCAAACAAATGGCAAAACAAACCACTGTATTAAAAAAAAAAAAAAGGCAATGTAATATCTTACGTTAAGTTGCCCACGTGACCTTTAAACCCTCATTCTGTATTGACTGGGCACATATAATAGTAGGGAGATAGAGGAGTGAAGCACTGGTGGATTTGCTAATGATGTGAGGGCACTACCAAGCGGAAACTAGCAAAAGGTAACGTTCATAACAGCATATGCATTTTATGTATTTCTCAGAAGTGAGTCAGAATGACAGTCGAAAGAGGTATTATTTGTTGTGAAAATTAGGACAAATGTCTTTTTTTCTCAGATTGGGTAAACTTGCTACCAAATAATGTCTAGTTTAGTCAGTTTTGGAACAACAAAGGGTTCTTTAGTTCTGTATTTCCTACTTATAAAACTGCCACCATTGTTGACAGCATGGATTTGCCATGGGATGCAACATGTTACTAGACTTTAGGAGGTATGTTACCGAAAAGGGAGAGATGGTGGTGTGATGAAATTTCTTTATAATTACATGGGCTATGGCATGATTACGTATCTTTACAGTGTGCAGAACATCTGCTGCTTAGTTCCCTTACTGATCAGCCAGGGAAATCAAGAACCTGATAAGAAAAGGTCTGTCATCTTTCACTAAAGTAACTGATGCCACAGGCATTAAGAATGCATGGCAGGTGGAACAATCATAGGCTGCCAGGAACCCTTCCCATCGTGTACTACACATTTAGGCCATGTCAGTTTTTTTAAGTCTACTTTGTGTAGAATTAGAAGAAAATAACCAAAGATTACCCTTGCTTTTCTAGCATTTTTGTCAAGTGATTATCATAATAGAATGTGTGTGTGTGTGTGTGTGTGTGTGTGTGTGTGTGTGTGTGTGTGTGTGTGTGTATATATATATATATATATATATATATATATATATATATATATATATATGTATACACATATAGTGTATGTCTTTCCTATATTTTTCTTTCCTCTTTCTTTGAGCTTTGTCATAAGCTCATAGGTTGTTGCTAGGCTATTGGCCTAAGCCATTTTAAGCCTAGCTCAGCTTACACCAGATTTACCAAAAAAATTGCTAACATGTTAATAACCCCAACAAATATTATGGTTGCTGTATAGGTTTATACACATCAAGCATTCACATAAAACAGTGAAGAACTGAAGAGTTTTATTAGTGACTCTGAATAGTACGTTAATATGATGCAGCAAAAGCCAGCTTTATAAATGTCAATTCCTGGAGCAACACACACTTCAAGGAGGTTTGGTTTGAAGAGCCATATCTGTCAGAGGTAAATGAGAAAGCTTTGATTGACCTGACACCTTCTCTAGTGCATTGCACAAACAAAACTAAAGTGAAAGAACTAAAAACGTTCAAACAAGGGCTGTACAAGGTCAGGTAGAGTTGGAAACAAACCATGTTGTTGCCAGACTTATGTGTAGTCTGTAATAAGCATGTCCACTATTTGTTCACTGCAGTGATGGCTATTGTATTTCTTCATGGTAACTCTCTGGAGCTTTTCTCCCCTGGCCTCCACTGTAAATGGGTATTTATTACCCAGTCAGACTTTCCAGGTAAAAAAAAGTTTGATAAATAATAATAAATAATGGGCGTTCTTTCGTTGAAAGTTGTGCGTTAGGCCCAGCAAGCCAGCACGTAAAAATCTACTGCCAATCATTAGCGGACCGGAGTTCCGCTGTGGCGACCCCTAACCGGGAAAAGCTGAAAGACACAACACAGCAAAGAAGCATGTGTCCTTCCTTGTGTGCATGAAACTTAATCAGCTGTTCTTCTACATATGCATATATCATTGATAAATTACAATTATAGTTCTGTTGCTTAATTGTTATTACTTGTAAACAAGGGGAGGTTCTGTAAAAAAATCATGTTTCCAGTGTTAGTAGATGCTTTATGGCACTGTCTCTTGCCATACTGAATAATTTGAGCTGCAGTGGATGTAAGAAAGTAAAGTGCAGTGCACTAAACCATAATGTGTGCCTTGGCTAGTACTTCACTTACCAGAATCCAAAGGTTTTTCCCTCTGAGTAGTTCTAATACTGGCAGCACTAATATGGTTGGATACAGAGGATGGATATTCTTCTTGTACATTAGACATTATGGTTAAGTACATAACTTCCTTGTACATGGAGTTCGATGAACTTCTACAGTTGACTAGCAGTCACAGACTTCTACAGACTACTGGAGAGATCAGTGGTCCTTGGATGCCAACCCTTCAAGTATTTCTGTTTTTTTTTTCTTAGCCTGTATATTTATCATTAACTTCCTATGAAAATATGTTTCTGCTTGTCCTTCTCAAAACCCACAATAAACTAAACTTTAAACATCTGTGGGTCAAGTTCAGCAACTCAGAACCCCAAGAACAGCCCTTTCAGAATGGATTTGGTTCCTTGAAATAATGATACGTAGTGGGAAGGTTCTGGATTTATTCCTGAAGCTATGTTATTTAATAAGCACAGAGATGGTTGAGTTGTGGGGTGCATAGTTATTAGAGTTTAGTGATAAGAATGATTGGTATATCTCTGAAAAGTCTTGTCTGTTTAGGTGTGTAATCCAGCACAGTGAGTTTGGGAAGCAACCCCCTACATATGACACTAAGACAAATGTATAAGCCATAAGCCTTGTGTGGATACTGATCAGAGCAGGTACATGTAGCACAGGTCTGTGCCACTATTTGTGTGCCAGTTGATGAAGTTTGTTCCTTTTTAAAGTAATGATGCATGCTAGAAATTACTGGAGTGCACAAACTCTGTATCTGTGCTGCCATAAATGTCTACACATGGATATCTTATCTGATCTATTATTTGCATGATGAATGGCAGTGTAACTACCTGCTTGTATAGCTCATTGACATTCCTGCAAAAAATAATTTTTAGTGATAATTTCTGAAATGCTTCATATACAAGATGGTTTGTGAAGTTTTGCATAGTCCACAGAGCATTTCTCTATCTGGACTAATTAATGCAGTTATTTAACCTTTTTACAAATAAAAATAAACTGTTAGTCGAAGAATTTAATATTGTTCTTGTTTGTACCGTAGAAGATGCCATTAGGACAGAAGGTTGACAGACATTTTCCTAGGCATTTTGTGAGTTTATTTTACTTATGAGGGAGATGATATAGAGAACTCTCCGACTCTAATGGTTCATATGCATTAATTAGACCTTCTTTGGTGATTTTGGTAACTTTGGAGGGTTACGATTAAAGGACACATCTTTCATTGGGTTAGTGTGACGAATAAAATGACCCCAAGTCTATGAGTTATACATTTGTTTATCATAGTCTTTTCTGTCATTATCCTAACAGAAGATATTTGGGTTTTCAGCTTTGTGGATGACTACAGGTTTACTGTTCTTGAAGCATCTGATATGTCATTTTCCATAATATGGTCAAAACTTGGTCACTCTGTCATGTTGATGTGATAATAATGGTATATATTACACTATTAACAAATGTTGTTGTGTCTTTCGGCTTTTCCCGGTTAGGGGTCGCCACAGCGGAATATTAACAAATTAAGTATTCATTTTTTTCTGTATATTTTTCAGTTAATTTGATTTTGAGCAATCAGATAGTTGCTCAGATCTGGGACTTGTGCTCTTTTAGTCCTTCTGCTTAGGGTCAAGTGTCAGTTATCTAAGGAGTACATGAGGGACAATCGATTTACGTAAATTCCAGTTTTCACAACTGTTATTATGCCCCCCCATGAATGTAAGATTTTTGTTTTGGTGTTTCACTAACATTAACAAATCAAAAATGCTTCACTAAGGACTAAATGTATTGTTGAATATTTCAAATCTTTATGCTTGATGGTGTAATGATGAATGCTGTTAGCGCATATGCTCCACAAGTTGGGTGTGCGATGGATGAGAAAGAAAAATTTTGGAGTGAGTTGGATGAAGTGGTGATGACTGTACCCAAGGGTGAGAGTGGTGATTGTAGGAGATTTCAATGGGCATGTTGGTGAAGGGAACAGAGGGGATGAGGAAGTGATGGGTAGGTATGGTGTTAAGCAAAGAAATGCAGAAGTTCAGATGGTAGTGGATTTTGCGAAAAGAATGGACATGGCTGTGGTGAATACGTATTTTAACAAGAGGGAGGAGTATAGGGTGACATACAAGAGTGGAGGAAGATACACACAGGTGGATTATATCTTATGTAGATGGGCCAGTCTGAAGGAGACTGGAGACTGTAAAGTGCTGGCAGGGGAAAGTGTAATTAGGCAGCATAGGATGGTGGTTTGTAGGATGACATTGGTGATCAAGAAGAGGAGGAGGAGTGTGAGGTCAGCACCAAGGATCAAATGGTGGAAATTGAAAAAGGGTAATTGTGAGGTGGAGTTCAGGGAAGAGTTAAGACAGGCACTGGGTGGCAGTGAAGAGTTACCAAATAGCTGGGTAACTACAGAAGAGTAAGGGAGATGGCTAGAAAGGTGCTTGGTGTGACATCTGGAAAGAGGAAGGAGGACAAGGAGACCTGGTGGTGGAATGAGGAAGTACAGGAGAGTATACAGAGAAAGAGGTTGGTGAAGAAGAAGTGGGATTGTCAGAGAGATGAAAAAAGTAGACAGGAGTATAAGGAGATGAGGTGCATGGCAAAGAGAGAGGTGGCAAAGGCTAAGGATAAGGCATATGAAAAGTTGTATGAAAGGTTGAACACTAAGGAGAGAGAAAAGGACCTGTACCGATTGGCTAGAGAGAGGGACCGAGCTAGTTAAGTTGTGCAGCAGGTAAGGGTGATAAAGGATAATGAGGGAAACATACTCAGAAGTGAGGAGAGTGTGTTGAGCAGATGGAAAGAGTACTTTGAGGGGCTGATGAATAAAGAGAATGAGAGGGAGAGAAGGTTGGATGATGTGCGAATAGTGAATCATGAAGTGCAGTGGATTAGCAAGGAGGAAGTAAGGATAGCTATGAAGGGGATGAAAAATGGAAAGGCTGTTGGTCCAGATGACATACCAGTGAAAGCATGGAGGTGTTTAGGTGAAATGGCAGTGGAGTTTTTCACTAGATTGTTTAATAAAATCTTGGAAAGTGAGAGGATGCCTGAGGAATGGAGAAAAAGTGTTTTGATACCGATTTTTAAGAATACGGGTGATGTGCAGAGCTGTAGTAACTACAGAGGGATTAAATTGATCAGTCACAGCATGAAGTTATGGGAAAGAGTAGTGGAAGCTGTGTTAAGAAGGGAGGTGATGATTAGTGATCAGCAGTATGGTTTCATGCCAGGAAAGAGCGCTACAGATGCGATGTTTGCTCTGAGAGTGTTGATGGAGAAGTACAGAGAAGGTCAGAAAGAGTTGCATTGTGTCTTTGTGGACTTAGAGAAAGTATATGACAGGGTGCCTAGAGAGGAGTTGTGGTATTGTATAAGGAAGTCGGGAGTGTCAGAGAATAATGTAAGAGTGGTACAGGATATGTACGAGGGTAGTGTGACAGCAGTGAGGTCTGCCTTGGGAGTGACGGATGTGTTTAGGTGGAGGTGGGATTACATCAAGGATCAGCTCTGAGCCCTTTCTTATTTGCAGTGGTGATGGACAGGTTGACAGACGAGATCAGACAGGAGTCCCTGTGGACTATGATGTTATCAGTTGACATTGTGATCTGTAGTGAGAGTAGGGAACAGGTGGAGGAGACCCTGGAGAGGTGGAGATATGCTCTAGAGAGAAGAGAAATGAAGGTCAGCAGGACTAAGACAGAATATATGTGTGTGAATAAGAGGGAGAATAGAGGAATGGTGAGGATGCAGGGAGTAGAGGTGGCGAGGTGGATGAGTTTAAACACTTGGGATCAACAGTTCAGAGTAATGGTGAGTGTGGAAGAGAGGTGAAGAAGAGAGTACAGGCAGGATGGAGTGGGTGGAGAAGAGTGTCAGGAGTGATTTGTGACATACAAGTACCAGTAAGAGTGAAAGGGAAGGTCTACAAGAGGGTAGTGAGACCAGCTATGTTATATGGGTTGGAGACAGTGGCAATGACAAAAAGGCAGGAGTCAGAGCTGGAGGTGGCAGAGTTAAAGATGTTAAGATTTGCACTGGGTGTGACGAGGGTGGACAGGATTAGGAATAAGTGTATTAGAGGATCATCCCAGGTTGGAAGGTTTGGAGACAAAGCTAGAGATGCAAGATTACGTTGTTTTGGACATGTGCTGAGGAGGGATGCAGAGTATATTGGGAAAAAGATGCTACAGATGAAGCTGCCAGGTAACAGGAAAAGAGGAAGGCCAAAGATAAGGTTTATGGATGTGGTGAGAGAGGACATGCAGGTGGTTGGTGTGACAGAGTAAGATGCAGAGGACAGGAAGAAATGGAAACAGATGATCCACTGTGGCGACCCCTAATGGGAGCAGCCGAGAGAAGAAGAAGATGCTTAAGTTTTTGAATAGTTACTGGAAGGAACTTGTAGTAGGCCAAGTTCATGTGAAAATTGCTACACATCCATCCCTGCCCTTATAAACAACTGATACATGAGTATTCAGAAAAACATTGCTCAGTCACAGTAGATTGAAAACACATGTTTTCTACAACCCATCTTCCCACATTAGAATAAATATTTTTACAATGGTATGCCCCTCTGTTTCTCTAATGTTGGGGAGCAAGCTCCCCACAGCCCACTCTTATTTATATATATATATATATATATATATATATATATATATATATATATATATGTATATACATATATATTTTACACATATATATATATATATATATATATATATATATATATATATATATAGAGAGAGAGAGAGAGAGACAAAGAAAGATATTTATTTCTGTCTTCATATGTGTATAGATCTGTGTGCATATGTAAAGATAGATATTTATATTAAATATATATATATATATATATATATATATATATATATATATATATATATATATATATATTTGGGTCTACTTAACGTAACCAAAATGTTAGTAGACTGACTTTCATAAGACCGAGACCAGAAGCACAAAGTTTCACGTGAGCGAAACTTCACAATCGCGACATTCATAAGACTGAACATTTGAAATGCTGACAGTCCAAGCTGAGCGGAACAGGAAATCTGGTCATTTCCACACTGTAGTGTGATCTTAGAGTTGGTATGTTTAATTTGTAGGAGGTTTGGGGGGGCACGGCCTCCCTGAAAAACATTAAAGTTGAAATTAAGTAGTTGTTTTCCTTTAATTTAAGCATTAGTTATGAATATTCATGTCGGTGCTATAGACAGTGTCATGAATATTCAGTGACATTTTCTTTAGTTTTGGGTTTATTGCTTGGTGGGCGGGGTGTAGGTGAAGTCAAGTACATAGTTTGGGTTGGAGTGTTTTAGTGTGCTCTTCCAATGGTGCTCGTTTTTACTGTCGTTGTTTCGTTGAATGGGGGGTAAGTCATAATTTTATTGTTTCAGTGTTATGTATGTCTGATATGTCAAGTTTCGGGTTTGTGGGATATCGGTGTTGTGGTTTGGGTTTATGAAAG
The DNA here is from genome assembly GCF_019279795.1 of Protopterus annectens. Lineage (NCBI taxonomy): Eukaryota > Metazoa > Chordata > Ceratodontiformes > Protopteridae > Protopterus > Protopterus annectens. The sequence continues at coordinate 1,374,917,370 of NC_056741.1, read as the reverse complement.
TCAGTTTACTGAGATTTCAGTTATATGAAGTAGACACACACACACATAAATAATATATATACATATACATATCTATATGGGTTTACTGATTGTCGAAAACTCATTTTATCGACAATCAGAAGATCGAACCCATTTAAGAAAAAGTGCACTACATCGAAAGTGCACATGCGCAAAAGCCGGTTCTCCAAAGTGCATTACAGTGGGGATAAGGAAATGTATCCTTTTCCCCACTGTAGTGCGATTTCGGAGTCAGTATATTTAAGTAGGGGGGTGTGGGGCACAGCCCCCCACATGGGTGGTACAGGGGGCTTGCCCCCCTGCAAAATATTGTTTAAAGCAGTTTTGTTTTGTTTTTTTACAGTTCAGAGAACCAGCTTTTAGGAAAGTGCACTTTCGATGTTATGCACTTTTGCTTTAATGGGTTTTGATGTTGCTTGTTCGATATTGTGAAATTTCAATCAAGCAATATAGACATATATGTGTGTGTGTGTGTGTGTGTGTGTGTGTGTGTGTGTGTGTGTGTGTGTGTGTGTGTGTGTGTGTGTGTGTGTATATATATATATATATATATATATATATATATATATATATATATATACACACACACTATATATATGTGTGTGTGTGTATACATATATATATATATATATATATATATATGTATGTATATATATATATATATATATATATATATATATATATTTTTTTTTTTTTTAATATATATGTGTGTGTAGGTTCATAGGTGTGTACTAGGCTAATGGCCCTGGAGCCTTTACAAGCCTAGCCTATAGGATTACCCTGGCATCGTGCCACCCAACCTTAGTTCCCCAGTGCCTCTGTTGATCACTCAGTGATCCCCGGTGTGAATTTTCTATTTCCCATCCACTCATCAAGATTTCTCTTGAAGAGGGCCAGTGAGATGCTCTGCTTGACATGTATAGGAAGTCTATTCCATAGCATGGGCAGTCTCTGGGTTATGAACCTCTCCTTCCAACATGTTCTGTTGATTGTGACAACGAGGTTGAGGTCTCTGGAATGTGTGGTGCGGAGGGATTGGGATTTCTGTAGATGTAGCATTTGTAACAGAGCTGGGTCAGACATGGCTTTGTAAGTCAAGCAAAGATCACCTCTAAGTAGGCGATATGAGACAGAGAATAGTGGGATTTTTTTGAGTCTGTCCATGTAGGACAAGTGTTTAAGGCCTAGGATCCTCTTTGTGAGGTACTTATGTGGCCTCTGCAGTTGTTGTAGGTGTCTAGTGATGTGCATGCCAAATGGGACATTGTACTCGATGATTGGCCTAATGAGGGAAGAGTAGAGGGAGACAATGACCTCTTTTTTCCTGGATGCAAAACTCTTAGTAATGAGATGTGCCACATAGAAGGACTTTCTGACCACAGTGGCAATGTGGTGGTCAAAAGAGAGGTTGCTGTCCACCTGTGTTCCCAGATCTCTTATAACGGCTTCTGTGTACAGTGGACTACCATTGATGTGGTAATTCAAGGGAACTGGGTTTTTCCCAAGGGAGATGACGACACTTTTTTGGCATTGAGCTTAAGGCCATGGTTCTGACACCAGTTGTTGGTCTCAGTGAAGTCTTTCTGTAGGATGTCAACATCACTTGGGGAGTTAATAATAGCTCCCAACTTGCAATCGTCTGTGAACTTTGTTAACCAGAGTCCCTTCATGTTGGCTTGGATTTCAGAGAAGTAGATACCAAACAGGTGAGGACCCAGGACCAAACCCTGTGGGACTCCACTCATGACTGGAATGCAGTCTTTCTTGGAGTCAACTACTTTCACACTGTGGGTTCTATCTGTGAGCCAGTTTGCAACCCACCTAGTGATATAGGGGTTGATGCCTAATTTTGTGAGTTTTTCTGTGATTCCTGAGTGGGGAATGGTATCAAAGACCTTGGCCAGATCAAGGTAAGCTGTATGAACCACCTTGCCTTTATCCACAGCTCTGGTGATTGACTCAATGACTCAAAGAAGTTGACCAAGTTGAGCAGGCATGATCTACCCTTCACAAAACCAAACTGTGCAGGATCCAGAGTTTAGAGATTCCCTGTATTCTTGTTTATTAGGTCCATGATGATGCATTCCATAGCTTTGCATATCAGACTTGTCAGGCTAATGGGGCTATAGTTCCCAGGGTCTGTAGTCGCTCCTCCTTTGTGGAGAGGGATGAATGTATCAGTGCATCATTTGGTAGGGACAAAGCTTGAAGTTAGGCTGTGATTGAAAAGGGCACACATGTGAGGTGCCAGTTCACTATGTAGTTCATGTAGAACATAGCCAGGGATATTGTCAGGTCCCTTAGAAGCAGTATTGTTGGCCTTGAATAGTGCTGTTTTAACCTGTGCAGCAGGAATACTGGGTGCCTGGCAATCTACTGGTATTGTGATTGGTCCTTTGGTGGGGGGAGAGAGGGTAAAGTTGGCCCTGAGTCTGTCGGCCAGTATATTGGCAATATCGGTTGGCTCGGTATAGGAGGTACCATTGTGCAGTAGCTCAGAGCAAATCTGAGTATCGTCGTGGAGATTCTTTACATAACTATAGAAGGTCTTGTAGTTGTCTTTACTATCGGCTGCAATTCTGTTTTCATAGCTAGCTTTAGAGGATTTGATGAGGGATCTCAACTTTTTGTTGAGGCTGATAAGTGAGTTTTTCCAGTCTTGGGACATTACCTTATTCCACATCAGTTTCCTCCTTCTGTTGCAAAGTTTGTTTATGGCAGGGGACCACCAGATTGGCTTCCTTTTTTTGGAGGAGAGCGTCTTGGTTCTATTGGGTATGGCGAGATCCATGCATTTGATTACATGTTCGTACAGTGCATTGTTGTATAATTCGGTGGTCATGCAACTATTCTCCATTTGCATGGGTGTCATGAAGTTAGCCACCTCTGTTTTTAGGAACCCAAAGTTAGCTTTGGAGAAGTTTTTCATGGTGATTACCTTTGCTGGGGAGGGATGGGTCTATATTGCAAGCTGGAAAGCCCTAATAACCGAATACAAAAACGCCGACACATATTCTGCGAACTACGAATACACTGAATGTCCTAAACCGCAAAATTCAAAAGCTCGAACCGTCATACTTGTCCCACCCCACCGCCCGCTACATACTACCTACCCAAACAAACTAAACAAACACATACATACACCAATCAAAACCCTACTTCTAACCCTAAACTAAACCCTACTTCTAACCCTACACTAAATCTCACACACATTACCATCTATGCACTTACCTTAACCCTCACCCTAACCCTAAGGTCCGTAACTATCGCACACTTACCTTACGGAGCTGTACCACATGAGGGCCAACCATGACGATTCGACATTTCGGATTTCGCGCTTCAGGATGATCAATGTTTACGTGGTTCAATGGAGACGTGTCGGCGTTTATATATTTGGGTAAGTGCATCTTCGAGGATGTAATAGGGAACCGGGAGGGATGTGGATTTCTAAGGTGATTAGTTTGTGGTTGGATCTAACCAGGGAGGAGTTGACTATTGGTGTAGAGAAACTGTCGCCCATGTTAGTAATGACCAGGTCAAGGGTGTTGCTACCGCTAATGGGGGTAAGAATGAGCTAGTCCAGGGCATTGGAATTATTGAATTCCAGGAAACGTTGGGCAAGTGTATTGGTACATGAGTAGTTTTTCCAGTTAATGGAGGGGTGGTTGGTCGCCCAGTATGAGTGTTAGGTTGGACCCTTATATTCTCCAGGGTGCTTAGGAACGAGGAGTGTGAGTCTTGGGACATGGTTGGGGACCTATAGCAGGCTACGACCTGAATCGCTGTCTTACCCAATGTTAGCTGCACATTCCTGGATACAGCAAATCTGTATCTGGACTAGACTAGTTACACAAAAGGCGGGAAAAGCTCAAACATGGGCTTTTAAACCAGAAAGTTGAAAGAGATGGAAAAGCTGCCCAAACGACCAATAAAGTATCATTTCTGGGCCAGAAACCACTTATCTTTTGGTAGATAGGCTACTTTGTGCTTATCACTCCCACTGACAAGCTAGAAGGCTTCCCTCCAGCAAAGAAAGGCTTGGAGGGCTCAGAAGCTTACAAACAGACCTGGATACATTTTGAGATTTAGACTTCGAGAACTAAAGATATATATATATATATATATATATATATATATATATATATATATATATATATATATATATATGTGTGTGTGTGTGTGTGTGTGTGTGTGTGTATATATATCAGAATGAAAAATCCCAACCTGGAAGGTAAACGCTGACAACAAATGATGTAAAAAGTCTTTTATTGCAAAACAGAACCAGAAGTAAGCACTTTTGCGATAAAACAAACCACTTCATCAGACATAGTTACAATATAAAACACAGCATCCTTATATACAAATTCCCCAAAAGCCAATTAATCAATAAAATTCCCTCCAAAAACAATTAATAATCCAGTTAATAAAAAACAGGTTAAAGCAACAGCTACTTACATACAGCATAAAAATCCACATAGATATATAGTTATACATTATTTAACCTTCTCATTTAAGTTTCTTCATCCTTAAAGCTGATTTAATAGGGACAGAATTAATAAGTCCCATATATCTGTGTGCCCCAAGTCTCAGGATCCACTCTAGTTCAATGTTTTCAATATTATGACTAATGTGTCCTAGTCTGCCATTATCATGTATAACAGATAAAACTTGAAATAAAAAAGTGTGTTCCCTTCCTAACTCTAGAGTGTGCTTTGCAAGTGCACTGAACAATTCACCTCTCCATGTGCAATAATCATGGTCCCGAACCCTGTCTCTTAGTCTCCTATTTGTCTTGTCAACATAAAAATTAAAACATTTGACACAATGTGCAACATAGACCAAATTAGCCGTGTTGCAGTTAGCTAACGAACGTAACTCCCAAAGTTCCCCAGTGACAGGATGCTTAAAAAATCTTGATTCATCCACAAAGGAACAATATGGACAAGATCTACATTTCAGTGTCCCTCCCAAAGGTGTAGATGCTGTTCATGCAAGCTTAGGATAACACAGCATTTGTCTCAGATTTTTCCTATTCTTATAGACAAACTTGTGGGAAGGACCTACTACCTTACTTGTTTCTTGATCCACTAACAACATGGACCAATTCTTGTTTATTATTTGCTTTACCAAATCAATATCTTGTGTAAAAGAAAGAACTAAAGGAAGATGAGATAGCCTCTGGGATGAGCAATTGCTCGATAAGATTGAATGTTCAGAATAATAGGGTCTCCCCCTTCCAGGACGTTCTCTATGAACTTTCATAAACGCTTGATCAACCTCAACTGTTGAATAACCCCTGTATATAAAGGCATCTTTAAGGTAGTCCAACTCACATGAAAAACTCACTTCATCGCCTGAAAGGTGAGACAACCTCATGCCCTGTCCTACGACAACATTAGAAAAAACATGATGTGGGTGCCTACTCTCTTTATGTAAGAAGGCAGGTGTAAAACAATCCTTTCTGTGCACCTTAGTTCTTATAATATTGTTCTCCACAGAAACCATTACATCTAAAAAATTAACACTGTTTGTAGACATATTAAGAGTAAATCGCAAGAAGGGAATACTACTGTTCAATTTATGGTAAAATGAAGTCAAATCATGTTCATTGCCCTTCCAGCAAATAAAAATGTCATCGACAAATTGTCGATAAAAAGCTATTTGCCCATCTTTCCCATTCATAACATTCTGCTGTTCCCACTCTAACATCACTAAATTTGCATATGAATTGGCACAGCTGGTGCCCATGGCAACACCAGCTGTTTGCCAATAGTAATTATCTGCAAATAAAAACACATTATGTTCTAGAACTAGTTCTAAAAGCATGCAAATAAAATCAATGTGCTGTGGGCTATAATTATCATGTCTAAGCAGAACATTCTTCACCATCCTAATACCTTCATCATTGGGAATACATGTGAAGAGTGAAACTACATCCATTGTAGCAAGTAGCTCAAAAGGAAACTCAGATGCCTTACTGACAAAACTATATAAATCCTGCAAAAACTGTTATGTATCTTTTAAAACAAAAGGATACAAATTCAAAACATTCCTCAATTGGGTGTCAAGGTATATAGACAGAGGTTCGGTCAACCACCCCCCTCCGGCAACAATAGGTCTCAATGGGGGGAGTGTTGGATGTTTATGTACCTTCGAAAGACCATGTAGTTATGGTACCAGTGGTTCTTTAACATTGAAATAATCAAGTAGCTGTTTATCTAACAATCCCATATAAAAACATTCAAGCAAAGCACTATCTATTTGTTGTTTCATGTTATACACTTCATTCAACTGAATGATAGCATAAACTGTCCGATCTGCTAACATTTTGTTCATTTTCTTCAAATAATAATCAGTATTTAAAACTACGATAGGAACCCCTTTGTCCGAGGGGCGTATTACAATATCTGGATTTAAACGTAAATTCTGCAATGCTTTAAACTCTTCGTTCACTAAATTAAAATCATTGTGGGGTCGCCACACATGAAGTAAACTGTATACATCATTTTCACAGGCATTAATAAAAACCTTGATGTTACTAGGCAGTAATGGAACAAACTGACTAGGTTTTTTTAAAATTAGTGGGCATGTTACCATTACTGCCCATGTATAGCAATTTCAGGGCTAAATTGCAAGCAAACAGCCGTAACTCAATTAATAATTCACTGACATCTGTATTTGAAGTAGGTATAACCAAGTCCTCTTTGCAACAATGATTGTTCATGTTAAGTCAAATCATACCTGGAAATATTCCAGACTAAGTCTCTGAATTTAGATTCCACATCAACACTTTGGGTGTTACGTCCGTTAGCTAACTGTAACACGACTAATTTGGTCTATGTTGCACATTGTGTCAAATGTTTTAATTTTTGCGTTGGCAAGACTAATAGGAGACTAAGAGACAGGGTTCAGGACCATGATTATTGCACAAGGAGAGGTGAATTGTTCAGTGCACTTGCAAAGCACACTCTAGCGTTAGGAAGGGAGCATACTTTTTATTTCAAATTTTATCTGTTATACATGATAATGGCAGACTAGGACCCATTAGTCATAATACTGAAAACATTGAACTATAGTGGATCCTGAGACTTGGGGCACATAGATATATGGGGCTTAATGATTCTGTCCCTATTAAATCAGCTTTAAGGATGAAGAAACTTAAATGAGAAGGTTAAATAATGTATAACTATATATCTATGTAGATTTTTATGCTGTATGTAAGTAGCTGTTGCTTTAACCTGCTTTTTACTAATTGGATTATTAATTGTTTTTGGAGGGAATTTTATTGATTAATTGGCTGTTGGGGAGTTTGTATATATGGATGCTGTGTTTTTTATTGTAACTATGTCTGATGAAGCGGTTTGTTTGACCGTGAAAGTGCTTACTTCTGGTTCTGTTTTGCAATAAAAGACTTTTTACATCATTTGCTGTCAGAGTTTACCTTCCAGGTTTGGATTTTTCATTCTGATTGCTGTTGGTATTTTATTAGCTTGCCTTATTGGGACTATTCTTTATATATATATATATATATATATATATATATATATATATATATATATATATATATATATATGGGTCTACTTCACGACTGAAAACTCATTTGACTGAGTTTCATTTGACCGAGACCAAATTACGTAATTTTCAAAATAAGGAAAACTCATTTGACTGAATCTCATTTCACCAAATTTGAAGGCATAGACATGATGTGGATTTCCCTTCACCTGTGACTTGCTTGTGATAAAAAGAATTAGTGTAACTTAAAGTGCTGACTGTCAGAATACTGATGAGTCATGTAGAAAATAATGTTGTAGTATTTCTAAATGTGGGTATGTCTCTTTACATTTTTATGGGAAGTATCTAAGGTAATATGGCGGATATTTTGTGCGTTCCCAGCAGTAGTGGCAACGTGTAGAGTACTGTAAGGCAAGTAAAAGGTATATATCCTTTTCCCCACTGCAGTGCGATCCTGGAGTTAGTATATATAGTTAGGGGGGTGTGGGGGTAAGTAAATAGTTTTTAAGTTCTGGAAAGAGTTAGTCATTGGTGTTGTAAGTGTGCATGTCTATGGTTTAAAATTTAGTATTTTGAAATTTAGCATTGTAAGCTTTCAGTGAAGTGAGATTCAGTCAAATGAGTTTTTAGTATTTTGAAAATTAGGTATTTTGGTCGTGGTTAAATGAAATTCTGTCATATGAGTTTTCAGTCATGTGAAGTAAATATATATATATATATATATATATATATATATATATATATATATATATATATATCAATGTATATAGTATGTGTGTGCACACACATTAACTTCATGGTCACACAGCGATGGGGAAAAGATAAACTACTGTAAAATGCACACAGGTCCTACATAAACAACAAAACAATCCTGCTGTGCCTTAGTATTTAGCTTTCTGATCCATGATAAAAGGTAATTTTGACTTGTTTTGCTCAAACAGTTTGAACCTCATCAGCTGTACCAACCACTGTAGGGAGACAGTATAAATAGTCATATTTCACCATACATTCCTGGGTCTCTTAAATTAATGCTTAATTGCACAGGTGAACATGCAAAATGTATAACTCAGACCAACTTTTTTTGTGGCCTAGAGCTTTGATACATATGCAGCACTAGCGCAGTTACACAACTTTTGTGCATACATGTAATCATTAAAGTGTGACACGACTCATGGAAAATAATATCCTGAAGTGCTCCCTGCCATTAGCGTACTCATCTAAATGTACAAAACTTTGTAAGAACAGACAGTTTTCCGGTCAGGTACATTTTTGCAGTGCAGTTTTGTTGAAAGCCCAGTTTCCTCTATTACTAGGGGATGATGTATAATGGGTGCATACTTTTCTTTATTAAGTGTGTTTATTACAGAATTTGATAATTGGAGCCAAAAGGGATTAATTTCCTGGTGTCTTATTGTTTTTGAGCTTTGAGAGAAGATACAAAATAACAATGAGCTGCGTGATTGAGTATGTTGCTCTGCGGTATTTAATGCAGCACTCCGCCCAGAAGAAGAAGAGTTTTTAAACACAATTATTTCAATAGCATCAAAGTATATTTAAGAAGAACAATTAAGCCTTGACACCAGTACTAATACCTGCAAATTATTGCACTTTCATACAGAGTTATTTAACGTCTATGTATTAAGAATGTGTTAATTATCCTACAAGTGAATTTAGTGATTAGATTGAGAGCACTTGGTGCAAACAGTTAAGTTCACTGGTAAGAATTTTTTGTTCGTAGCCACGTATATTTGTTATACTGACCATCATAAAATGCCTGTTAAAACAGGAGGGTCTCAGAAGATTTCAGGCAGAGAGTTCATGTCATAAACTGTGCATGTTGGGAGTCCCTTTTGATTCATGATTCACTATAGATTAGTTTGTCTTATTTAATAATACATTTTTTGGTGGTTTATGCACATACGCAGTCAACCCATTGATTGCCTGGATCTCTTTTGTAGTGCTCTTTCAAGCCCTGACTCAAACTTGTGCTTCATTAGAAGCAGATGCAAGTAAAGGTTTAGTAGTACTGGCTAATGTGCCGCATATCCATTTCTCTTCACTGAGTGAGTTTTCATGGAGAATCAAAATACAAGATACATTCCTTTGGGACAGTATCAAAGCAGTACTGTACTGTAACAGTAAACGTTCACTTTGATATGAGCGATCTGATTTAGTAATTTCATAGGTTCATAGGTAAGTACTAGGCTAGCTGCCCTTGAGGGCCATTTTAAACCTAGTCAATTTACCTTTTTTTACTGAAGTTAATAACCAAATCCTGTTTGGTTAGAGATTGTCCTTAGCCATCCCATGGTTGATGGTTTGGCATAATGGTTAATGGTCAAGGTGTTTACCTCAGAGATACAAGGTACAGGGTTTGAGTCTTGCCTTGGAGGGGCAATTGACTAGGCTTAAAATGTCCTGGAAGGGCAGCTGGCCTAGTACTTACCCACGAACCTGTGGAAAGATGCATGGAAATGGTAAATATGTTGATACTTTAGTTCCAGTGTGGCATGTTGAGATAATTACTTTGTTTTTGCATAGTGTCATGGGCTGTATGTCAATTTATTGCATGGCTTGGCTTGTAGAGACCCTGGTGGTCATTAGCCAAGTATGAACCTATGTACCTATATATTACCCCTAATGAGAATAACTAGGATCATACCATAGATAATTTGAGGGGACACATGCAAGTGATAAAGCATTTAGGAGCTGCCCCTGTCCATTAGTAGTACTGGGGCAGTCCTGGGGTAAATTTTCTGTTTAGCATCCATAGATCAAAGTTAACTTGAATATGGACAGAGATGAACTTTGTCTTATGCGACTTGGGAGTCTGTTGCAGAGCAGAATTATCTCCCTGTCCCTCCAAACCATTTTGTTGATGTTGAATAAGAGGTTTATATCCCTAGACTGAGTGCTTCTGATGCCATTTGCCTTGCCGATGTGCAGTAAATCCATCAGTATTGTGTTGGAGGATGCCTTGTATCCCAGGCACAGGTCAGTTCTTAGCAGTCTGTAGGATACGGAGTCTAGTGACATGGCTTTGAGTCGGTCTGTGTAGAAAATGTTGTTCAGACCTTGAATCCTCTTAGTAAGGTATCTCAGTGGGCATTCCAGTTGTTGCCTGTCTGCACAGATCATGCCAAAGGGGTGTTATGTTCAATGATTGGCCTAATGAGGGCTGAATAAAGGGAGACAATGACATCCCTAGGTCTAGACAAAATCCCTTTGTTTATAAGTTGTGCAATATGGAAGGACTTCTTTACAACAATGGACACAGTCGGAAGTTAGGTCACTGGCCACATAAGTTCCCAAATCCCAAATGACTGGGTCATTTCTCAGGGGTATGCTGTTAATTTGGTAGTTCCATGACATAGATGACTTCCCATAGGATACAGTGATGGTCATTTAGTTTCTTTCCATGATTTTGTCACTAGTTATTTATTTGGGCCAAACCTTCCTGCAGGATGACAAAGTCAGTAGGTGAAATTGAGGGTTTATTCCCAGTCTATTTAGTTTTTCCTGCTATGCCTGAATGGGGAAATTTGTCAAAAGCTTTGGCCAGGTCGAGCTATGCAGTGTGTACAAATTTGCTTTCATCCATTGCTTTGATGACCTTTTTAAAAAAATCCACAAGTTTGAGTAAGCATGACCTGCTCTTGATGAATCCAAACTGAGATAGGTCCAGCTTTTGGAGGTTCCCTATGTCCTAATTGATTACTTCCATGTTAAGTTTTTCCATGGCTTTGCATATGAGGCTGGTCAGACTTATGAGACTGTAATTGCCTAGGTCTGTGGAAGGTTTTCCCTTATGCACTGGACGTCTGTAGCTGTTATTCACTCACTTGGTACAAAACCTGTATGGAATTAACTGTATGCATTTCCTTTAAGTTGTATTCCATTTTGCTCATTGATGAGTCCCTGAAATAATAAAAAAATCCTGTTATTTGTGTGTGTGTTTATATATTTTTTTATAGTAATAGAACAGCTCATCACCCATTGCAGAGTTTTACATATTTATTGTGACACTGGGATGTTCATTTCCACAATATTAGTAATCCACTCTTGATGCTGAATGGGGCTGAATGTCCTAAAATGAAGCCCCTGGAATGTTTGAAATGTCATTTCTGAATTTAAATTCCTCCTGTCTTTAGAATGCAAAATAAACATTCCTGATCTAGATCCTTACATTTTCGTAGCCTATCTGTACCACTTTGCAGTGACAGTAGTGGTACTCAGTCAAGCATTGTCTGTATTCCCTCCTATTGGTGGATCTGCAGTCAGGCCAATGTCAAGTCCATGAAATAAAGAAAGCTGTCCTTTATGAGCCACAGATTTAAAGTAGTACTAGAAACAGTACTTGCGTATTATCACAACCAGATTTTCGCGGTTGCGAATTTCATATCGTTGAATCCAGATGAGCGCATGAAACACTGTAAAGTGTTGATGTTCTTCATGTTTCACTGTTGCAGTCATTACATTTGGGTAATCTGCTGGTAGGTTGCCCTCAGTCAACCTGAATAACAAAGTCTTGGGTCCTGCATCGGTTGCTGTCTCCTCTTCCATGACGTCAGGTTGTCAAGGGTATAAAACATGCAGCCGACGCCATTTTATTCAGTCATTCTTGCCGCGCGGTGCCCGAAGCAGAAACAGTTCACAAGTGCTAGTCGGCCGACTCCTGAAATTTTCGCATTCCAGATGTTCATTGTGTTACCCTGCTGCAGTCATCACACTTGGGTTATCCTGTCGTCAGGCGGTCCCGCAGTCGGCTGGAATTCCAAAGTCTTGGTCCGGCGTCATTTGCTGTCGCTTCTTCCCTGACGTCAGTGCGCCAGAGGTATATATAATGCAACCAACGCCATTTTCTTCAGTCTTTCTTGCCCGAAGCAGAAGCAGTTCGCAAGTGTCGGTCGGCCGACTACTGAAATTTTCAAATTCGAATTTCAGACCGAAGTCTTCTATAAAGCTAAGTACCCCGTTGGGGAAACTTTTCATGCCTCAGACCGATGTCAGAAAAAGTTAATAATTGTATTTCTTGTGGGAAGCAAATACCTCATAAGGATTTTCATTCTTATTGCATACCTTGCCTAGGCCCAGACCATGACGTCACTAGTTGTCATTTTTGTGCTAGGTTTAATAAGCGTACTATTAAAAGACGCTTTGATTTTGCACGACACTACTTCGGTAGGAAATTTAACTACACCATGCCGTCGGAGCAACCGACTACCGGCGTGCACAAAAAATGCAAGGATAAGGACAGACAGCCCAGGCCTAAGCCAGATTCAGAGGCCTCGACTGGCCCAGTCTCCGGTTCTCCAGTCCTCAGTGAGGCTCGTACGCAGCCCCTGACTACTGCAGATCTGGAACCCGAGACCACTTCAGAATTTTTGACGGAATGTACCAGGCCGACACAGCCATTTAGTTCAGGCCCTACCGATGACATTGCTGAAAAAGATGTCGGTGCTGCAGAAACGCCATCGGTTTCTGAAGGCATTTTCAGACCGACGACGCTCACCATTAAATCATTTTCTAAGATGAAGACTCCTATTAAATCTAAAAAGACTGCACTTCAGTCCCCTGTTCAAGGCCCCATGCCTAAGAAACAGATGCTCAAAATGGCTGAAGATTTGATCACTTTAATCAGGGGTTCCCAGCCCCCTCCTGACAAAAGGCCTAGACAAGAGGAAGATTATGCATCCTCTGAACAAGTGTCCATTTCTTCAGACTCCTCTGAGGACCAAGATTACTCCTTCTCCCCTTATGAAGATTCTGATGCTGAGGATTCCATTCCCTCAGCTTCCCCTCCTGAAGACTACTCCTTTGGGGAAACTTTACACACTATGAGGGAACATTTTCACTGGGAAGGTCAGGACTACTCTGACTCGAAGAAAAGGCTCAGAGAGTTTCTTTTACTCCCCCAACACAGACCACTTGCCATCCCACCAGTTTTAGACATTGTGGATGATGTTTACTTAGAATCCAGTTTGAACCCTGATTCTCTTCCTCCTGCCTGACAGATACTATAGAGTGCCTGATTCCCACAAATTTCTTTACAAAAGCCCTGTTGCTGACCCAGAGACAATCTCCCAGGGTTCCAAGGGGGCTAAGGCTTCTATGGCTAAAAATCCTGTACCTTCTGAGAGGGATTCCAGAGCACTAGACAGGTGGGGGAAAAAGGTTTACACCTCAGCCACTCTCCCTCAACAATCTGAATTGAAGTGCAGGACCTGTTGCATGCCACGGTGGGCAAACATACCTTACAATGTGGGTTTGATTCTTTGGAGGCCTCCTGCAGAGCAGCTGTCACTGGGTCTGTTATACGTAGGCATGCTTGGTTAAAGGAAAAACTGTACCTGATCATGTTAAAGCAAAACTTCTAGATGCTCCCTTACAGCAGGATGTTCCTTTTGGAGTTAAAGCAGAAGAAGTCTTAAAGAAAATGGAGGATAAGGCAAAATCTATGCAGACAGTCAAAGATTTCCTACAGGTACAGCCCCCTTGCTTCAGCAGAAACTGGCCAACAAAAAATTGGTCCTTTCCAGCTACAGACAGACCACAGAGGGGTAAATACAGACGTCCAAGGGGCAGAGGACAACCACAAGCCCAGTACAAACCTCGCCAATGGGGCACTACAACACAGAAGGGAGGAGAAGACAGGTCCCAATCTACCAGAAGGCAAACTCAATGACTTGCACCTCATCTGGCCAAGCAACACTCTCTTGGCAGCCCCCTTGAGAGGAAAACTCGCACTTTTTTCAGACAACTGGCACATTGTCACAAAGGACAAATGGGTCCTAGACATAATTTTACGAGGATACAGATTCCATTTTCACACCTTGCCAATGAAAAGAGGAATGCCAAACCTGCCACAAAATCAATGGGCAGAGGCACAAAAACAAATTACAGCTCTCATGGACATGAGAGCCATTCAGCTGGTACCTACTCGAGAGCAAGCCAAGGATTTTACTCAAGACTCTTTCTAGTTCCCAGAAAGGACAATGCCTGGAGACCAATTCTGGACCTTTCAATTCTAAACACCTACTTGCAAGTACCCAAATTCAAGATGCTAACACTACAGCAGCTTCTTCCCATGTTGGGCAAGGAAGCATGGCTAGTAACGTTGGACCTCAAGGAGGCATACCTGCATGTCCCTATCAGACAAAGTTGCAGAAGATACCTCCGTTTCATTGCAGGTTCAACCCATTACCAATTCTCTGCACTGCCCTTTGGCTTATCTACTGCGCCCAGAGTCTTCACAAAATGCCTGGCACCAGTAATTGCATACTGCAGACAAAGAGGAATTCAAATATACCCATACCTGGACGACTGCCTCATCCAAGCAAAAAGCAAGGACATTCTATTACATCGTCTGGCTTTTGTGAAACATCTACTAAATTGCCTGGGGTACACAGTAAACGAAAAGAAGTCAAAACTAGTACCCTCACAAAATATGACATTCCTGGGTGCCAGCTTGAATACAACGGCCCAGAAGGCTTATCTGACGCCAGACAAACAACTACAACTGACTCAATATTTCAAAACAATGGCAACAAAGGCCCAATTAACTGCAAGAAAAATTCTGCAGGCCTTGGGCTTCATGGCATCTTGCATACTACTAATACCATTTGCAAAGCTGCATATGAGGAAATTACAGTGGTACATAAAAAGCGTATGGTCTCAACACAGCCACAGCTTGGACACAATGATATCTCTCATTCCCTGCCTACAACAGGAGTTTCTATGGTGGTCACAGGCATGTCACCTCAACAAGGGTCAGCCTTTCACCTTGCCCCCAGCCAGGCAAACTATCACAAGAGATGCATCAGATTACGCCTGGGGTGCTCACATGGCAGGACATATAAGGCATATGGACTGCAGATCAAAGGAATCTGCACATCAATCAAAAAGAGATGCTAGCTGTACAGAAAGCTCCGACAGCCTTCATGGATCTATTACATCCAGGACAACTGACAATAAAGATGGACAGCACCACAGTAATGTGGTACATAAACAAACAAGGGGGTACTCACTCCTACCCTTTGTGCAGGCAAGCAATGACCTTATGGAACACAGCTCTGGCTTACCAAGTTCAGTTACAAGCTCAATTCCTGCCAGGACAGAAGAATACATTGGCAGACGACCTCATCAGAAACATCATGGATCCCCACGAGTGGCAACTAGATCCACAAGTATTTACAATGATAACTCAAAAGTAGGGCCTTCCAGACATAGACCTGTTTGCCAGCCCTCAAAGCTATCAACTAACAACATTTTGTACAAGGGCACTTCACCATCAAGCGTGGAAAGTGGACGCACTCTCTTTCAGTTGGAAAAACCTGACAGTGTATGCCTTCCCTCCATTGCCTCGCCTCAAAAAGGTACTTCTGAAAGTCAAAAAGGAGAGACCTCGACTGATTCTCATAGCCCCAGACTGGCCACGCCAGCACTGGTACCAGCTATTGAGGAATATGGCCCACGGCCCACCATGGATATTACCACAAATTTCCCATTTACTCACACAACAAAACAATCAGATTCTTCACAGCCAACTCAAAACCTTAAATCTGGCTGCATGGCAAATCAACTAAGCATCCAGCCAGCTCCTCTTTCCCAAGCAGTTATGGATGTTATTCTGGAAGCTAGGAGGCCAAGCACCAGGAAGGCTTATTCGGACAAATGGAAAAGGTTTTGTGCCTGGAACCAATCTAAAGGCCAAGACACAATTCAGCCTCACATGCCTCACATTCTACAGTATTTAACTGAGATGTTGCACAAAGGACTTTCTTTCTCCTCCATTAAAATCCATGCTTCAGCTATTTCGGCCCACTACAACACGAATCCACCCTTATTTTCGCATCCACATCTAAGGCAGTTCCTCAGAGGGGCAAAAAACATTAGACCACCCAGGAGAGCACCTACACCAACATGGGACCTCAATTTTGTTCTGGAAAAACTAACACTACCTCCCTTTGAACCAGCTTTCTCTGCAGATCTTCAGTTACTATCATGGAAGACTGCCCTGCTGCTAGCAATAACTTCAGCTAGAAGAGTCTCAGAGCTACAGGCACTAATGGCAGTGGAACCTTCCCTCATTTTTCATCAAGACAGGGTCTCTCTACGAACTAATCCTTCCTTTATGCCTAAGGTGGTTTCCAGTGTGGCTTTAAATCAAACCATCCACTTACCCACCTTCTTCCCAAATCCACAGAACAAAGGTGAGAGACTCCTGCATTCCTTGGACATTCACAGGCAACTTCGTTGCTACTTGGACAAAACTAAGGCTTTCAGAAAATCTGACCAGCTCTTTGTATCCTATGCTACAGCTTCTCAAGGGAAGGCTATATCAAAGCAAACCATTTCCAAATGGATAGGTCATTGCATACGTTTTTGCTACACCCATCATGGAAAACCAGTTCCTGCTACCATTAGGCCCCACTCTACCAGGGCAACAGCTACTTCTACAGCCTTTCTCAGGGGAGTTCCAACCAAGGAGATTTTGGAAGCTGCAACTTGGAGTTCATTACACACCTTTACCAAACACTATCACTTACCATTTTACTCTAAGACCAGGGCGGGCTTCGCCACTGCAGTTCTGCAGGGCCTTCTAGCCTCCTCTAACCGTCTATGATACCTCCACCCATCCTTAGTTTTGGGATTCAACCCAAGTGTGATGACAGCAGCAGGGTAACATGATGAACATAGTACAGTTTTTACCTACCATAAATGTAGATGTTCGAGTGTACACCCTGCTGCAGTCCAGGTTACCCTCCCTCCATCCCCTCTGACCTACTGGCTAAATCTCTTCAATACCTTCCTGATGTATTTGCTTATAGCTGAAGGGATTTTGTGTTTGTGCAAGTTTACTCAATTTGGTACTAATTACTGACCACCTTTTTGGGGGCACCTGACATCTGGGGCAAGAAAAACTGAAGAAAATGGCGTCGGTTGCATTATATATACCCCTGGCGCACTGACGTCAGGGAAGAAGCGACAGCAACCAACGCCAGACCAAGACTTTGGAATTCCAGCCGACTGCGGGACCGCCTGACGATAGGATAACCCAAGTGTGATGACTGCAGCAGGGTGTACACTCGAACATCTACATTTATGGTAGGTACAAAACTGTACTTTTCAGAACCAAAGTCTTCAACTAAAGCTAAGTACCCCGTTGGGGAAACTTTTTCTTGCTTCTTACCGATGTCAGTAAAAGTTAATAATTGCATTACTTGTGGGAAGCAAATACCTCATAAGGATTTTCATTTGTACTGTATTCCTTGCCTAGGCCCAGATCATAATGTGCCTTGCTGTCGGTTTTGTGCTAGATTTAACCAATGCACTATTAAGCGTCGGTATATTTTTGCTTCAAAATATTTTGGATCCAGATTTAATTACCCTGAAATGTCATCGGTTAGCAATCCGACTACTGGAGTTCACAAAAAACGCAAAGAAAAAGACAGATACAGACCGTCGAGGTCCAAAACCGACGACGAAGCTTCTCCTAAGCCAGTCGCCAGTCGCCAGTTCGCTGGTACTCAGTGAGGTGCTTTTGCAGCCCCTGATACCCGCTACTTTTGAGTCGCAGGCCTCTACCTAGACCCATGCGGAGTCCGGTATGCCACGAGATTCTCAGAGTATTGAACCCATGGATGTCTCTCCCTTGGATGGGTCTGGAGCTGCTGAGACGGCACCGGCTTCTGAGGGTGTTTTCAGGCCTCAACATTTCTATATAAAACCGACACCAGCTTCCAAAACAAGATCAAAAACATTTTCTAAGGCTAAAAAACCGACGCATAAGCCACTTGGTCAAGCCCCTATGCCTAAAAAACAGATGATCAAAATGGCTGAGGACTTAATTACCTTGATCAGGGGTTCCCAACCCCCCCTGCTAAGAGGCCTAGGCAAGACACTGATTATGAATCTTCAGATCAGGATGTCCTTCAAGGATGCATCTGCAGTCCTAACATGTGGGTTGTCCTGCCTCAGGCAGCCCTTCGGTCGGCCGGATTCCAAAGTCTGGGTCTGGCCTCGGCTGATGTCGCACTTCACCCGACGTCATAGCTCCTGGGGTATAAAGGCATCAGCCGATGCCATTTTCCTCAGTCTTTCTTGCCGCGCGGTGCCCGAAGCAGAAGCTGTTCGCAAGTGCCGGTCGGTCAGATCCAGAGATTTCTACTACCGAAGACTTCTAAAAAGCTAAGTACCCCGTTGGGGACTCTTTCTTGCCTCAGCCGATGTCAGACAAAGTAAATAATTGTTTAACTTGTGGGAAACAAATACCTCATAAGGATTTCCACTCTTACTGCCTTCCTTGCTTAGGCCCAGACCACGACGTATCAGCTTGTCTAGCCTGTGCTTCCTTCAACCGACGGACGCTTAGACGTCGGTCGGAGTTTTCCGAAGAGTTTTTTGGTCCCGCTTTTGCATATAAAATGCCGTCGGAGACTCCGACTACACAATTAGCTAAAAAACGCAAGGAATAGGACCGACACTCACGGCCCGCAGTTTCGGCTGAAACCACGGCTAGGCCAACCGCGAGTGCCTCGGTTTCAGCTGAAACCGAGTCCTCAGTTCTCCCTTCGGCCGAAAGCATGCCACCGATAACCGAGGCCACACAGGCCATGGCTGAATCGGCTACAGAAATTACTGCTGCAGAAGCAGGCACCCAGGATTTGTCAGACACTATTCCTTTAGACATCTCTACTCCTGCACGTGGGGCTGCTAGACCCCCTGCTTCTATGTCTATCAAGGCCTTTTCCAGGGCTAAAGCAGCCAAAATTTCTAAGACTTTGCCTACAAAAGCCCCCTCTCACAGGCCTACCTCTAGTTCACAGATTCTCAGCCTGGCTGAGGATCTTATTTCTTTGATCAGGGGATCCCAACCTCACACAGACAGGGCCTCTCAACCTCCTCCAGATAAGAGGCCTAGGACTGAACCCCCTGAACCTCTCTCTACAGACTTTTCCTCCGATGGCTCAGATATTTCTGACCATCAGGAAGGCCCATATTCACCTTATGAGGATTCTGATGCAGAAGACTCCATTCCTTCTGCTTCCCCTCCTGAAGAATTTTCTTTTGGGGAAACCCTACACTCTATGAGGGAACACTTCCAATGGCAGGGCCAGGATTTTTCAGATTCAAGGAAAAGGCTAAGGACTTTTTTACATTTACCACAGCATAGGCCTTTAGCCATACCTCCTGTACTATCAGTTGTTGATGATGCATATAATGATGCCAGTACTGCCCCTGATTCTCTCCCTCCGGCCCCTGCCAAACCTGACAGATATTACAGGGTCCCGGACACTCATTACCACTTGTATAAGGCTCATGTTGCAGACCCAGAAACCATTTCTCAGGGCCCTAAAGGTGTTGCAGCTGCCTCTGCCAAAAACCCTCTTCCCTCTGAAAGGGAATCTAGAGCATTAGAGAGATGGGGTAAAAAGGTTTATACATCTGCTACTCTTTCAGCCAGGGCCTTAAACTGTCAATTTCACATGATTCAGTACCAGGAATTTGTTAGACCAGCTAAATAAAAAACTGTCCTCTCCTGAACCTATAGACCGTAAGTCCCTTCAGGATTTGGTACATAACTCTCAGCAGGTCAGTAATCATTTTTTAAAATGTGGCTATGATGCACTGGAGGCTTCTTTTAGATCAGCTATGACTGGAGCAGTGATTCGAAGGCATGCCTGGTTAAAAGAGCAATCCTTACCAGACCATGTTAAGTCAAAACTCCTAGATGCTCCTATGGAGAAACAAAGTTTGTTTGGCTCCCCTGCACAGGAGGTTCTAAAGAAAGTGGAAGAAAAAGCAAAATCTGTCCAAACAGTCAAGGATTTTTTGCAGGTCCAACCACCGAGGTTTAGCAGAAATTGGCCTTCGAAGAATTGGTCCTTTCCAGACACCTCCAGAGCACAGAGAGGCAGAAATAGACGCCCAAGAGGCAGAGGTCAATCTAGGGGTGCCTACAGGGGTCGTCAGTGGCAACCTGCCAACCAGAGAAGTGCTGCCACAGCTACGACTACAACCACTTCCACAGGACAGACACAATGACTTGGCTCTGATTCCGCATACCAGGGAACAACTGGAAGCACCCTTGGGCGGAAAGCTAGCCTTATTTTCAGACAACTGGCATTGCATTATAGGAGACAAATGGACTTTACAAACAATAGACAAGGGCTACAGGTTTCACTTCCACACTCTACCAAAAAAGAGAGGAATGCCAAACCTTCCACCAAGCCAAAAAACAGAGGCTCTAAAACAAATCATCAACTTACTAAGGATGAGAGCAATAGAAAAGGTACCATCTATGGAACAAGGCCAAGGATTTTACTCCAGACTATTTCTTGTACCAAGAAAAGAAAATCAACGGAGACCTATTCTCGACTTGTCCGCACTGAACACAACCTCATTGTTCCAAAATTCAAAATGCTGACCCTCCAGCAACTTCTTCCCATGTTGGGCAAGGAGTCTTGGCTAGTGACTCTAGATCTCAAGGAGGCATACCTGCGCGTCCCTATACGACCAGATTGCAGAAGACACCTCATTTTTCTTGCAGGATCAGAGCATTATCAATTCTCAGCATTGCCCTTTGGCTTATCTACTGCGCCCAGAGTATTCACGAAATGCCTGGCATCAGTAATTGCTCATTGCAGGCTTCAGGGAATTCAAATTTACCCGTACCTGGACGACTGCCTAATACAAGTGGACAACAAGACAAAATTAACAAAAGATTTGGCCAATGTCATACAACTGTTGCAAGCCTTGGGATACACAGTCAACATTCAAAAGTCAAGGCTAGTACCATCCCAAAGGATAACATTTTTGGGTGCAGAACTGGATACAACAACTCAGATGGCTTTTCTCACAGAGGAAAAACAAAAGCAACTACCACTCTATTTCATGGCATTAACAACACAAACTCAGCTTACTGCAAGGAAAGTCCTGCAAGCCCTGGGTTACATGGCATCCTGCATAATATTGATCCCACATGCCAGGTTTCACATGAGGAAGTTGCAATGGTACCTAAGGAATGTATGGTCTCAACACAAGCACAGTCTAGAAGCCCAGATTCCAATTATCCCATGCCTGAAAAAAGAATTCCTGTGGTGGGCTCAGGCCTGTCAGATAAACAGAGGATTGCCTTTCCACAAACCACATCCAAGCCAGACCATCACCACGGACGCCTCAGACCTAGGCTGGGGGGCGCACATGGAAGACAAGTGCATACAAGGCCTATGGTCCCAAAACCAGCTGAATCTACACATAAATCTAAAGGAGATGCTGGCAGTGAAACATGCAATCCAGGCATTCAGACCATTCCTCCAACAAAGTCACCTGCTGATAAGGACGGACAAAACCACAGTGATGTGGTATATCAACAAACAGGGAGGTACACACTCATACCCTCTATGCCGGATGGCAATGGACCTGTGGAATTTGGCCCTGTATCTCAACATTCAACTGCAGGCCAGATTTGTACCAGGAAAAGAAAATTCACTAGCAGACACCTTAAGCAGAACTACCATGGATGCTCACGAATGGATGCTGCATCCAGATATCTTCAAAACCATAACAAAGAAATGGGGAATGCCAGAGATAGACCTGTTCGCCTCCCCACACAACCACCAATTGAAGAAATTCTGCTCAAGAGTACACCACCCACTTGCCTGGAGGGTGGACTCCCTTTCCTTCAGCTGGAAAAACCTGACAGCATATACATTTCCACCTCTTCCTTTGATGTACAAAGTCCTACTGAAGATCAGAGAGGAACAGCCAAAGGTAATCCTGATAGCTCCAGACTGGCCAAGACAACATTGGCACCTGCTACTGAGAAGCATGTCTCGGGCACACTCATGGCCTCTACCTCTATGTCCATTACTTCTAACTCAGAACAACTACAAGACCCTGCATCCAAACTTGAAAACACTGCAGCTAACTGCTTGGAATATTGCATAAAACAAAATCAACCAGATTTGTCCCAGAGGGTTAAGGACATTATCCTGGAGGCTCGAAGACCCTCCACAAGGAAAACATATTCAGCCAAATGGAAAAGATTCCTCATTTGGAGTGCAGCAAAGGGAGAAAATGTCTCATTGGCAAACATAGCACACATCCTGGAATATTTAGCAGAACTGTTCCACAATGGCTTATCCTACTCCTCCATTAAGATTCATGCATCAGCAATTTCAGCAGAGTACAACATGGATCCGCCTGTCTTCTCTCATCCTCTACTCAGGCAGTTCTTGAGAGGAATCAAAAACGTAGAGCCTCCAAGGAAACCACCTCTACCTGCATGGGATCTCAACTTTGTGCTGGAAAAATTAACACTTCCCCCTTTTGAACCAGCAGCAACAGCAGACTTACAGTACTTATCTTGGAAAACTGCATTCCTGCTAGCATTCACTTCAGCAAGGAGGGTATCTGAGTTACAGGCATTAATGGCAGTCCAGCCTTTCCTTATCTTCCATCAGGACAGAGTGTCTCTGAGAACTAATCCTACTTTTATGCCAAAGGTGGTATCCAGGGTATCATTGAACCAAGCTATTCATTTACCTACATTCTTCCCCAACCCACAGAACAGGGGAGAAAGACTACTACACACCTTGGATGTGCACAGACAATTGTGCTACTATCTGGACAGAACTAAGGTCAGCAGAAAAACAGACCAGCTTCTGGTAGCATATGCAACAGGAGTGCAAGGAAAAGCAATTTCAAAACAGACAATCTCAAAATGGATAGGAAATTGCATTAGATTCTGCTACTCTTTTCATGGAAAGACAACTCCTGAAAATATCAGGCCTCACTCCACAAGAGCAACAGCCACCACTACAGCTTTCCTTCGAGGAGTGGCTACCAAAGACATTTTAGAAGCTGCTACTTGGAGCTCCGTGCATACATTTGCCAAGCATTATAATCTTCCTTTATACTCCAGATCCCGAGCAGGTTTTGCAACTGCTGTTTTGCAGGGGATCTTAACATCTTACACCATCATTATCTTAGTGCCTCCACCCCCAGTTTGGCTATGGTATTCTACCCATATGTTAGGACTGCAGATGCATCCTTGAAGGACATAGTACAGTTTTGTGCCTACCATAAATGTAGATGTCCGATAGGTATGCATCTGCAGTCAGGATTACCCACCCTCCTTCCCCTCTGTGGTATTCCTAGGGTACTTACCCCTCTCTTAGCTAGCTGGGGGAATCTATTATGGTGTATTTGTTTGTATGTATATATGTATATATATATATATATATATATATATATATATATATATACTTTTTTGATTTCTACTGTTTGGAATTTTCTACTTTTATCCAAATTTAGCCTTCCTAGAGGGCACCTGGCATCTGGGGCAAGAAACACTGAGGAAAATGGTGTCGGCTGATGCCTTTATACCCCAGGAGCTATGACGTCGGGTGAAGTGCGACATCAGCCGAGGCCAGACCCAGACTTTGGAATCCGGCCGACCGAAGGGCTGCCTGAGGCAGGACAACCCATATGTTAGGACTGCAGATGCATACCTATCGGACATCTACATTTATGGTAGGTACAAAACTGTACTTTTCCATGTCTTCTGATGTTCTTCGTGTTTCACTGTTGCAGTCATTACATTTGGGTAATCCTGCTGGTAGGTTACCCTCAGTCAGCCTGAATTCCAAAGTCCTGGGTCCTGCGTTGGCTGTCGTCGCCCCTCCCCTGACGTCAGGTCGTCAGGGGTATAAAAGAAGCAACCAACGCCATTTTCTTTAGTCTTTTTTGCCACGCGGTTCCCAAAGCAGAAGCAGTTCGCAAGTGCCGGTCGGCTGACTCCTGAGATTTTCGAGTTCGAATTTCAGATCCGAAGTCTTCTATAAAGCTAAGTACCCCATTGGGGAAACTTTTTTCTTGCTCCAGAACCGATGTCAGAAAAAGTTAATAATTGTATTTCTTGTGGGAAGCAAATACCTCATAAGGACTTTCATTCTTACTGTATTCCTTACCTAGGCCCCGATCATAACTTTCTGGGTTGTCGGTTTTGTGCTAGATTTAACCAACGCACTATTAAGCGTTGGTATGATTTTGCTTTGAACTACTTTGGATGCAGGTTTAATTATCCAGAAATGTCGTTGGAAAGCCATCTGACTACCGGAGTTCACAAAAAATGCACAGAAAAAGAAAAAGAAAGACACCCAAGGCCCAAAACCGATGACGAAGCTTCTCCTAAGCCAGTCGCCAGTTCACTGGTTCTCAGTGAGGTGCTTTCGCAGTCCCTGACGACCTCTACTTTAGAGTCACAGGCTGCTACCGACTCCCAGGTGGAGTCGGCCATGCTGTTGGAAACTCAAGGTATTGAAGCCTCAGACGCTAATCCTTCAGATGGGTCTGGAGCCGCTGAGCAGGCACTGGCTTCTGAGGGTGTATTCAGACCCAAACATCTATACATTAAACCGACTTCAAAGGCAAAGACTAAAACACCTTCAAAGGCAAAGAAACAAACTCAAGAGCCTCGTGGACAGGCCTCCATGCCCAAAAAACAGATGCTCAAAATGGCCGAAGACTTGATTACCTTGATCAGGGGTTCCCATCCCCGTCCTGATAAGAGGCCTAGGCAAGAGACTGACTATGAATCTTCAGATCAGGTTTCCATTTCTTCTGATTTCTCTTCTGATCAGGAATATTCTTTTCCCCCCTACAAAGATTCTGATGCTGAAGAATCCATACCTTCAGCTTCTTCTCCTGAGGACTATTCCTTTGGGGAAACC
This sequence comes from Protopterus annectens, assembly GCF_019279795.1. Lineage (NCBI taxonomy): Eukaryota > Metazoa > Chordata > Ceratodontiformes > Protopteridae > Protopterus > Protopterus annectens. The sequence continues at coordinate 1,374,892,102 of NC_056741.1, read as the reverse complement.
TTATATACCATGAGGGAGCATTTCCACTGGGAGAGCCAAGATTTTTCAGAATCTAAAAAGAGGCTCAGGGATTTCCTGTTACTACCTCAGCACAAGCCACTTGCCACCCCCCTGTGTTAGATATTGTAGATGATGTGTTTTCGGAGTCTAGCATTACACATGACTCCTTACCTCCAGCTCCTGTTAAGCCTGACAGATATTACAGGGTTCCTGACTCACATAAATTCCTTTTTAAATATCCTGCTGCAGACCCAGAAACTATTTCTCAGGGTCCCAAGGGAGTTAAGGCTTCTGCTGCAAAAAACCCTACACCTTCTGACAGGGATTCTAGGGCACTGGACAGATGGGGAAAAAAGGTTTACACATCTGCTACCTTGGCTATAAGGGCCTTAAACTGTCAGTTTCATATGCTCAAATATCCACAACATGTCATGGCATTGCTTAAACAGAAAATGTTGTTAAACTCTGAATGTGCAGAAAACAAGGAAATGCAGGATATATTGCATGCAGATGGACAAGCTGGAAAGCATACTTTGCAATGTGGTTTTGATTCTTTAGAGACCTCCTGCAGGGCCGCAGTTACAGGCTCTGTAATTAGAATGCATGCTTGGTTAAAGGAACAAAATCTGCCTGATCATGTTAAAGTTAAATTATTAGATGCACCTTTACAGCATGATACTTTGTTTGGTGTTAAGGCAGAAGAGGTGTTAAAGAAAATGGAGGACAAGGCTAAATCTATGCAAACAGTCAAAGATTTCTTACAAGTACCGTCACCTAGGTTTAGTAGACACTGGCCAACAAAGAATTAGTTCTTTCCTGTGTCAGACAGACCTCAAAGGGTCAGACCCAGACGCCCTAGAGGCAGATCCCAGGCGCAAGGTTCATACAGGTCAAAGCAGTGGTGTGCTTTTACCTCCAAAAGTGGAGAAGACAAATCACAACTTTACAGGAAACAGTCTCAATGACTTCCCCCTGCCTGCACCAAGCACTTATTTACTGGCGGCACACTTAGGGAGAAAATTAGCACTTTTTTTCTCAAAATTGGCACATTATAACCCAGGACAAGTGGGTTCTAAATATCGTGTCACAAGGCTACAAGTTCCATTTCCATACCCTACCAAAGACAAATGGCTGGCCAGATCTGCCAAAAAATCAATGGGCAGAGGCACAAAAACAAGTCTCATCCCTCATGGACATGAGAGCCATTCAACAAGTGCCACAGCAAGAGCAAGGACAAGGATTTTACTCAAGACTGTTCTTGGTGCCCAGAAAGGACAAGGCCTGGAGGCCAATACCGGACCTATAGATTCTGAACACATACCTGGATATACCAAAATTCAAAATGTTGACTCTGCAGCAGCTTCTGCCCATGCTGGGCAAGAACGCTTGGCTTGTAACTTTAGACCTAAAAGAGGCATATCTGCATGTCCCAGTCAGACAAATATGCAGAAGATACCTGAGATTCAAGGCTGACTCAATGCATTACCAATTCTCTGCACTGCCCTTTGGCTTATCTACTGTGCCCAGGGTCTTTACAAAGTGCCTGGCACCAGTAATTGCATTCTGCAGACAAAGAGGAATACAAATATACCCTTACTTGGATGACTGTCTAATTCAAGCAGAGAACATGGACATCCTTTTACAGCATCTGGCGTTTGTGAAAAAACTTCTAACATGCCTAGGGTACACAATCAACGAAAAGAAATCAAAACTAGTACCCTCTCAAGAGATAATATTCCTGGGTGCAAGCTTAAATACAACTGCCCAGATGGCTTATCTCACGCCAGACAAACAAAGGCAACTGACTACCTATTTCAAAATGTTAGCAACAAAGGTCCAGTTACCTGCAAGAAAAATTCTGCAGGCTTTGTGCTTCATGGCACCCTGCATCCTATTAATTCCATATGCAAGACTGCATATGAGGAAACTTCAATGGTACCTAAAAAGTGTTTGGACTCAACATTGCCACAGCCTGGAAACCATAATTACTCTCATTCCCTGCCTACAACAGGAGTTTCGATAGTGGGCAAAGGCTTGTTACCAAAATGAGGTACAGCCATTCACATTACCCCAAGCCAGGCAGACACTAACAACGGATGCATCAGATTATGCTTGGGGGGCCCACATGGCAGGAAGATGCATTCAGGGAACATGGACCTCAAACCAAATGCATCTACATATCAATCAAAAAGAGATGCTAGCTGTTCAAAATGCCCTGATAGCCTTCAAGGACCTACTTCATCCAGGACAACTACTGATAAAGACAGACAACACCACGGTCATGTGGTACATAAACAAGCAGGGGGGCACACATTCTTACCCCCTTTGCAGACTAGCTATGACTTTGTGGGACACAGCATTGACTTACCAAGTACATCTGCAGGCACAATTCCTGCCAGGAAGGAAAAATACTCTGGCAGACGAACTAAGCAGAAACCTCATGGATCCCCATGAGTGGCAGCTGGATCCACAAGTCTTCAACATGATAACAAGGAAATGGGGATGCCCGGACATAGATCTATTTGCCTCCCCTCACAACTACCAACTAAAGAGATTCTGCACAAGGATTTATCACAGACAAGCATGGAAAGTGGACGCCCTTTCTTTCAGCTGGAAAAACCAATCAGTATATGCCTGTCCCCCTCTGCCTCTCCTCCCCATGGTACTCCTAAAGGTCAGACAGGAGAAACCAAAGATGATACTGATTGCACCAGACTGGCCCGCCAGCACTGGTGCCCAATATTAAAGAGCTTGTCTCAATGCCCAGCTTGGACCTTACCGCAAGTACTGCATCTACTATCCCAGCAAAACAATCAGATCCTGCACAGCCAGCTCAGAACTTTAAACTTGGCAGCATGGCGAGTAATGTAGTCGTACAAAACACACCTCTCAGCAAAGCTGTGATGGATGTCATTTTGGAAGCCATAAGGCCTAGTACTAGAAAATCTTATGCTGGAAAATGGAAGAGATTCTGTGCTTGGTACCAGGCAAAAGGAACCGATAGAGCTGTGCCAAATATTCCTCAGATTTTACAATACTTAACTGAGATGCTGGACAAAGGCCTATCTTTCTCATCTATTAAAATACATGCCTCTGTCATTTTGGCCCATTACAATGCAGAGCCACCAATCTTTTCACATCCCTTATTAAACCAGTACCTCAGAGGAGCCAAAAATTTAAGGCCTCCAAGGAGATCACCAATGCCTGCATGGGACCTCAGCTACGTCTTGGAAAAACTCACCCTGCCTCCTTTTGAGCCAGCTGCTACTGCGGATATAAAGTTTTTAAGATGAGTTTCAGAGCTACAGGCACTCATGGCTGTGGAACCTGACAAACCCAACATTTATGCCTAAAGTGGTGTCCAACGTGGCTCTTAAGCAAACCATTCATCTGCCAACTTTTTATCCAAATCCACAGAACAAGGGGGAAAGAATTCTGCATTCTTTGGACATACACAGACAGCTTAGATTCTACTTGGACAGAACCAAAGTTTTCAGAAAGACAGAGCAATTACTAGTGGCATATGCTGCAGGATCTCAAGGAAAGGCTATCTCAAAGCAGACTATTTCAAAGTGGATAGGTCACTGCATTCGTTTCTGCTACTTATCCCATGGCAAGCCAGTGCCTAAGGGCATTAGGCCACATTCCACCAGAGCTGCAGCCACTTCAGCAGCCTTTCTCAGGGGAGTACCAACCAAGGACATTTTAGAGGCAGCTACTTGGAGTTCAGTGCACACCTTTACAAAGCACTATCATCTGCCACTCTACTCTAAATCCAGGGCAGGCTTTGCCACTGCAGTTCTGCAGGGTCTCATAGCCGCTCCTAATGCTGTTTAGCTCCAGCCTCCCAACTATATCTTTGGGAATCTACCCAAATGTAACGACTGCAACAGTGAAGCACGAAGAACATAGTACAGTTGTGTACACTTACCATAAATGTAGATGTTCGAGTGTATTCACTGTTGCAGTCCAGGTTACCCACCCGCCATTCCCCTTTTTCTTCTGGTGGAACCTATCTTTCCTTCTCTGAATTATACAACCTGTGTGGTGTATTTGCTTGTGGATGAAAATAAAGTTTATATTGCTGCATGTAATTTTATATATAGATATAAATTCTGGCTGCCCTTTTAGGGGGCACCTGACATCTGGGGCAAGAAAAACTAAAGAAAATGGCGTTGGCTGCTTCTTTTATATCCCTGACGACCTGACGTCATGGAAGGGGCGACGACAGCCGACGCAAGACCCAGGACTTTGGAATTCAGGCCGACTTGAGGGCAACCTGCCAGCAGGATTACCCAAATGTAATGACTGCAACAGTGAATACACTCGAACATCTACATTTATGGTAAGTGTACACAGCTGTACTTTCAGACTCCTTATTGCTGATGAAAAACCTGTGAACTATCTTACGGGACAGCAAAACTTTCAAAATTCCTCTTCAGGTTTGGCATGCATTACAGACGCACGCTTGAATTGCCATCCGTGCTGTCTTATTGATGAGTGGAAAATTTGAGCCATCAGGAACAATGCCCTCAGATAAGGAAAACACACACACAGGAAGGATGTTTTTTGGAAAGTAATACTTTCTTAAAAAACTGTAAACGTACTGCACAGTCACCATTGCAATGCGAAAGTTCACATACAATTGTTTGTCTTTTCCTGGTTAGGGGTCGCCACAGCAGAACTCCAGTCCACTAATGATTGGCAGTTGATTTTTATGGTGCTGAGTTGCCAGCTCAACACCCAACCTTCAGTGAAGGCACACCCATTTACACATGTCTTTCGGAGGCCACTCAACCACGAAGAGAGAGGACATGCAGATTCCACACAGAAGACACTCCAGCCGAGAATCAAACAGGAGAACCTCTTGCTGTAAGGCAACAATGCTACCGCTGTACCACCACAGCTTCTGCAAAAGTTCACGTACAGTAATGGTTGTAAAAAGTCAGGGTGGATGATGTTGATAGGTGATTGTGGGTTCCTGATTACGTGTAGTAAGAACAGTAAGGAAAACGTTACTGGCTGATAAAGCACTTCTTCTTGTCATTTGGGGAATGTAGCAGGTTTTTAATTTGGACCTGAACATAATGTTAACAAATTGTTAAAAACAAAAGTGTAGCAAAACCATTATTTCTGTGTCTGTGCCTTTTTATGTGGGGGAAAGTGGTCAGCAATTGCAGTAAGACAGCAGCCCTGACAGTTGAAGTGTGTATGCACTTTACTGCCAGCTACATGACATGCTGGCGGCAAAGTGCATACCGAAACAGCAACATTAAGTTTGTCATTTTTTTAATGATAATCCTGCCTAAGACAACCTGCATTGTGCAAGAAAATCAAATGTTAAGTTGTCAATCTCGCCTTCATTCTTGCTTGATGGGTTCGGAGCCGATCCCTCGGCTCCGACTCAGCACTTGCTAAGCTCGAGAGTTTCTTCTACCAGCTCGAGGCAGCCCCATATCCCATGATGCAAGGCGGTAAGTACCCAGATCTCGTTGGCTTCGCTTAGGAGGTCTTCTTTACCAGCTCCAGGTAAGTTGTACACTTTGTGACTTTTAAGTCCCTTTTAGTCAAAAACTTTGTATTGATAGTTTTAAATTTATATTATTCCCTTTCTGACAGAAATTCCCTGTCTCCTTTATTTTTTGTTAGTGTATCTTTAAACCCTATCCCATCCCCCCCCTGTTAGGGTGTGTGTATTGGTTTTGTAGAATACCTTTTGGAATTTTATTTAACTTAATTTTGACTGGTGTGTGTGTGTGTTTTATGTCAAAGGACAGGGTCTCAGGCTTTAAGAAGTGTGACTCGTGCTGTCAGAAGATGTCTCTGACAAACGGTCACACTTCTTGCCTGTATTGTCTGGGCCCTCTTCACCTGCAGGACTCCTGTGCTATTTGTCACTCCTTCAGCCAGAGAGTCCTGCAGGAGAGATAATAAACTGGTTCTTAGGGGCCTTCTGCCGGAGGGCTCTCCGGCTAAGTCGGCTCCATCAAAACCAAAAGTTTCAAGGCCCAGGCTTCTGTTTCTAAGCCTGCGGCCTCGACTTCGTGCTGAGTCGAGATCGGCTCGGCTGGAGCCGATTCTGGTGCGTTCGGCACCGATGGCTATCGGTGCCGAACTTTACGATCGTCGGCGCCGATCGGTTCCGACACCCATGTGGCACAGGCATCGGTGTCGGCTCGATCGGCTCCGACACCGCTTTGGTGGCTGTATCGGCTCCGGCTGGAGCCGATATCGGCTTCCTGTCGGCTCCGGTCGGCTCCGACAGGATCTATAGTATCGGCTCCGCTGGGTCCTTCCCGGAAGAGATCGAGGGCTCCTTCCTTGGAGCCGACTCGGCCGCCTCTTCTATCGAACGGAGCCATCGGAGCCGATCTTCAAGGTCATCCAGGTTGTCAGATCATGACCTTGAGAGAGTGGTCAGTAGATTACTCAAGTCACAGGTACTGGCCCAAATGTTACACAGTCCGTCTCAGCAGACGACTGTTGGTCCACACCCCGTTACAGTTCCTCCTTCAACTCTACCCCAGAGTTTGGAGTTGGAGTCTTCGGCATGGTTACTGCTACGGCTGGAGGGCGGATACCCCTTCTGTTCCTTCAGCCTCTACTCGTATCTCCTCTTCCTTAGAGGGATTCGGTGGTCGGGCTTCCATGGTCTCCTCCGAGGGGGTGAGTGGCATCAGACCCTTGTCCGAGCTCTTCCCCTTGGAGCCTCGGCCTTGGTGAGCTCGGCTCCGACATCTGCCTCGGAGACTTCCTTCGGTGGTCCCGGAGTTCCTAGCTCGGAGCGGGTTCTCTCGGACCTGCCTGGGAGGGGAGGATCCGAGGTGATGGAGAGTGTACTGGCCAGTGGTATCAGGCAGCAGTCTGTTCCCGTAGCTCCTCCCTCTATAGTACCTGTTGACATCTCTGCCACTTCTCTTGCTACAGGACCCAGAGATCCTCCGCCTCAGGTTTCCCCATTGGGAATTTCCCCTCTTCGAGGATTCTCCTGATGTTTGGAGATCCTCCTAGGAAGAGGACTTGTAAGAGGAAGCATGTAGACTCCCGAGTCTGTCACCCGGATACTGACTTTGATGAGTCAGAGGGATCCCCTAGATCCCCTCTGAGGATGTCTCCTTCTCAGACATCCTAGAACTTCTGAAACAGAGGAAACTGGCCCACCAACAATCCCTCTGAGGATGAGTCAGTATACCTAGAGGCGTTTGGATCTCGGCCCTCCACCTCCTGGGTGTCTCCGCCTTCGACCCCTTATGCAGGTTATTGCACGAAGGGGCAGCTCCTGACTCTGTAGAGCCAGTCCCTAGGAGGCCTTCAAAATTTATCACTGCCCAGTGACAAACAATTCCTTACCAAGGGTGTCCCGCTGATGCCATGGTGGTGGCTGGCCACCAAAAGGAACTTGCAGATCCTTCCGTGCCGTCCATCCTCCTAATAAGGACTCTAGGACCATGGATAGGTATGGCAGCGGATGTTTTCCTCAGCGACCTTTGCTATGCGTTCGCTGAATTATCTTTGTCACTTCACCAGACTCCAGAGAGATATCCTGAAGGAGCTGGGAGAAGTAGTTCAGGATCCTACAGCTGCAGGGGCTCAAGAAAGATTGCTTCGCAGCTAGGAACCCTCAATTCCATTGCTAACTCCTCCATGCGGCTAATATCTTATGCTGCGGATGGACACAGGTGTGGCTCTTAGGCGCCAAGCCTGGATGCGGCTATGTGATTTTATGGATCCCTTTAAGGCGTCCTTCACAAATTCTCCCTTTGATGGGTCAGCTTTGTTTGGCCCTCAGGTGAAGGAAACCTTGACCAGGTGTGAGCAGGACGGCAAGACTCTTTCTGCTGTTGGAGTCCGTTTTCCACCCCTTCTAGGCCTTATCCCAAAGGACAGAAGGGTGGGAAGATGTGGTTCCGTAAATCCCAAGGAGTCACGGGATTCACGTGGTCAGTTTACCCCTAGAGGCAGAGGGGTAACAACAACAGACGCTCTAGAGGCAGAGGGGTCCAAGAACCAGGGAAACAGGGAGCCTCTCTCTGATAAGCCCTTTCAGCATCCCTGAGGTGTTGCCCGGCTGTCCCTCCTTGGAGGCAGTCGGGAAGATTATCACTGTACCCAGAAGCCTGGCATTCCCTCACTCAAGACAGATGGGTACAGTCGATCATATCCAAGGGTTACATAATTCCTTTCGAGGAAAGTCCCTTCCCTCAAGTTCCCTTCCAGATGTACCACCCGGTCTAAGGAGATTGCAGAGTTAGAAATCGCAAAACTACTGCAAAAGAGCCATTCAGCCAGTTACAATAGACCATTCAGAGCCGGAATCTACTCAAGGTTCTTTTTGGTCCCCAAAAGACGGGAGACTGGAGACCAATATTGGATCTCAGCAGACTCAACAAGTCTGTCAGGAAGACAAGATTCGAATGGTCACTCTTCAGTCAATTCTGCCCTTCTTACAGAAGGACAACTGGATGTGCTCAATAGATCTTCAGGATGCGTACTATCACATCAAAATTCACAGACGCTCCAGGAGATTTCTCCGCTTCGGCTGGGGTCCAGTCACTTCCAGTTCAGAGCCCTGCCCTTTGGTCTCACTACAGCCCCCAGAGTGTTCACCAAATGCATGGCAGTGGTCACGGCTCACCTGAGACGTCAAGGATTCCAGGTGTTTCCGTATCTCGACGACTGGCTCCTGTCAGCCACCACCAGGCATCAGCTTATACAAGCCAGGGATTATACAATAGACCTTTGTTCTCATTTAGGCATCTCAATCAACTTGAAAAGTCATCCTTATCGCCCTGCCAGTCTATTACCTTCATAGGCAAACTTAAACACTGTTCGGATGTCAGCTACCCTTACAGAACAAAGAGTTTCAGACATTCAGACTCATGTCAGGATCATTCTGGCCAGCAAGAAAGTACAGGCCAGAATGGTTCTAAAGGTATTAGGTCTCATGGCTGCGGCCATTACTCTTCTTCCCTGGCTCGATTCTACATGCGCCTCCTTCAGTGGATGCTGTTCACACAGTGGTCATACCAGCAACTCCCAATGCGTCACCAGATTCTGGTGACACAGACATGCAAACAGCATCTTGCCTGGTGGATCACATCGTCTCAGGTTCACCAAGGCAGGTGCTTTGTACCCCGTCCTGATAGCCACTGTCACCACGGATGCCTCCCTGATCGGGTGGGGGGGGTCATTATCAGGGCAGGATGGTTCATGGGACGTGGCAACCGTTCGAGTACCATCTGCACATAAATGTCCTGGAGATGAGAGCAGTGCTTTTAACGTTGCAAGCCCTCAGCGACTTTCTTCCCGTAGGGACAATTGCAGTCCACACAGACAACATGTCTGTAGTTTGGTATATCAACAAACAGGGCGGAACCAAGTCCTACCCTTGTGTCGCCAAGCGCTCAGACTTTGGCAATGGGCGATCTCCTCTCATCGGTTTCTGGTAGCAACGCATATCCCTGGGAAAACCAACATTATAGCGGACAGATTGAGCAGAGCTATCCTCATGCCTCACGAGTGGTCTCTCAAGCAATCTATAGCGGAAGAGATTTTTCTGGAATGGGGTCGTCCATGTTGCCATCTTCTTGCTACTCCCCAAAAAAGCAAATGTCCAGACTTCTTCACCCTCTTCCCTCTATCAGGCCATCCCCCCAGAGACGCTCTGACCCAGGATTGGCCCCAGGGACTTCTTTATGCCTTCCCTCCATTTCCTTTGATCCCTCAGGTGATCCAGAAAGCTACCGTTTTGAGAGCCAAATTGATTCTCATTGCCTTACTGGCCTCGACAAGTTTGGTTCCCGTTCCTCCATCATCACCTTTTGGTGCAGCCGTGGCATCTGGACCCAGTGCCAGATCTACTGATTCACCAATCCGGTCAGCTGCACCGGTCAATCCCTTCTCTCAACCTCACAGCATGGTTGCTCCACTTCCTTCCTTAGCCAGGCTTCCTTTGATCTCTAACCCAGTTAGAGATATTATAGTAACTTCACTAAAATCCTCTACCAGGAGGATTTACACAAGCAAATGGGCGTTTCTCTTATTGGGCTAAGGCCCAAAATATTGATCCTTTACTGCCCCTGTTCAGGCAGTTCTGGACTTCTTAGCAGAGATTTTTCATGCAGGCTCCTCTTCTTCCACAGTCAGAGTTCAATTGGCTGCTATTTCTAATTTTCATGTCGGGATAGCAGATCATAATATTATGTCCCATAGGCTCTGCAGGGCCTTCTTGAAAGGAATTTTCCTACTAAAGCCTCCAATCAGGAATCCTCCTCCTCAGTGGGATCTAAATTTAGTGCTGACATCCTTGATTCTTCCCCTTGAGCCAGCTGTTTCTTGTTCCTGAAATATCTTTCTTGGAAAACTTTATTCCTAGTGGCTATTACATCTGCCAGGAGGGTGTCTGAACTTCATGCTCTTTCGGTTCGACCCCCTTATTTGATTTTTCACAAAGACAGAGTATCTTTGAGAACTAATCCATCCTTTTACCTAAGGTCGCTCCAAAGAACAACCTGAATCAATCCATTGATCTCCTGTATTTTTCCTAACTATTCAGATAGAGCTGAACAAAAGCTACATTATCTTGGCGTCCACCGTCAGCTTAGATATTATTTGGACAGAACAAAAAATTTAGAAAATCTGATCAACTTTTTGTTTCCTATGTGGATAATAAAAATGCCTTCCTGTTTCTAAAGTGACTTTGTCCAGATGGCTTTCTTCGGTCATCACTGAAATTTATACGATCAGGGGAAAACAGCTGTGCTCAAAACCTAAAGCACATTCAACTAGGAGTTTAGCTACTTCTACAGCTTTTCAAGCTAGACTGCCTTTGGACACTATTTGTGCAGCGCCACTTGGGCCACTCCTCACACTTTTGTTTCCCATTACAAATTGGACTTGGCCTCCAGGGACAGAGCCAGTTTTGGCTCTACAGTCCTCAAGAGTTTGTTCCATTGAGCCACCCAGGATAGAGGTGCTAGGGACGCGGTCCCATCAAGCAAGAATGAAGGCGAGATTGACAACTTAACATTAAGAAGTTATGTACCTACCATAACGTTCCATGTTAGTTGTCTTCTCTCGCCTTCTTTCTTGCGACCCTCCCTCCTTCCCCCTGTCCTGGACAGACCTTGTATAAGAAACTATTATGCTAAAGACCATTCAGACCTGGTCCTTTTTACTTCTGTAAGTTTCTTCTTCCTTTGGGAAGTATTGTATGCTTGGTACTATTGCCCTTTGTTAACAAACGAGATCTGGGTACTTACCGCCTTGCATCATGGGATATGGGGCTGCCTCGAGCTGGTAGAAGAAACTCTCGAGCTTAGCAAGTGCGGAGTCGGAGCCGAGGGATCGGCTCCGAACCCATCAAGCAAGAAAGAAGGCGAGAGAAGACAACTAACATGGAACGTTATGGTAGGTACATAACTTCTTATTTTCTGACATTGTCACACCATTAACACTTAGATGTAAACATCGGGAATCAAGCATTATTATCATGAAATTCTGGTTGCAATAATATGTAAGTACCCTAAAAACAATTTGCCACTTACCCACAGCAGTCCACACCTGAACTCAGACCCTCGCAATAAAAGAGAATACTTTTAAGTCCTTGAAGAAAAAGGTGTTCTTTTTTAACAAAGAGAATGGTTACGATTATTTCCAGCATTCATCCAACTCTCTTATTTGGGCTTTTCACCGTAACTTACCCTTCCCATTAGAACGTACCATACAGATCTGCAGTACTGTGTTCTTTCCTCAGCAAAAAACAGAACTTTACTCCTTAGGAGTAGGCCATGGCTTGAATTAAGTCATTTTTACAGTATTTATTTAGGGTTTTAAACAACCTGCTATGTTTCCATATAGGTTCACATTCAACCCCATTCAATGTGTCATCTATGAGACTGTATGTCGCAAACTGCAGCAATGCCATTGTGTACCTGGAATGAGACAGCTCATTATGACTGCTAGTATCATTTACTATACTTGATGACATAGCTTGCAAAGATAAATATTTAGCCATTTTGATCCAGAACGATTGGTACTTGCTAGTATTAATAGCATGTGTTCAGTTTGAGCAGGCTTAATTAAAACCTTGACAGTTTTCAGTATTCCAGGCTATAAGTTTCAGTTTACATTCTATTGGGTTTCATATCATGAACAAAAACATTGTCATAGCAAACATGTCTAAGAATCAGGGTAACAGTCATTCAATAAATGTATATTTTCAACACAATTTTTGGTAGTCTGGTTTATCAGAATCATTAGATGGATATGTTGATACTAGCCTGAAGGAAAAAAAAATGAAACCAAATCTGTAAGCATTTGGCAAACAGTCTCTTAATTTTCAGATCTTCATAGTACTGAATTGAAACATAAGTAAATATTTCCCTTTCTCTGGACCATATTAAGAATGTCACAGCTCTCATTTCCAGGCCAAGTTGAAGATTCCGCTTTCCGTTTAGAAAAACATACTTTGCGGATCTGTACAAATTTTGCCTGTTTGTATTCAGTAGCATAATAAAATTGGATTAGTATACCAGTGCAAAACATTGAACTCCTTCTTGTAAGGATTCCCTTGGCTCTGTGACATCATACTGGAATCCTGAAAGTCTGTCGTCTTCTTTAGAAATTGTGAAGTTTTATGATACATTGATGTTAACTGAGTAATGTTATTTACACTTATTTCTTAGAGATTCAAGCTCTTCGATACTTAACCGTAGATTTTTCTGAAGTAATTTCCTAAATGAACACAGCTGCCTCTGTAAAGTACACATTGTCTGCTGATGAACAGCTGTAGATTTGCAAGGTTGCTATGGGGTTTTGGGACTCACTTTAACTGTTAATATTGCCCCCCCCCCCCCACTCCAAGGTTGGTTAGCTATTGTAAGAACTGTAATATATTCTGAGAAACTGGAATGAATGTCTTTATCTTTTAATTACCCAGTGCTGGACAAATGCCAGATATGTCAGTTTCATACCTTTCAACCTCTTAGAGGAAGAAATCTGGACAAAGCCATAAATGAAACTGGTACAAAGGCCCATAAATAGGGACAACGTTTAAATATCGCTATTACAAACTTAAAAGGTTGATAGAATAACAGGTTTTGCATTAGCATGAATGCTCTGAAGGGCATGAAGTCTGAAACTCAAATGTCTGTCATTCTTTTCTAACTTCAGTTTTTAATGATTTGCCCCTAATTTGTAAGAAAACCACAATTTTTTAAAAAATTTACCAAAACTGTGGCAAAAATCTGGACATTCTGCGAAAATCTGCACAGTTGAGAGGTATGTTTTATGTGGCAAATGTTCTTGTATCTTTCAGAATAAAAGTCTGCACACATCATAATTGTGATAATGGCGGTTTGTTATGTAATAGCAGCATACATTGAAGGTAGATGATGTAATTAGATGAAGTAATTCAATAAGATTTGAACAAGTCTTACTGTCTTAAATAACAATGCTGATAAATTGAAACAGACTGAATTAGTAACTCTGAACTCAGAATTGTTTCTTTTCTTCATAATGGCAGAATTTGCACAGTATACTATAGTTTCTGAAATGCTGGACATTTGACCAGACTTCTGTACTGAACTGAATTGACTGCTGTCTTTTTCAAAATAAACTGACTTCTGTGTGTATAGTGTTTATCATAATACTAAACCTCTATAAATTTCCTACAAGTTCTGCAGGCCTCTTTAAGCCTGGTTTCCAGATCTTGTACTATCTAATAAGTTGTTTTTCTGTATCAGATGTTTCGTTCACACTGTTATCATGTCTCATCTTTAACAGTGTCTTGGCCCGAAAGTTATTTCAGTGAAACATTCTTTTCTTTTGAAACTGCATTTACTAAATCTGCATGTAAAATGCGAAATATAAAGTGAAAATATAGGTCTGGTTTAAAATGGCTGTGTTTATAGGCCTTTGCAAAGAGAATACTGTATTTATGTCTAACAAACTACATTTAAGTGAAACCTGATCTTAAAAATAATAGTCTAAAGGAAATAACTCATGAAATCAAATGTCTAAGTGTTTGGCAAACATTGTTAATTTTCAGATTTTAATATTGATTTGAAACATATAAATAAATATTTCCTTTTCTTTGGACCACATTAAGAATGTCACAGCTCTCATTTCCAGGCTAAGTTGGAGATTTCGCTTTCAGTTTAGAAAACGTACTCTGCGAATCTGTAGAAATTTTTGCTGTTTGTTTTCAGTAGCATAATAAAATGGGATTAGTGACTGGTACACCACTGCAAAACTGGCAATTACAAATAAGCATATAAAGCAAACCAAGCACAAATTCTAACAACATTTTGTTTTACTTTTCATTTTCACTACTTCATGCAGTAGGCTTTGTCCTTGCACCCTAAATTGCCAACTAAGGGTTGTGTAAGTAGGCTCAGTCAGAACTGCCATTTTCACAGTTTCAAGTTTCAGATAGATGTGCACATAACATGTTAATATTTTTAGACGAATTTATTAGAAAGTGTTAAAATTATGATACCTTTGACTTTGACGGTGTGTTCACTCTTTTCTTTGTTAGTGTATAATATACTCATTTCTTCAGAGATTTTCATGAGTGTGATAGCTGTCATTTTTCAACTATTTTCCACGCAGAACTAACAATATAGCAATTTCTTCTCAGTGTGCTATATTGTGACAACTGTCATTTTTAGATCTAGAAAAAAATCTTTGCACACCAAAAAAAAAATTGCATTTGCTGTACAGGATCCTTCTCCAAGCTGCGCAAGAACATTTCTGATACGACTTCCTCTTACTTATTTTCTGTCTACATATCTTTAACCATCATTGCTGCAATCTAATTCCATTTTAGGACAGCTGTTAGTGCTGGCAAGTTCTTGCTTAATGATATAATCTTCCCTGACTTACCTTGGATGCAGAAGTGGGATGCTAATTTCAGAATGTACACAATGCACAGCTAGGGCAGTGATTAGAGAGTTGTAATAATTACAGTCACAATAGGTCCAATAGTGACAAGGGGCTTCCTGTTTAAGATACCACCTGTATACCATCTTCCATTTGGTGCATACTAACATAATTCTTTAGAAGCCCTGGTAATTTGTTTCTGGTTAAATTGCGTCTAGGCAATTTCATAGCATTTTTTTCTGTGTACTAGCCCTGCATTCTGTGTACCATCCCTCTCAGTCACATCTAAAGTGCAGAGTTAATTTCCTTGATTAAAGGAATAGACGTGGAGTACAGCATTTGTAGTTGAACTGCAGAGAAAAGAAAAAGAAAGCTACAATTAATTAAAAGGTATTCAATGTATTTAAGTCTTTCTGTGCCACTGAGAGCTGCATTCCCCTGCGCAGTGGCCAGAATATAACAGTTTCAGACTACCTTTCAATAAGTTGTTATGGATACAATTTATCTAAAAAGAGTAGAAAATGTACAAGACATGCTTGGATCATACCTGTCAATGTCTTAGAACAAAAAATCTGGACAAAGCCATAAATAAAAGTGGGACAAAAGGTTGAAAAATAGAGACAATTTTTAAATATTGCTCTTACAAACTTAGAAAGTTGATAGAATAACAGATTTTGTATTAGCATGAATTTTCTAAAGGTTATGAAGTCTGAAACTCAAATATGTGTCATTATTTTCTAACATTTATTACATGTCAGCAATGCTCATTGAGACCTGGTGGAAAAAGTCCACCCAATTTAATTATCCACTTCTTTTCTTTGGCATCAAGAGTATTGTGCCATCCTACTTTATTGGGGGATACTTTGCCGGGGTGTTCTCCCTGTGGTCATTGTAGTCATTGCAATAGAATTACGAGTCAGAATTCAGGAAATGTTTTTGATGTCACATTTTTTGCTAACTGCAGTAGCGATTGGATAATTTATTTTGCTGCATGCAGTTGCTTAGCATTCTATGTGGGTCAGACTTCGAGACCACTGAGAATAAGAGTATCTGAACACATTAGTGACATGAGGATAAGGAAGCCCACTAGTGCAGTATACAAACACTCCTTAGTACATTCGACAGCCACCTTCAGATTCATGGTAATAGATAAAATTGAGGGCAACAGATTAAATAAAGCAGGATAACACAATATTCTTGATGCCAACGAAAAGAAGTGGATAATTAAATTGGGTGGACTTTTTCCATCAGGTCTCAATGAGCATTTATAATGTGACCAATCAGTTTGTCTCTTGTGGTTGATGTCATGTATAAAAGGGAATTTGTTTTTTGCATTTTTTAATACTGAGGAAGGCTATGTAACTATATTAGCCGAAACCGGTCTGTTTTTTCCTTTTTTCTTCTGCTGACATGTAATAAATATTGGAATTGTTCAGCGTCACAGTTTGCTGGCTTACTTTGCTGTTCTTCCAGTTGGTATTCAAGCAGTGCAATTGCCGTACGTGCAGGGGGTTGCTTTTTTCTATTATTTTCTAATTTCAGTCTTTAATTATTTGCCACTAATTTGCCAGAAAACCACAATTTTATGAAAAATGGACTAAAATATGAGGCAAAAATCTGGACATTCTGCAAAAATCTGTACAGTTGAGAAGTATGGCTCGGATACAAAGGTTATTGCATGTTTATATGCTCTCCTTGGCAAACCAAGCATAACAATCTAATTAATCAGTGAGCTTTTCAAAACAGCTGCTTAATTTTGGGAGATTATTAGGTGGTCCTCCTAAATCTGAGGGATGCAACATCATCTAGCACATCTAAGTTGCTGTTCAAACTGTTCAGTACCTTGTTACTTCACACAGATTGCAACATGTTGGGGTGACCTTATATAAATATATACAGTGAATACTGCCCTCTCTGTCAAGTTTCACAGTTACATGAAACTTCTACTAATCAGCTTTTTCATTCTCATTCTGGCATAGCTATGTATTGTCAGTATTCCCTGATTTCTTTGCCCTTTTGCAATGTGCCCCTTAGGAGTAGCTACATAATCAGTGTCAGATAATGTCCTCAAATGTGCTATAGATGTCCTTTTTATCTGTCCTTGCATGCCTGGCTGTTTCCATAAGTACAGGTTGAAATGTGAGTTGTTTTACTTATTTACTTCCCTTCCCAGGGTATGATACGTATGTTGAAACTGAGGTACAACTGCAGAGTATACTATGTCCACCGTTACAGCTGCAGCTGAACTGATATGTGTCCTGCAGTGTCATCTTTCAACAGGCATTATTACACTAAATCCCCTCCACAGCTGCATATAGTATGTAATCTGAAGAACACCAGAATCTTCTCCAGTAGTCAGCTGTCCAAAACCATGGAGGTGTACCATTCTTTTTAAACATGCAAAAGGGTGAGAGTTGCAAGCTAAGAAATGTAAAGTTAATATCTTGTACTCAGATAGAAATGTATACATAAAGTGCATGTTGCAGTGATATAACTGATCTGTTTTGGGAATACTTCTGTCAGTTTTGTAGAATACACTTGATGTACGTCAGCTGATAGCACATCACAATAGCTACCAAAGGAACTCTTACCGATGAATAAATGATCCTATTTACATGCTTATGTTTAGAATTCTATGAACCATTCACTTTGATTGCTATCTGTATAATGTGAAAATCCTTGTTCACACTTTGCTTTTAACAAAAAAAATTTAGTGATAAAACATCAGGGACGCGGTGCTATGCACTTAATTGAAATTTATCAGTTTTTAACTAAAACTGTAAGGAAATAAAAATAACTTGCTCAAGGTCACAAAGTAGATGGACATCAGCTGTGAGATTCAAACCAATAATCAGACTAGCTGGAGCTAAACACATTACAAGAACACCAGTATTTAGATATCTTTTTAAATTTCTGCCAGTATGATACAGAAAGGCAATAATGCACCAGCACATGTACGTATGTGTATTAGACAGTCAGATAAATCAGGAGTTATGCTGAAATGAAAGGAGAAGAGAGAGCGTATCTTGGTAACAGTATTCATTTCAAGATCCAGCAGAGCAGTTCCTCTTTTAGCAAGTCAAGTTCTGCCCATTGTTTTGGGTTCTGCTTTTATGATCAGATATTTTAATAGCAAAAGATTTGCTTTCACAACAATGTTACATTTATGAGAAGTAAAGCTTTATGATTGCAGCACAAAGCAGTGAACTTTGGGATTTCAAGTCTGCTTCTCTTGTCATATGGTTAGAATAAACAGATTCTGTAGGTTCATAGGTTCATAGGTTCATACTAGGCTATCTGCCCTAGGACATTTATAAGCCTAGCCAAAGTGTGTTTGGCTTTCGCCACCCATTTTAAATTAATTTTGCTATGCCCTTTTTCGAGGGTAGTATACTGTGCCTCTGTCTAATAGTGACACAGAAGTGATACCCGGGGTAAACCTACGATCTCCCATCCACTCATCAAGATTCCTCTTGAAGAGAGTCAATGAGGGACTCTGCCTAACCTGGACTGGGATTTTATTCCAGAGTGAAGGGAGACTCTGGGTTATGCTACCAATAGATACTTTTTTCCAAAAACTTGAATCTAGAATCTTCAAATCACTGCTAATCTAAGAAGAAGCATTGCTGATGGGAAAATACAAATGAAATTAAACCTGAGTGTGTTGTGGGTTTGGGTTATGGCAGCTGCACATACAAACACACCAGTTAGTAGTTTTTCTCACTGAATCATTTTAAACATTCGCTTTTGTTATTAATTCATTAAAGTGGGATGCTGGACTAGAGAAGAGAACAATAACAGAACAAGGCTACTTTCCTGTACTTCCTACCCAGTACAGACATTTCTTTGTTATTTGCAGTGGTACTTTCTGTCTCCTTATATAACTAGGTGTTATATTTGATTGATAAAACTGGTTTTGTTTTTAGTTTATAGTACAACACCACCTGCCTTTATTTTTCTGGGGTTAATTTTCTTCAAAATCGGGAAAAGTCATTTAGCCATTATAGCCTGTCAGTCTTTAACTTAAGGGTATAATTTAACTAAAGGATTTCATTTTAGAGTACTCAGTTTACATGTCATCTTATTGATGAAGATGCCTTTGTGTCTTCAGTTAAGGTAATAAATCTATTAAGTTGTTCAAAGTGCATGACTGCAAGGTTGAGAACCAAGGTGGTAGTATTTAGTTTGTTACCTGCATCCTGTTTTATGGTTATATGTTGTTACTGGTATTTCATTCTTATGAACATACATGCACTTGAATGTTCAGTGCCACAGTAAGACTGATAATCTATTTTGTATGTTCAGATTCTGCAAGTATTAATGCTCATCTGCCTGTCCCTCACTGCCACTCATTCATTTGCATGTATATTAACCTCACATGTATGATGCTGTGATTTTACTTTAGACCACGTATTTATGGAGCTCATTCCACTTGTGCACAACTTTTCACCATGAAGTGCATCTTCATGTTTATACTAAAGTTGCTTCCCTCTTCTTCTAAGTTGCACCCTTTCCTACTCCTGTAATATTTTTATCAGCTTGATTCCTTCAATAATCCTGGTTAAAGCTGTGTGTATGGATGTTGTGTTCCCTTTTAACCTTCTTAAAGGTAAATAGGTTCATGTGTTCTAGGTTAATGACCACAAGGGCCTTTTTAAACCTAGTTATGCATCCCAAATCTCTGACAAGTTCTGGTACTCTTGATAAGAGTGAGCAAGGGCCTGGGAGGTGAAACATTTACAAGCTAGGGCCTGGGAGATGAGCCACTTACAGGCTGCCTGCATCCATTAGAGACATAGGTGCCAAAATGGGGATGAATTTCTTGTTCCCCATCCAGTTGTCCAAGTTACTCTTGAATTGGGTTAGGGAGGAACTCTGCTTCACATGTATGGAGAGCCTATTCCAGAGAAGGGGTAGTCTCTTGGATATATACCTGTCTCTCCAACAGGTCCTATTTATATCATATGCAAGATTTAAGTCTTTAGAATGGGTAATTCTGGTGATGTTTGTTTTGTGGATATGCAGACGGTCCATCAGATTGGGGTCTGACAATTCCTTGCATGCCAGGCATAGATCTCCCCTCAGCAGTCTGTAGGAAACAGAATACAGGGATAGGGACTTGAGGCAGTCTGCACAGGACATGTTACTTATACCACTGTGGACATTCCAATTGTTGGATGTGCCTGGTTAGGTACATACCAAATGGGGCATTTTATTCAATGATAGGTCTGAAGAATGCTGAATATAGTGGAACTATAACTTCTTTGGAGCTAGATGTCATACCTTTGTTTATAAGTTGCACTACATAGAATGATGTCCTTACCGCTGTAGATGTGATGGTCAAAGACTAGATTACTGTCTCTGTGTGAGTCCCCAAGTTCTTGACTACTGAGTCAACTCTTGGGGTGTGTTGTCAATATGATTGTTTCCAGTGGTGGATGACTTCCCAAAGGATATTATTATGCATTTCTTGGCATTTAGTTTTAGTCCATGGCTCTGGCACTAGTTGTTTGTGTCAGCCATTCCTGGAGAACATGTGTGTCATTACGCGACTCAATGACAGCTCCTAATTTGCAATCATTTGCAAATTTAATCAGCCAAAACCCATTGACATTGGCCTTGACTTCAGAGAAGTAAATGCCACAAAGGAACTGTCCCAGGACTGATCCCTGAGGGACTCCACTTGTGATTGGCCTCTTTGTAGAGGTAGACTCTCCAATTCTAACTTTATGGGTCCTGTCTGTCAGCCAACAGGCTATCCACCAGGTGACATAAAGGGTTTGTACCTAACCTCATACATTTGTCATCAATGCCCGAGTGAGGGATTGTGTTGAATGCCTTGGCCAGGTCAAGGTAGACAGTGTGAACCATTTTACCCTCATCCAATGCTTTGGTGACCTTCTCAAAGTAGTCCACCAGGTTCAGTAAGAATGACCTGCCCTTTATGAAACCAAATTTGGCTGGCTCCAGTGTCTGGAGTTTTCATGTGTCATTATTGATCATTTCCATAATATTTTTTTCCATGGCTTTGCATATGAGACTAGTGAGACTTATGGGTCTGTAGTTTCCAGGGCCTGTAGATGACCCAACTTTGTGTAAAGGAATGACTGTTGTTGCTCTCCGTTCATGAGGCACAAAGCCTGTTTGGGGCCTCAGTTGAGTAGCAGTTCCAGAGGGCTTGATAAATGATGTTTCATGCTATTTGGAAGGCTTCCTGAGATATTTTCTGGGCCCATTGGAGCAGTGTTCTTCGCCTTAGACAGAGAGCATTAAGGACCTTCTCCCTAGTGATGTCGGGGATTAGATTTGATGTATTTCCTGAGGTAAGGTTGCAGAAGAGAGAGGGGTAAAGTTGGAGCTGAATTTGTTGGCCAGTAGGTTTGCTATATCTTCTCCATATAGGTGGCTGCATTTACAATGAGTTCTGAACACAACTGTGTATTGCCTTTGAGGTGGCAGATATAGATAAAGAATGCCTTGTGGTTGTCCTTTACCTGGAAGGCTGAAATTACCTCTAAATTGGCTTTGGCAGTCTTCATTTGTGCTCCAAGTTGTTTGTTTAGTTTGTTGAGAGTGCTTTTATACTGCTGGGTACTGCACCTCCTAATTTTTGCCATGATTTTCTTCCTTCTATTATACAACCTGTTGATGCTGTTATTACACCAGGGTGGCTTTTTTTTGGGTTAGTTCTGTACTTCTTCCTGTTGGGTACACCTGCCTCTAAGCAGCTATTAACATGCTTGTATAGGGTTTCTGTGAACAGTTCTGCAAAGGCAGCAGTGTTCTCAGCGTTTGTGGGGGCTTGAAATTTTGCTAGGTTATCACTTAATAATGAAAAGTTAGCCTTAGAGTAGTTCCTGAATATTCCAGGGTTAGCTGGGGTTCCGGGTTTTATTTTTACTTCAAAGGAGACCTTACCAGAGAAGACATTACACTAGGGGTTGTGCAGCACTCTCTCATATTAGTGAGGACCAGATCCAGTATGGTTGCACCCCTTGTTGGTGTATTGACGTTCTGGTCCAGGAAGTTTGAGCTTACAAAATCAGGAATCTTTGTGTGTGTAAATTTGGTATTGTATATGATTCTCAGATAAAAGTGGGGTAACTAAGTTGTCCAGAAATATGGTATTGTGTTGTATGATGAGTATTTCCAATAAGTGTAAATGCATGGTATGGGTTTCCTGGATCATAGAGGGGAGCCTATAACTTGCATAGAAGTGGTATTGGATTTTGCCTGTGGTAATTTGAATGTGGAGAAGCTTAAGTGATTGTCATGTTTGACCAGCCTTGAGGTATGTTTATTTTTGATGTATATCGAGACACCTTCACTTTTAGTCCCTGTCTGTGTAATAACTGGTCAAAATGTGTGGAAAACATTATAACCTTGCACTGTCGGTGTGCTCTCTGCAGCTCTAAACCATGTCTCCGTGACTGAACAGACGTCAGCATTTTCTAGGTTGAAGAGAACTTCTAGGGAGTGGAGTTTTTTTTTTTGTTTGTTTAGATTGCTAGCATTGAGCAGTAATACCTTTAGATATTCTTGGTTTTGACTTGCTATGTTGGAAGTGCTTTCAGTTTGTCATTGCCTAAGAAGACACTGTGGAGGAGGACAATGTTTTAGCTAATATTTGAAAGCCTAGAGGGGAAAGGTGCAGACCATTCCTGGCAAAACAGCGTGGTCTGTTGACTGTCTCCTTCCATGCTGACAAATATTGCACCCCCTTAGAATAACACCAGAAATTAAGCCAGTTGTTAAAGTCAGTCACTTTTTGTTCATACTGTGGCATCATCCTTGGAGAAGGTAAAATGCTGCTCAGTGCTAGGCTCATGCAAGCCTGGTACACATATTCCGAGAGCTGCATGATGTCTCTCTTCCATATAGTCTAGGGAGGTACGTCTCAGGTCATTTACACCCACATGGACTATGACTGAATCGTACTAGTACTTGTGCTCCAATGACCTGAGTGCATACGTAATGTGGCGGGTCTTAGTCCCTGATAAGCAACTGACTGTGACTTTCTCTTTATTCAGCCTGGTGAGATGGACATCAGTATGTTTCACAGTAGTGTCTCCACTGACTAGAATGTTGGATTCTGTGATGGCTTGTCTTATGGGCTTAGAATTAGAGGCTCCATGAGATGTGGCTGTGTGTACTGATGCAGGGTGTTGTTTTGAAAGAGTGAAGCCAGGATTATTGAGGGTGTTTGTCTTTGGGGTTTAGGAAGGTTACATATGGAAGCATATGTGGGTGTGGTGTCTGAACTGTGTGTGATAGGTGCAGCGTGTGTACTACTGACAACCTTATTGACATTAGGAGTGCTTTTATGCAAGAGCTTTGCCTCCATTGACATTG